>NC_069504.1:363850851-364190851 GCF_027579735.1 Bombina bombina
TAGAAGCTTGTTCACTGGCATTTTTTCCCATTCCTGAAACTGTCATTTAAGGAATTTGATCAATTTTGCTTTATATGTTGTTTTTTCTATTACATATTGCAAGATGTCCCACGTTGCAACTGATTCAGAAGATACTACTGGAAAATCGCTGCCTGGTGCTGGAACTACCAAAGCTAAGTGTATCTGCTGTAAACTTTTGGTAGTTGTTCCTCCAGCTGTTGTTTGTATTAAATGTCATGACAAACTTGTTAATGCAGAAAATATTTCCTTTAGTAAAGTACCATTACCTGTTGCAGTTCCATCAACATCTAATGTTCAGAGTGTTCCTGATAATATAAGAGATTTTGTTTCTGAATCCATTAAGAAGGCTATGTCTGTTATTCCTCCTTCTGGTAAACATAAAAAGTCTTTTAAAACTTCTCTTTATACAGATGAATTTTTAAATGAACATCATCATTCTGATTCTAATGATTCTTCTGATACAGAGGATTCTGTCTCAGAGGTTGATGCTGATAAATCGTCATATTTATTTAAAATGGAATTTATCCGTTCTTTACTTAAAGAAGTCCTAATTGCATTAGAAATTAAGGATTCTGGTCCTCTTGATACTAAATCTAAACGTTTAGACAAGGTCTTTAAATCTCCTGTGGTTATTCCAGAGGTTTTTCCTGGTGCTATTTCTGAAGTAATTTCCAGAGAATGGAATAATTTGGGTAATTCATTTACTCCTTCTAAACGTTTTAAGCAATTATATCCTGTGCCGTCTGACAGATTAGAGTTTTGGGACAAAATCCCTAAAGTTGATGGGGCTATTTCTACCCTTGCTAAACGTACTACTATTCCTACGGCAGATGGTACTTCCTTTAAGGATCCTTTAGATAGGAAAATTGAATCCTTTCTAAGAAAAGCTTATCTGTGTTCAGGTAATCTTCTTAGACCTGCTATATCATTGGCTGATGTTGCTGCAGCTTCAACTTTTTGGTTGGAAACTTTAGCGCAACAAGTAACAGATCATGATTCTCATAATATTATTCTTCTTCTTCAACATGCTAATAATTTTATCTGTGATGCCATTTTTTATATTATCAGAGTTGATGTCAGGTTTATGTCTCTAGCTATTTTAGCTAGAAGAGGTTTATGGCTTAAAACTTGGAATGCTGATATGTCTTCTAAATCGACTCTACTTTCCCTTTCTTTCCAGGGTAATAAATTATTTGGTTCTCAGTTGGATTCTATTATCTCAACTGTTACTTGTGGGAAAGGAACTTTTTTACCACAGGATAAAAAATCTAAGGGTAAAAACAGGGCTAATAATCGTTTTCGTTCCAACAAAGAACAAAAGCCTGATCCTTCATCCTCAGGAGCAGTTTCAGTTTGGAAACCATCTCCAGTCTGGAATAAATCCAAGCCTTCTAGAAAAGCAAAGCCAGCTCCTAAGTCCACATGAAGGTGCGGCCCTCATTCCAGCCCAGCTGGTAGAGGGCAGATTATGTTTTTTCAAAGAAATTTGGATCAATTCTGTTCACAATCTTTGGATTCAGAACATTGTTTCAGAAGGGTACAGAATTGGTTTCAAGATAAGACCTCCTGCAAAGAGATTTTTTCTTTCCCGTGTCCCATTAAACCCAGTGAAAGCTCAAGCATTTCTGAAATGTGTTTCAGATCTAGAGTTGGCTGGGGTAATTATGCCAGTTCCAGTTCTGGAAGAGGGGCTGGGGTTTTATTCGAATCTCTTCATTCTACCAAAGAAGGAGAATTCCTTCAGACCAGTTCTGGATCTAAAAATATTGAATCGTTACCAACATTCAAAATGGTAACTGTAAGGACTATCCTGCCTTTTGTTCAGCAAGGGCATTATATGTCTACAATAGATTTACAGGATGCATATCTGCATATTCCGATTCATCCAGCTCACTATCAGTTTCTGAGATTCTCTTTCCTGGACAAGCATTACCAGTTTGTGGCTCTGCCGTTTGGCCTAGCTACAGCTCCAAGAATTTTTTCAAAGGTTCTCGGTGCCCTTCTGTCTGTAATCAGAGAACAGGGTATTGTGGTATTTCCTTATTTGGACGATATCTTGGTACTTGCTCAGTCTTCACTTTTAGCAGAATCTCATACGAATCGACTTGTGTTGTTTCTTCAAGATCATGGTTGGAGGATCAATTCACTAAAAAGTTCATTGATTCCTCAGTCACGGGTAACCTTTTTGGGTTTCCAGATAGATTCAGTGTCCATGACTCTGTCTTTGACAGACAAGAGACGTCTAAAATTGATTTCAGCTTGTAGAAAACCTTCATTCACAATCATTCCCTTCGGTAGCCTTATGCATGGAAATTCTAGGTCTTATGACTGCTGCATCGGACGCGATCCCCTTTGCTCGTTTTCACATGCAACCTCTTCAGCTCTGTATGCTGAACCAATGGTGCAGGGATTACACAAAGATATCTCAATTAATATCTTTAAAACCGATTGTACGACACTCTCTGACGTGGTGGACAGATCACCATCGTTTTGTTCAGGGGGCTTCTTTTGTTCTTCCGACCTGGACTGTAATTTCAACAGATGCAAGTCTTACAGGTTGGGGAGCTGTGTGGGGGTCTCTGACAGCACAAGGGGTTTGGGAATCTCAGGAGGTGAGATTACCTATCAATATTTTGGAACTCTGTGCAATTTTCAGAGCTCTTCAGTCTTGGCCTCTTCTGAAGAGAGAATCGTTCATTTGTTTTCAGACAGACAATGTCACAACTGTGGCATACATCAATCATCAGGGGGGGACTCACAGTCCTTTGGCTATGAAAGAAGTATCTCGAATTCTGGTTTGGGCGGATTCCAGCTCCTGTCTAATCTCTGCGGATTATCTCAGTCGCCAAATGTTGCATCCGGGCGAATGGTCTCTTCACCCAGAGGTATTTCTTCAGATTGTTCAAATGTGGGAACTTCCAGAAATAGATCTGATGGCTTCTCATCTAAACAAGAAACTTCCCAGGTATCTGTCCAGATCCCGGGATCCTCAGGCGGAGGCAGTGGATGCATTATCACTTCCTTGGAAGTATCATCCTGCCTATATCTTTCCGCCTCTAGTTCTTCTTCCAAAAGTAATCTCCAAGATTCTGAAGGAATGCTCGTTTGTTCTGCTGGTAGCTCCAGCATGGCCTCACAGGTTTTGGTATGCGGATCTTGTCCGGATGGCCTCTTGCCGACCGTGGACTCTTCCGTTAAGACCAGACCTTCTGTCGCAAGGTCCTTTTTTCCATCAGGATCTCAAATCCTTGAATTTAAAGGTATGGAGATTGAACGCTTGATTCTTGGTCAAAGAGGTTTCTCTGACTCTGTGATTAATACTATGTTACAGGCTCGTAAATCTGTATCTAGAGATATATTATATCCGAGAATTTTACAGTTTCTTCAGGATGGTTTAGATAAAGGTTTGTCCGTAAGTTCCTTGAAAGGACAAATCTCTGCTCTTTCTGTTCTTTTTCACAGAAAGATTGCTAATCATCCTGATATTCATTGTTTTGTACAAGCTTTGGTTCGTATAAAACCTGTCATTAAGTCTATTTCTCCTCCTTGGAGTTTGAATTTGGTTCTGGGGGCTCTTCAAGCTCCTCCTTTTGAACCCATGCATTCATTGGACATTAAATTACTTTCTTGGAAAGTTTTGTTCCTTTTGGCCATCTCTTCTGCCAGAAGAGTCTCTGAATTATCTGCTCTTTCTTGTGAATCTCCTTTTCTGATTTTTCACCAGGATAAGGCGGTGTTGCGAACTTCTTTTGAATTTTTACCTAAGGTTGTGAATTCCAACAACATTAGTAGAGAAATTGTGGTTCCTTCATTATGTCCTAATCCTAAGAATTCTAAGGAGAAATCGTTGCATTCTTTTGATGTTGTTAGAGCTTTGAAATATTATGTTTAAGCTACTAAGTCTTTCCGTAAGACTTCTAGTCTATTTGTCATCTTTTCCGGTTCCAGAAAAGGTCAGAAAGCTTCTGCCATTTCTTTGGCATCTTGGTTGAAATCTTTCATTCATCATGCCTATGTCGAGTCGGGTAAAACTCCGCCTCAAAGGATTACAGCTCATTCTACTAGGTCAGTTTCTACTTCCTGGACGTTTAGGAATGAAGCTTCAGTTGATCAGATTTGCAAAGCAGCAACTTGGTCTTCTTTGCATACTTTTACTAAATTCTACCATTTTGATGTATTTTCTTCTTCTGAAGCAGTTTTTGGTAGAAAAGTACTTCAGGCAGTGGTTTCAGTTTGAATCTTCTGCTTATGTTTTCATTAAACTTTATTTTGGGTGTGGATTATTTTCAGCAGGAATTGGCTGTCTTTATTTTATCCCTCCCTCTCTAGTGACTCTTGCGTGGAAAGATCCACATCTTGGGTAGTCATTATCCCATACGTCACTAGCTCATGGACTCTTGCTAATTGCATGAAAGAAAACATAATTTATGTAAGAACTTACCTGATAAATTCATTTCTTTCATATTAGCAAGAGTCCATGAGGCCCACCCTTTTTGTGGTGGTTTTTGATTTTTTGATTTTTTGTATAAAGCACAATTATTCCAATTCCTTATTTTTTATGCTTTCGCACTTTTTTTCTTATCACCCCACTTCTTGGCTATTCGTTAAACTGATTTGTGGGTGTGGTGAGGGGTGTATTTGTAGGCATTTTGAGGTTTGGGAAACTTTGCCCCTCCTGGTAGGAATGTATATCCCATACGTCACTAGCTCATGGACTCTTGCTAATATGAAAGAAATGAATTTATCAGGTAAGTTCTTACATAAATTATGTTTTCTTTCATGCAATTAGCATAATACATAAATTATGTTTTTATGATTGGCTGATGGTTGTCAAATGATGCATTAGGGAGGAATATGTAACTAGCTTTTACATTTGTCAGAAAAAAAAACTATTACTCATTAAATTATAAACAAAGTATTTGCGTTGTCTGTTTATTATGCATCACTTGCTAATGCTATTCTTCTGTGTTTAGTGGTCCTTTAAGATAGTTTACTATGAAATCTTGTGAGGTGTCAGTGAAATACCATGAGATCATAGTAAAGTGTGGACTTGGAACTGAAGAAGCTGATTCAGGCTCCTCCTGCTGACTACATTGATAAAGTGTTGAAGTAGCAACCTATTGAGCATGTCCAGCAGTGACATAACTGAATGCAAAACAAAATCTAATTTGTATGAAATAACTTAAAGGGACACTGAACCCAATTTTTCTTTCATAATTCAGACAGAGCATGAAATTTTAAGCAACTTTCTAATTTACTCCTATTATCAAATTTTCTTCGTTCTCTTGCTATCTTTATTTTAAAAGCAGGAATGTAAATCTTAGCAGCCAGCCCATTTTATGTTCAGCACCATGGATAGTGCTTGCTTATTGGAGGCTTACATTTACCCACCAATAAGCAAGAATAACCCAGGTTATCAACCAAAAATGGATCACATTTCTGCTTTTTAAATAAAAATAGCTAGAAAAAGAAGAAAAATTGATAATAGGAGTAAATTAGAAAGTTGCTTAAAATTGAATGCTCTATTTGAATCATGAAAGAAAAAAAATTTGGGTTTAGTGTCCCTATAATAAAGTTGTAAACTTTGTTACCAAGAAGCAATAGATCAAGTCAAGACAGCATGCTGGTTTCATGAAAATACATTGAGTTGTGTTAGCTGTAGAACTGGCAACAAATCCCAGTTGAAAGTCAATGGAATTTGTCTGTCTTAAAAATAACTTTTTTTTTTTTTTTTTTTTTTTTTCTTTCCTAAGATGGAGAGTCCACAACGTCATTCAATTACAAGTGGGAATATCATCCTGGCCAGCAGGAGGCGGCAAAGAGCACCACAGCAAAGCTGTTAAGTATCACTCCCCTACCCATAATCCCCAGTCATTCTCTCTGCCTCTGTCAATGGAGGTTGTGCGAAGTTGGTGTCTGAAGAAACGAATCCTTTTTATGGGTACTTTCCTCCTATTGGCTGTTGGAATCAGCCAATAGGATTGATCTCGCATTCTATTGGCTGATTGGATCAGTCAATAGGATGAAAGATCAATCCTATTGGCTGATTGCAACAGCCAATAGGATTTTTTCAATCTTAATTCCGATTGGCTGATTGGTTGATAGAATTCTATCGGAATCTGAGGGACGCCATCTTGGATGACGTCATTTAAAGGAACCTTTATTTGTCGGAAGGAAGAGGATGCTCCGCGTCTGATGTCTTGAAGATGGAGCCGCTCCGCGCCAGATGGATGAAGATAGAAGATGCCGTCTGGATGAAGACTTCTGCGGGCTTGGATGAAGACTTCGGCGGCTTCTTGGAGGATGGATATCAGATCTTCAAAACTGTAAGTGTATCTTCTGGTGTTAGTATTTTTTTAAGGGTTTCTTGGGTGGGTTTTAGTTTTAGATTAGGACTTGGGCCTGCAATAGAGCTAAACGCCCTTTAAGGGCAATGCCCATCCAAATGCCCTTTTCAGGGCAATGGGGAGCTTAGTTTTTTTTTTATTTGGGGGGTTGGTTGTGTGGGTGGTGGGTTTTACTGTTGGGGGGGTTGTTTGTATTTCTTCTATAAGATACGACGAGTCCACGGATTCATCCTTTACATGTGGGATATTCTCCTCCTGCTAACAGGAAGTGGCAAAGAGCATCACAGCAGAGCTGTCTATATAGCTCCTCCCTTGACCCCACCCCAGTCATTCTCTTTGCCTACTCTAAGTAATAGGAAGGGTAAAGTTAAAGAGGTGATAAAATGTTAGTTTTTATTTTCTTCAAGCAAGAGTTTATTTTAAATGGTACCAGTGTGTACTATTTTCCCTCAGGCAGCAGATGGACGAAGACTTCTGCCTGTAGGCTTATGATCTTAGCAGTTGTTACTACTAAGATCCAGAGCAGTTCCCACAGAATGGCTGAGGAGTACTTAAGAAACTTCAGTGTGAGGAATGTTTTTCATGCTATAAGCAGTGAGGTATGTTCAGTTATTTTTTTCTGAAGAGACTGTGTTATTTCAGAATTGGCTGACCGTATCCCCATGAGGGAGAGGGTAAGCAGTAATCCTAAAGTATAGAGGGGTATTACTGAGCTTGCATATATGGGCTAAGAAAAAATGGTTGACACTGAGGTTTGAATGTTTGTGGGCAAACGATTACATAACTGGGAGTACAAATAGCATTTTTATGAGAGGTTTTTTCATGCTTATGAGAGGGTACACATGGCTTCATCTTTGGGTATAGAACCCACATGGCTAGTTTTTAGACCGCTCTGGTGTGGTTCATTTGGGCTGTGAGACATCGAGTGCGATGGGCGGGGCCTATTTTCGCGCCTCAGTTGCGCAGTTGTTTTTATCAGGCAAGCTCCAACTCCGGTGGGCCTTTGTGAGCTGTATTGGGCCAAATTGAAGGTTTAACCCAGTTTTCCAGACCCCTGAGGGCAGGTAGGCGCCACAGCAGGGCTGTGGCGAGGTGCAGGGGGTGTTTTTATTGAAATAATTTCCGTTTTTTCTGGTAAGGGTTAAGTGTTCCTTTCCTTGTGGGGCAAACTTAGCTGCTAAGTTAGGATGCTTCTATCATAAAATTTGAATAATTTTATTGTTTTAAAGCAGTTTTGGAAAAATTGTATGATTTTTTTTTTTTCTCTTAAAGGCGCAGTACCGTTTTTTTCAGATTGTTATTTTTTCACTAAATAAAGTGTTTTCAAGCCTGTTTGTGGTCATTACTAGTCTGGTTAACATGTCTGACATTGAGGAAAGTCTATGTTCCATGTGTTTAGAAGCCATTGTGGAACCCCCACTTAAAATGTGTCCCTCATGCACTGAAAGGGCCTTAAATTCCAAAGAACATATTTTAGCTGATAAAAGTATGTTGCAGGATGATTCTCAGTCAGAAGAGAATCAGGTTATGCCATCTAATTCTCCCCAAGTGTCACAACAAGCGACGCCAAGTACTAGTGTGTCTAATTCTTTCACCCTGCAAGATATGGCCCCAGTTATGTCTACTACCCTCACAGAGGTATTATCTAAACTGCCTGGGCTGCAGGGGAAGCGCAGTAGGTCCGGTATTAGAGTAAATGCTGAGCCCTCTGATGCTTGCTTAGCCATTTCCGATGTACCCTCACAATGTTCTGAGTTGGGGGTGAGGGAATTGCTGTCTGAGGGAGAGCTTTCTGATTCAGGAAAGATGTTCCCTAAAACAGACTCATATATGACAGCTTTTAAGCTAGACCACCTCTGCTTGTTGCTCAGGGAGGTTTTAGTGACTCTGGATGATTGTGACCCTATTTTAATTCCACCAGAGAAATTGTGTAAACTGGATAGATATCTAGAGGTTCCTGCTTACACTAATGTTTTTCCGGTCCCTAAGAGGATTTCGGACATTGTTACTAAGGAGTGGGATAGACCAGGCATTCCGTTCTCTCCCCCTCCTACTTTTAAGAAGATGTTTCCCATATCTGACACCATTCGGGATTTATGGCAGACGGTCCCTAAGGTGGAGGGAGCTATTTCTACTCTAGCTAAGCATACAACTATACCTATTGAGGACAGTTGTGCTTTCAAAGATCCTATGGATAAAAAATTAGAGGGTCTTCTAAAGAAAATATTTATTCATCAGGGTTTTCTTCTGCAACCTATAGCGTGCATTGTTCCTGTAACTACTGCAGCTGCTTTTTGGTTCGAGGCTCTAGAGGAGGCTCTTAAGGTAGAGACCCCATTAGATGATATTCTGGATAGAATAAGGGCTCTTAAGCTAGCTAATTCTTTTATTACAGATGCTGCTTTTCAACTGGCTAAATTAGCGGCAAAGAATTCAGGTTTTGCCATTTTAGCGTGCAGAGCGTTATGGCTTAAGTCCTGGTCTGCTGATGTGTCATCAAAATCTAAGCTTTTAGCTATTCCTTTCAAGGGTAAGACCCTATTCGGGCCTGAACTAAAGGAGATAATTTCCGACATCACTGGAGAAAAAGGCCATGCCCTTGCTCAGGATAAGACAAATAAGATGAGGACCAAACAAAATAATTTTCGTTCCTTTCGAAACTTCAAAGGTGGTCTCACTACCTCCTCCCCTGCCACAAAGCAGGAGGGGAATTTTGCTCAATCCAAGTCAGTCTGGAGACCTAACCAGACCTGGAATAAAGGTAAACAGGCCAAGAAGCCTGCTGCTGCTACCAAGACAGCATAAAGGGGCAGACCCCGATCCGGGACCGGATCTAGAAGGGGGCAGACTTTCTCTCTTTGCTCAGGCTTGGGCAAGAGATGTTCAGGATTCCTGGGCTTTAGAAATCGTGACCCAGGGGTATCTTCTAGACTTCAAAGATTCTCCTCCAAGAGGGAGATTTCATCTTTCACGGTTGTCTGTAAACCAGACAAAAAGAGGTGTTATTATGCTGTGTAGAAGACCTATATACTATGTGGGTGATCTGCCCAGTTCCAAAAACAGAACAGGGGCAGGGGTTTTACTCCAATCTGTTTGTGGTTCCCAAAAAGGAGGGAACCTTCAGACAGATTTTAGATCTCAAGATCCTAAACAAATTTCTCAGAGTCCCATCCTTCAAGATGGAGACCATTCGGACTATTTTACCAATGATCCAGGAGGGTCAATATATGACCACCGTGGATTTGAAGGATGCGTATCTTCACATTCCTATCCACAAAGATCATCCCCAGTTCCTCAGGTTCGCCTTCCTGGACAAGCATTACCAGTTTGTGGCTCTTCCTTTCGGGTTGGCCACAGCTCCCAGAATTTTCACAAAGGTGCTAGGGTCCCTTTTGGTGGTTCTAAGGCCACGGGGCATAGCAGTGGCACCTTATCTGGACGATATCTTAATTCAGGCATCACCTTGCCAACTAGCCAAATCTCACATGGACATTGTGTTGGCTTTTCTAAGATCTCACGGGTAGAAGGTGAACGTAAAGAAAAGTTCACTTATCCCTCTCACAAGAGTTCCATTCCTGGGAACTCTGATAGATTCGGTAGACATGAGAATTTTTCTGATGGAGGTCTGAAAATCAAAGATCTTAACCACCTGCCAAGCACTTAAATTCCATTCCTTGGCCATCAGTGGCTCAGTGTATGGAGTTAATTGGACTAATGGTAGCGACAATGGACATAGTTCTGTTTGCTTGCTTGCATCTCAGACCACTGCAACTATGCATGCTCAGACAGTGGAATGGGGACTATGCAAATTTATCTCCTCAGATAAATCTGGATCAAGAGACCAGAGACTCTCTTCTTTGGTGGTTGTCACAGGATCATCTGTCCCAGGGAATGTGTTTCCGCAGGCCAGCATGGGTCATAGTGATGACGGACACCAGCCTATTGGGCTGGGGTGCAGTCTGGAATTCCCTGAAAACACAGGGTGTGTGGACTCAGGAGGAGGCTCTCCTTCCAATAAATATTCTAGAACTGAGAGCGATATTCAATGCACTTCAGGCGTGGTCTCAACTGGCTTCGGCCAAATTCATAAGATTCCAGTCGGACAATATCAGGACTGTGGCATATATCAATCATAAAGGGGGGAAAAAAGAGTTCTCTAGCGATGATAGAGGTTTCCAAAATAATTCGATGGGCAGAGACTCACTCTTGCCATCTATCAGCAATCTATCCCAGGTGAGGAGAACTCTGAAGCGGATTTTCTAAGTCATCAGACTTTTCATCCGGGGGAGTGGGATCTCCATCCGGAGGTGTTTGCACAATTGATTCATCAATGGGGCACACCAGAATTGGATCGGATGGCATCTCGTCAGAATGCCAAACTTCCTTGTTACGGGTCCAGATCAAGGGATCCCCAAGCAGTACTGATGGATGCTCTAGCAGTACCTTGATCGTTCAACCTGGCTTATTTGTTTCCACCATTTCCTCTCCTTCCTCGTCTGATTGCCAGAATCAAACAGGAGAGGGTTTTGGTGATTTTGATAGCACCTGCATGGCCACGCAGGACTTGGTATGCAGATCTGGTGGAAATGTCATCTCTACCACTGTCCTTTCCAGCATCTAAATCTAGTTTCTCTGCGGCTGACTGCCTGGAGATTGAACGCTTGATTTTATCTAAGCGGGGATTCTGCGAGTCGGTCATAGATACCTTGATTCAGGCTCGGAAGCCTGTCACTAGGAAAATTTACCATAAGATATGGTGTAAATATCTTTATTGGTGCGAATCCAAAGCCTACTCATGGAGCAAGATCAGGATTCCTAGGATTTTAGTCTTTTCTCCAAGAAGGATTGGAGAAGGGGCTATCAGCTAGTTCTTTAAAGGGACAGATATCAGCTTTGTCAATTTTACTGCACAAGCGTCTGGCAGATGTTCCAGACGTTCAGTCATTTTGTCAGGCTTTGGTTAGAATTAAGCCTGTGTTTAAACCTGTTGCTCCGCCATGGAGTTTGAATTTAGTTCTTCAAGGGGTTCCGTTTGAACCTATGCATTCCATAGATATTAAGCTTCTATCTTGGAAGGTTCTGTTTTTAGTTGCTATCTCTTCGGCTTGAAGAGTTTCTGAACTATCTGCATTTCAATGCGACTCGCCTTATCTTGTTTTCCATTCTGATAAGGTGGTTTTGCGTACCAAACCTGGATTCCTTCCTAAGGTTGTTACTAATAAGAATATTAATCAGGAAATTGTTGTTCCTTCTCTGTGTCCTAATCCTCCTAAGAAGGAGCGTCTGTTACACAACTTGGACGTAGTTCGTGCTTTGAAGTTTTACTTGCAAGCAACCAAAGATTTCCGTCAAACATCTTCTCTGTTTGTTGTCTATTCTGGAAAATGTAGAGGTCAAAAAGCTACGGCTACCTCTTTCTTTTTGGCTGAAAAGCATCATCCGTTTAGCATACGAGACTGCTGGACAGCAGCCTCCTGAAAGGATTACAGCTCACTCTACTAGAGCGGTGGCTTCTACATGGGCTTTTAAAAATGATGCTTCTGTTGAACAGATTTGTAAGGCTGCGACTTGGTCTTCACTTCATAGTTTTTCCAAATTTGATACTTTTGCTTCTTCGGAGGCTGTTTTTGGGAGAAAAGTTCTTCAAGCAGTGGTGCCTTCTGTTTAGGCACCTGTCTTGTCCCTCCCGTTCATCCGTGTCCTGTAGCTTTGGTATTGTATCCCACAAGTAAAGGATGAATCCGTGGACTCGTCGTATCTTATAGAAGTAAAGTAAATTTATGCTTACCTGATACATTGATTTCTTCTATGATACGACGAGTCCATGGCCCGCCCTGTCAATTTAAGACAGATTATATTTTTTGATTTAAAACTTAAGTCACCTCTGCACCTTTTTAGTTTCTCCTTTTTCTTCCTATACCTTCGGTCGAATGACTGGGGGGTGGAGTCAAGGGAGGAGCTATATAGACAGCTCTGCTGTGGTGCTCTTTGCCACTTCCTGTTAGCAGGAGGATAATATCCCACAAGTAAAGGATGAATCCGTGGACTCGTCGTATCATAGAAGAAATCAATTTATCAGGTAAGCATAAATTTACTTTTTTTTTTTTTTTTTTTTTTTTTTTTTTTTTTTACAGTTAAAGGGCCACTGTAAGTAAATATTTTCTATGTCTGTTACTAACTAATTACCCCAAATACGCTTTTTATCAATAGCATTTCATTAACATATCTCAGAAATCTTGTCTGCAAATTTAATTGTTTTCCAAACCCACTCCGTGGGTATCCTTTGCTCTGTACCAATCCGTTTACAATACCTAGGTTTCAAAATGGCGCTTTAAACACAAAGTTATTGGTTTCTTTAAGTATTTTGAACATGCAGTGCTGAAAATAGTGGGCAGGATAACGTGACATCATCGGCAAATAAAAGATATAACTTTTAGAACGTTATGAAACTTCGTTTTGGAGAAAATATAGGTCATTAGGTTTTAATTAATGTTTATTAACTTTAATATGTTAGTTATTTAGCTTAAAAATTATAACAGAAAGTAATCCTTTAAAAGAGCTGATTACTTTGGGGCAATGCCCCGCAAAAAGGCCCTTTTAAGGGCCATTTGTAGTTTATTGTAGGCTAGGGGGAGTTTTATTTTGGGGGGGCTTTTTTTTCATAGGGCCCTTAGATTAGGTGTAATTAGTTTAGTTTAAAGCTTTGATAATTTCTTTTTTTATTTTTTGTAACTTAATGTTTATTTTTGAGTAACTTAGTGTTTGTTATTATCCCACTTAGTGTTTGTTATCCCATAGGAATCAATAGGATATCGGACAGCAGCGAACATGAGCTTTTGCTGCCCAGGGCCCAGTCTCTGTTGAGGGGCCCAAGAGTCCTAAAAAAAAAACTCAGCATCCAGCCATTCCCACTGCATCAGAAAAGGTCCTACTGGGGTTACCACTGTTACCAGGTAACTGCTCTGGTGGTGGGGATTGTGTCTGGGTAGGGTTGACTGTAGGCGCATGCAGCAGAAAGCTGGAGTGGCAGGCACGTGAGGATTTGAGCATCTGTGCAGCTGCATACACTGCTCTCTTCAGTCTTGAGGCTGTGTGACTCATCTCACACTGTATCCATGCAGCCTTGGGCAGACAGCATCCAGTTTAGCCCTGCTCTTTCTGCTGTGGCCCTAAGATCAACTAACTGAAGAAAGGTGTCAGTGGAAAGAATAAGTGAGTGCACACACGCCCCTCCCAATGCAGCATTGTCTAGTGCAGGGTGAGAGGGAACTTGTTCCTAGCAAATAAGTGACATGTGCTGCTGTGGCTGATGTATAGTGTCATGCTGATACTTCACACATTAATGTAAGGTTTATTTTTATAGTTTTTGTTTTCTCTGTCGCAGATTTTACAGCTTCCAATAGTAGTTCTGTTGTTCCAGTCAGTAAACTTATATTTGTCTGCACCTCCATGCTTCCTCCTCAGTCTTTACCTTGCTTTGCTCCTGTTGGCTGCCCTAAATCTCTTTAACCAGCTAACCTCACACCAGATTCACATTCAAAAGAATATTAAATGAATCCACAGTGGAGGAATTTATATATTTATTTACTTATTAGTACTGCTTAGGGCTAGTTTCAAATATTGCAATTTATTTCATTTTTTTTAAATGATTAGCCCAGCAGTGGATGATCCACTGCTGGGCTAATAATTTTTTAAAAATTATAAAATAAATTGATTTAGTTGTTTTTTGGGATGTTGGGGTGGAGAGCGAAATTGCATGGGGTGGGGGTGGGGCAAGAAATGTTTTGCCCAGGGTCCAGTAAATAATAAAGACGGCCCTGTTTGCTGCTTTCAGACTCTCATTGATTCCTATGGCATCCGCCCCCTCCAGGGTGGCGGATTGAAAACCAGGTATGCTGGGCCAGAATAGTGCCGAGCGTACCTGGTAGACATTTGTTAACTAGCAAAAGTAGTCAGATAGTGCTGAATTTGCATTCAGAACATCTGTAGTGACGTAAGCATCGATCTGTGTCCGACTGAGACCGGCGGATCGTATGTTCCATCACAAAATTCTACTTTTGCCAGTCTGTAGGGTTTGATAACTAAAGCGAATCAAGTTCGCCACAATTACGCTACAGAATTCCAGCATATTTGCGGTTGACGGCTTGATAAGTAGATGCCTAGTGGTTAATCTTCCCTTTATTGGGACATGTTTCCTCTTTGGATTAATTTTGTTGAAACCCTATTAGTATGTGTGTGGCTTATGTTTCTTTCATGTAATTAGCAAGAGTCCATGAGCTAGTGACGTATGGGATATACATTCCTACCAGGAGAGGCAAAGTTTCCCAAACCTTAAAATGCCTATAAATACACCCCTCACCACACCCGCAATTCAGTTTTACAAACTTTGCCTCCTATGGAGGTGGTGAAGTAAGTTTGTGCTAGATTCTACGTTGATATGCGCTCCGCAGCAGGTTGGAGCCCGGTTTTCCTCTCAGCGTGCAGTGAATGTCAGAGGGATGTGAGGAGAGTATTGCCTATTTGAATGCAATGATCTCCTTCTATGGGGTCTATTTCATAGGTTCTCTGTTATCGGTCGTAGAGATTCATCTCTTACCTCCCTTTTCAGATCGACGATATACTCTTATATATATATACCATTACCTCTGCTGATTTTCGTTTCAGTACTGGTTTGGCTTTCTACAACATGTAGATGAGTGTCCTGGGGTAAGTAAGTAAGCTTATTTTCTGTGACACTCTAAGCTATGGTTAGGCACTTTTTTATAAAGTTCTAAATATATGTATTCAAACATTTATTTGCCTTGACTCAGGATGTTCAACATTCCTTATTTTCAGACAGTCAGTTTCATACTTGGGATAAATGCATTTGTTTCAATCATTTTTTCTTACCTTAAAAAATTTGACTTTTTCCCTGTGGGCTGTTAGGCTCGCAGGGGCAGAAAATGCTTCATTTTATTGCGTCATTCTTGGCGCTGACTTTTTTGGCGCAAATTTTTTTTTTTCTGTTTCCGGCGTCATACGTGTCGCCGGAAGTTGCGTAATTTTTTGACGTTTTTTTGCGTCAAAAATGTCGGCGTTCCGGATGTGGCGTAATTTTGGCGCCAAAAGCATTTAGGCGCCAAATAATGTGGGCGTCTTTTTTGGCGCTAAAAAATATGGGCGTCATTTTTGTCTCCACATTATTTCTCTCATTTATTGCTTCTGGTTGCTAGAAGCTTGTTCACTGGCATTTTTTTCCCATTCCTGAAACTGTCATTTAAGGAATTTGATCAATTTTGCTTTATATGTTGTTTTTTCTTTTACATATTGCAACTGAGTCAGAAGATACTTCAGGAAAATCGCTGCCCAGTGCTGGAGCTACCAAGCTAAGTGTATCTGCTATAAACTTTTGGTATCTGTTTCTCCAGCTGTTGTTTGTATTGCATGTCATGTCAAACTTATTAATGCAGATAAAATTTCCTTTAGTACTGTTACATTACCTGTTGCTGTTCCGTCAACATCTAATTTTCAGAGTGTTCCTGATAACATAAGAGATTTTATTTTTTAAATCCATTAAGAAGGCTATGTCTGTTATTTCTCCTTCTAGTATACATAAAAGTCTTTTAAAACTTCTCTTTTTTCAGATGAATTTTTAAATGAACATCATCATTCTGATACTGATAATGGTTCTTCTGGTTCAGAGGTTTCTGTCTCAGAGGTTGATGCTGATAAATCTTTGTATTTGTTCAAGATGGAATTTATTCGTTCTTTACTTAAAGAAGTATTAATTGCATTAGAAATAGAGGATTCTGGTCCTCTTGATACTAAATCTAAACGTTTAAATAAGGTTTTTAAATCTCCTGTAGTTATTCCAGAAGTGTTTTCTCTCCCTGATGCTATTTCTGAAGTAATTTCCAGGGAATGGAATAATTTGGGTAATTCATTTACTCCTTCTAAACGTTTAAGCAATTATATCCTGTGCCATCTGACAGATTAGAGTTTTGGGACAAAATCTCTAAGGTTAAATGGGGCTGTCTCTACTCCTGCTAAACGTACTACTATTCCTATGGCAGATAGTACTTCATTTAAGGATCCTTTAGATAGGAAGATTGAATCCTTTCTAAGAAAAGCTTACTTATGTTCAGGTAATCTTCTTAGACCTGCTATATTTTTAGCGGATGTTGCTGCAGCTTCAACTTTTTGGTTAGAAGCTTTAGCGCAACAAGTAACAGATCATAATTTTATAGCATTATTATTATTCTATAACATGCTAATAATTTTATTTGTGATACCATCTTTTGATATCATTAGAGTTGATGTCAGGTATATGTCTCTAGCTATTTTAGCTAGAAAAGCTTTATGGCTTAAAACTTGGAATACTGATATGTCTTCTAAGTCAACTTTGCTTTCCCTTTCTTTCCAGGGTAATAAATTATTCGATTTTCAGTTGGATTCTATTATCTCAACTGTTACTGGAGGGAAGGGAACTTTTTTACCAAAGGATAAAAAAATCTAAGGTAAATTTAGGTCTAATAATCATTTTCGTTCCTTTCCTCACAACAAGGAACAAAAGCCTGATCCTTCATCCTCAGGAGCGGTATCAGTTTGGAAACCATTTCCAGTTTGGAATATATCCAAGCCTTATAGAAACCTGTAGCCAGCTCCTAAATACCCATGAAGGTGCGGCCCTCATTCCAGCTCAGCTGGTATGGGGCAGTTTATGTTTTCTTTTAAGGTACAGAATTGGCTTCAAGTTAAGGCCTCCTGCAAAGAGATTTTTTTCTTTCCCGTGTCCCAGTAAACACAGCAAAAGCTCAGCATTTCTGAAATGTGTTTCAGATCTAGAGTTGGCTGGAGTAATTATGCCAGTTCCCGTTCTGGAACAGGGGCTGGGGTTTTATTCTATCTCTTCATTGTACCAAAGAAGGTCAATTCCTTCAGACCAGTTCCGGATCTATCTATATTGAATCGTTATGTAAGGATACCAACATTCAAGATGGTAACTGTAGGACTATCCTGCCTTTTGTTTAGCAAGGGCATTATATGTCTACAATAGATTTACAGGATGCATATCTGCATATTCCGATTCATCCAGATCACTTTTAGTTTCTGAGATTCTCTTTTTAGACAAGCATTACCAGTTTTGTGGCTCTACCATTTGGCCTAGCGTCAGCTCCAAGAATTTTTTTCAAAGGTTCTCGGTGCCCTTCTGTCTGTAATCAGAGAACAGGGTTTTGGTATTTCCTTTTTTGGACGATATCTTGGTACTTGCTCAGTCTTCACATTTTCGCAGAATCTCATACGAATCGACTTGTGTTGTTTCTTCAAGATCATGGTTGGAGGATCAATTTACCAATCAGTTCATTGTTTCCTCAGACAAGGGTAACCTTTTTAGGTTTCCAGATAGATTCAGTGTCTATGACTCTTTCCTTGTCAGATAAGAGAAGTTTAACATTGATATCAGCTTGTCAAAACCTTTAGTCACAATCATTCCCTTTGGTAGCCTTATGCATGGGACATTTTAGGTCTTAGGACTGCCGCATCGGATGCGATCTCCTTTGCTCGTTTTCACATGCGACCTCTTCAGCTCTGTATGCTGAACCTGTGGTGCAGGGATTACACAAAGATATCTCAATTAATATCTTTAAACCGATTATACGACACTCTCTGACATGGTGGACAGTTCACCATCGTTTAGTTCAGGGGGCTTCTTTGTTCTTCCGACCTGGACTATAATCTCAACAGATGCAAGTCTTACAGGTTGGGGAGCTGTGTGGGGGTCTCTGACGGCACAAGGGGTTTGGGAATCTCAGGAGGTGAGATTACCGATCAATATTTTTGAACTCCGTGCAATTTTCAGAGCTCTTCAGTCTTGGCCTCTTCTGAAGAGAGAATTGTTCATTTGTTTTCAGATAGACAATGTCACAGCTGTGGCATACATCAATCATCAAGGAGGGACTCACAGTCCTCTGGCTATGAAAGAAGTATCTCGAATTTTGGTTTGGGCGGAATCCAGCTCCTGTCTAATCTCTGCGGTTCATATCCCAGGTATAGACAATTGGGAAGCGGATTATCTCAGTCGCCAAACGTTGCATCCGGGCGAATGGTCTCTTCACCCAGAGGTATTTCTTCAGATTGTTCAAATGTGGGAACTCCCAGAAATAGATCTGATGGCTTCTCATCTAAACAAGAAACTTCCCTGGTATCTGTCCAGATCCTGGGATCCTCGGGCGGGGGCAGTGGATGCATTATCACTTCCTTGGAAGTATCATCCTGCCTATATCTTTCCGCCTCTAGTTCTTCTTCCAAGAGTATTCTCCAAGATTCTAAGGAATGCTCGTTTGTCCTGCTGGTAGCTCCAGCATGGCCTCACAGGTTTTGGTATGCGGATCTTGTCTGGATGGCCTCTTGCCAGCTGTGGACTCTTCCGTTAAGACCAGACTTTCTGTTGCAAGGTCCTTTTTTTCCATCAGGATCTCAAATCCTTAAATTTTAAGGTATAGAGTTTGAACGCTTGATTCTTGGTCAAAGAAGGTTTCTCTGACTCTGTGTTTAATATTATGTGACAGGCTCGTAAATCTGTATCTAGTGAGATATATTATAGAGTCTGGAAGACTTATATTTCTTAGTGTCTTTCTCATCATTTTTTCTTGGCATTCTTTTTGAATACCGAGAATTTTTCAGTTTCTTCAGGATGGTTTAGATAAAGGTTTGTCCGCAAGTTCCTTGAAAGGACAAATCTCTGCTCTTTCTGTTCTTTTTTCACAGAAGGATTGCTAATCTTCCTGATATTTCATTGTTTTGTACAAGCTTTGGTTCGTATAAAACCTGTCATTAAGTCAATTTCTCCTCCTTGGAGTTTGAATTTGGTTCTGGGGGCTTTTCAAGCTCCTCCTTTTGAACCCATGCATTCTTTGGTCGTTATATTACTTTCTTGGAAAGTTTTGTTTCTTTTGGCCATCTCTTCTGCCAGAAGAGTCTCTGAATTATCTGCTCTTTCTTGTGAGTCTCCTTTTCTGATTTTTCATCAGGATGAGGCGGTGCTGCGAACTTCTTTTGAATTTTTTACCTAAGGTTGTGAATTCTAACAACCTTAGTAGAGAAATTGTGGTTCCTTCATTATGTCCTAATCCTATGAATTCTAGGAGAAATCATTGCATTCTTTGGATGCTGTTAGAGCTTTGTATTATTTGTCATCTTTTCCGGTTCTAGAAAAGGCCAGAAAGCTTCTGCCATTTCTTTGGCATCTTGGTTGAAATCTTTATTTCATCATGCTTATGTCGAGTCGGGTAAAACTCCGCCTCTAAGGATTACAGTTCATTCTACTAGGTCAGTTTCTACTTCCTGGGCGTTTAGGAATGAAGCTTCGATTGATCAGATTTGCAAAGCAGCAACTTGGTCCTCTTTGCATACTTTTTCTAAATTCTACCATTTTGATGTGTTTTCTTCTTCTGAAGCAGTTTTTGGTAGAAAAGTACTTTTGGCAGTGGTTTCAGTTTGAATCTTCTGCTTATGTTTTTCATTAAACTTTATTTTGGGTGTGGATTATTTTCAGCAGGAATTGGCTGTCTTTATTTTATCCCTCCCTCTCTAGTGACTCTTGTGTGGAAAGATCCACATCTTGGGTAGTCATTATCCCATACGTCACTAGCTCATGGACTCTTGCTAATTACATGAAAGAAAACATAATTTATGTAAGAACTTACCTGATAAATTCATTTCTTTCATATTAGCAAGAGTCCATGAGGCCCGCCCTTTTTTGTGGTGGTTATGATTTTTTTGTATAAAGCACAATTATTCCAATTCCTTATTTTATATGCTTTCGCACTTTTTTCTTATCACCCCACTTCTTGGCTATTCGTTAAACTGAATTGTGGGTGTGGTGAGGGGTGTATTTATAGGCATTTTAAGGTTTGGGAAACTTTGCCTCTCCTGGTAGGAATGTATATCCCATACGTCACTAGCTCATGGACTCTTGCTAATATGAAAGAAATGAATTTATCAGGTAAGTTCTTACATAAATTATGTTTTTATACATGGATTTATGTATAAACTTAAAATTTGACAGTTGGTTTTCTTTGCTTGCTTAGCTAGAACAGGCTAACTGACAGACTGCTTGAGCATTTGTGTAAATTAAACTCTGGTGTTGTAGGCAGAGGGAAACGTGCACCTTTTACTTGCTACATAGTTTCCTCTCTCTACCGGTGACTTCTCTCTGCTGTCGGATATTCACAGAACGGAGCGGCGTCATTGAATTTCAGTGTCTATCTACTATATAATAGTTTTAGAGATTTCTAGCAGCCAAATTTTTTTACAGTAAGGCACCTCAGCCTGTCTGAGGTGTAGGGGGCCTGATTGGTTTATTTTTTTTTAAAAATGCATAATGTCAATTTGGGGAATTTTTTTATTTAGTATTATGGACATGGACCAAGAAGACTCTGTCTTTTGACAAATGCTTGTTATGCCTTGAGGCACATATGGTTTTGCCTATGCAATTCTGTGCTGCATGCTTAGCTAGAACACTTTAATTTAAAGATAAATTGTTGCCCTCTGAGCCCAATGTCTCTCAGGATGATGCTGTTCAGGTAATGCCACAGCTTTCTCCTCAAATGTCCCAAGCCTCTATGGGGTCACATACAGTACCCTGCAGTTCCTCTGTCTCCTGGAGGAGTTTATTTGCCTGCAGATTTTGCTGCACAGTTATCTTCTGCAGCATTATTTGCTTTTCCTATTCTGGGAAAACGCAAGAAGAAAATTAGACATTCAGATAGTAAGGTTTCTGTTCCACCTACTGCTACGCAGGTTGCCCTCCTTCAGAAGTCTGAGAAGGATACGTCGGTAGCCTCTGAGGGTGAAATCTCAGATTTGGACAGTATTATTCCTCTATCTGATGGTACACAAAGGTTTTCAAGCTTAAATCTGAAGTTTACTTCTTTAGTGTTAAAGGAGGTGTTGGCTACTTTGGACGACTCCAATACTTCTGTCATTGTGAACCCTAAGAAGTCTACGTAATACTATGATGTTCCTTCCTCTGTGGAAGTGTTTCCTGTTCCAGACCGTGTGAAGGAGATTATTTCACAGGAATGGGATACCTTTCCCCCGTCCTTTAAAAAGATGTTTCCTGTTGCTGACTCCATTAAAGATTCATGGTGCATAAAGTAGAAGGGGCTATTTCTACTCTGGCTAAGAGAACTACGATCCCTATAGAGGATAGCTTCTCCTTTTAAGGATCCCATGGACAAAAATCTTGAGGCTTATTTGAAAAAGATCTAAGTTCATCAAGGTCTTCAATGGCAACCTGCAGTTTGTATTGCCACAGTAGCAAGTGTGGCATCTTATTGGTGCAACACCTTGTCTGAATAAATTTTAGTAGAGACTCCGTTGGAGGAAATACAAGATAGGATTAAGGCTCTCAAACTAGCCAATTCCTTTATTTCTGATGCTAACATGCAAGTTATTAGACTGGGAGCCAAGATGTCTGGCTTCACTGTCTTAGCCCGCAGGGCTTTGTGGCTAAAATCTTGGTCAGCTGATGTTGCATCCAAGCTTCTGGCGCTTCCTTACAATGGTAAGACCTTGTTTGGAACTAGCCTGGCAGAAATAATTTCTAATATTATGGGTGGAAAAGGGTCTTTTCTACCACAAGACAAGAAGAACAGACTTAAAGGACGTCAAAGTAATTTTTGTTCCTTTCGTAACTTCAAAGGTCAAAAGTCCTCTTCCTTTTCCAAGCAGGAACAGGTATGCAGACCTAGTGAAGATGCCATCTCGGCCGCCTTGGAAGTTGTCTCTGAGGAAGGGCCTTCTAACTCGGGGTCAATTCCTCCAGCCAAATCTCGTTTCTCTGAAGCTGACTGCTTGGAGATTAAAAGCTTAGTTCTGTCTAGGCGTGGATTTTCTGAGTCGGTCATTGAGACCATGATCCAGGCTGCAAGCCTGTTACTTGAAAAACTTACCATAAGGTATGGCGTAAATACATTTTTATTGGTGTGAATTTAAGGGCTACTCTTGGAGTAGGGTCAGGATTCCTAGAATTTTGTCTTTTCTCCAGAAAGTGTTGTCCGTTCTCTGAAAGGTCAGATTTCTGCATTCTCTATTTTGTTACACAAGCATCTGACTGATGTTCAGTATTTTTGTCAGGCCCTGGTCAGAATCAGGCCTGTGTTTAAGAACAAGATTAAGGCTCCAAGGAGGAGCAACAGGTTTAAAGTTTTGCAGCAGGCTCCTTTTTGAGCCAATACATTCCATAGATGTTTAGTTGCTATCTTGGAAAGTTTTTTGTTATTGCTGTGTCTTCTGCTCAGAGTTTCAGAACTCTCTGCTTTGCAGTGTGCTTCGCCTTCCTTTTATCTTTCATGCGGATAAGGCGGTTCTTTGTACTAAATTGGGGTTTCTTCCTAAAGTGGTTTCGGATAGAAATATTAATCAGGAAATTGTTGTTCCTTCTCTCTGTCCCAATTCTTCTTTACGTAAAGAACGTCTGTTGCACAACTTGGATGTTGTGCATGCTCTAAAAGTCTACCTACAGGCGACTAAGGATTTTCGCCAGTTGTTTGTTTCTCAGGAAAGTGTAAGGTTCAGAAGGCTACTCTACTTCTTTCCCTCTGGTTGAGAAGTATGATTAGTTTTGCTTATGAGACTGCTGGACAGCAGCCTCCTTAAAAGAATTAAAGCTCATTCCCCTAGGGATGTCTCCTCCTTGGGCTTTCAAAAATGAAGCTTTTGTGGAACAGATTTGCAAGGCTGCAACTTGGTCCTCTCTGCATACTTTTTACAAATTTGATACTTTTGCCTTGGCTGAGGCCTCTTTTGGGAAGCAGGTTCTTCAAGCGGTGGTGCCTTTTGCTTAGGTCTGCCTGTCTTGTTCTCCCTCCCTGTTCATTCTGTGCCCTCTAGCTTGGGTATTGGTTCCCACTAGTAATTGAATGATGTCGTGGACTCTCCATACCTAAGGAAAGAAAACAAAATTTATGCTTACCACGGCCCCACCATTTATTAAGACAGTTATTTTTGACTAAACCTCAGGCACCTACAGCTTTTGTGTTATTCCTATTCCATTTCCCTTCGGTCGAATGATTGGGGATTATGGGTAGGAAAGTGACACTTAAAGAGCACCCCAGCAAATCTGTTGCCGCCTCCTGCTGGCCATTAGTGATATTCCCACTAGTAATTGAACAATGTCGTTGACTCAACATATACGGAAAGAAATTTATCAGGTAAGCATAAATTTTGTTTTTCTTTTATAAGGTGGTGAGAGTCCACGAGCCATTACTCCTGAGAACTAATACCTAAGCTTTGGAGTTTAAGAATAATTGGGTGGGACAATTTTTTTTTTAAGGCAGTCACCTAATTACCAGACACTGCTACCTGAAGGCCTTTCCTACCTTCTGGTAGAATTTAGGGAAAATATGTTGCTGCCTTGCAAATTTATTCAATATAACCCTCATTCTTAAAAATCGAACAAGAGGAAACCAATTCTAAAAAAATTAGCAATAATGCATTTTGAAAAAAACAATCCAGCCTCCAAGAAAACCTTGGTAATCATGAGCTTTAGCCAAAAAGCTAAATACATGAATGTAGCCCTCTGACCTTTATGTGGATTGTCTAAAAAACTTTGCAATTTAAAAGTACAATTTTAATGCTCTTACAATATCTAATTTTAAGTGAAGTGATCAAATTAATTCTTTGGATTAGGACAAGAAGATGGGCTATAATCTCCTGATATCCGAAAAATCAGTTTAGGAAAACAATCATATTGAGTGCTAAAAAACTGTCTTTATCTTGATGAAAATGAAGTCAGAAAGTCTTCTGGTAGAAGATATTGCTAAAAGCAACACAAACTTCCAAGACGGAATCTAAATGTCCAACACAAGTTCTAAAAGAAACCTGTAAAGCTTGTAAAAAACAAAATAAATGTTCCAAAGGAGAAAAATGGTTTAGACACTGGATTTATCCTGACTTAGGCTAAACATTTAGCAATTTTCCTGTAGTTTGAAAAAAAAAAATAGGTTTTTAATTGCTAATGCATCAATATGAGAGACTTGAGATATTGATGATTAGAGAAAGCTTGACATCTGAATCAGATTCACAAACCAAGTCCGGCGAGCCCTGACAGAAGATTCATTTTGAAGGTTCTATTCTATTCAAACTATGACTCTTGGAAACGGATGTCATCAGGTTAAACATTTTTAAACAAAGAAAGATGTTCAAGCTCAAACATGAACGAGGTAGACTCTGTCCTGATCAGTAACAAAAAAAAAAAACCTGATCATAAATAAACTCACCTTCACAAAACAACCTTGGCTGACTGAGTTTGAAAGCTATAAGGGCATCCTAAGGTGTTCTAATCTCTGATTATGCAGAAGAACCTGATAATTTAACTTTAAGATGACTTTCAGACATAGAACTTTTGCAAAACGGAAAATAAATGTGCAAAATCAGAAGCACTCCCTTGTATAGAGGGAGGACAGATTCCTTTAAAGCACAGGTTTTCAAACCTGTCCTCAGACCTCCCCCCAACAGGCCACGTTTTCAGGATTACCTTGCATGAGAGCAGGTTTAAATAAGCGTTATGACTCAAATAGCAGCATTATGGGCCATAATGCATCATTTTCCCCAACGCAGCCATTACAAGCCTTGTCGGTATAGGTGTACCGCAAGCCTTTTAGCCTGTAACACAATGTCAGTACCGCACTCTTAAAAATTACATTTTAAAATGGTATTCCCATAGCGCTGGTATTAAGAGTTTTGCGTTCTGGCTAAAAATACGGCGTTACACTCTAAAACGAAAAGATCCGTAACGCCATCTTAAAGTCAGTAGTTTTGAGTGTTACGCTACAAATCTATAACGTAAAACTCATAACTAAACTGCTACAAAGTACACTAAACACCCATAAACTACCTCTTAACCCCTAAACCAAGGCCCTCCCGCATCTCAAACACTTAAATTTATTAACCCCTAATCTGCCGCTACCGACAGCGCCGCCACTAAAAAAATTTTTATTAACCCCTATTCTGCCGCTCCTCGATATCGTCACCACTATAATAAACTTATTAACCCCTAAACAGCCGCCCTCCCGCATCGCAAACACTATTTAAATATAATTAACCCCTAATCTGCCATCCACCCACATCGCACCCACTATACTAAAGTTATTAAGCCCTACACTGCCGCCACTATAATAAACCTATTAACCCCTAAACCGCAAGCCCCCACAATGATATATATACTAAGGTAAACTAGGAACACTTGTGGTTAGATTCATAGGAGCTGGATTGACCGACTGCCCACGAGAGCAACTCCACAGGATAAATGCAGAAGGCAAGGAAGCACACAGGGATTTCCAAAAGAGAGCAAATCCAATCCCAATAGTAGTAGTTGGTGGTAAAAATATAAAATGATCAGTGTAGGTTCCAATATAGGTTTAAAAAGTGGAATTTATTTAAAACAATAATAAAAACAGGAACCAACAGGTAGGGCAAACAGTAACCCTCCTTGTAAACATGAGACGCGTTTCTCAGCACCAACGCTATAGATATAGATACACACACACATACAATTCCTTGCATTCCTATTGGCTGAATATTTTTAATCAGCCAATAGAGAGCTGCTTAAATCCTATTGGCTGATTTGAACAGCCATCAGGATTTTAGCAGCTCTCATTCTATTGGCTCAATTAAAATTTTTCAGCCAATAGGAATGCAAGGGACACCATCTTCAATCGCGTACCTTGCATTGAAGATTCAGTGTACGGTGGTGACCATATGAAGAAGATGCTTTGCATCGGATATCTTCAGGATGGACCCGCTCCACGCCGCTGGGATCAAGATAGAAGATGCCGCCTGGATGAAGACTTCTCACCTCTTGGATGTGGACTTCGCCGCCTGAATGAAGATCTTTCAAGCGGGACTTCAAAAACGAAGTGGATCTTCGTGGGTTAGTGCTAGGTTTTTTTTAAGGGTTTTTTGGTGGGTTTTAGTTTAGGCATGTAAAAGAGCTAAATGCCCTTTTCAGGGCAATGCCCATCCAAATGCCCTTTTCAGGGCAATGGGTAGTTTAGGTTTTTTTTTAAAAAAAGTTAGGTTTTTTATTTTTATTTTGGGGGGTTGGTTGGGTGGTGGGTTTTACTGATGGGGGGGATCTTTGTATTTTTTTCTACAGATAAAAGAGCTGTTTAACTTAGGGCAATGCCCTACAAAAAGGCCATATTAAGGGCTATTGGTAGTTTATTGCAGGCTAGGTGTTTTTTTTTTTTATTGGGGGGAGGGCTTTTTTATTTTGATAGGGCTATTAGATTAGGTTTAATTCTTATTTAATTTTGGATCATTTTGTTATTTTTTGTAATTTAGTCTATTTTTTGTATTTAGATCTTTTGTAATTTTTAGAGCAGTGTTAGGATTTTTTTGATGAGTAGTTTATACAGCAAGCTGGGTTGCTGTGATTACCCAGTACGTGCCTGATAGCACTGTATGAGTGCTCCAATAAAATGTGAGTACCTTGTTGTGGTTATTTACAATTCTTCTGTATTGGTCTACTGGTACACACAAGCGCCTCTTTTCTCCAACATTGGTGTGTCCAGTCCACGGCGTCATCCTTACTTGTGGGAATATCTCTTCCCCAACAGGAAATGGCAAAGAGTCCCGGCAAAGCTGGCCATATAGTCCCTCCTAGGCTCCGCCCACCCCAGTCATTCTCTTTGCCGTTGCACAGGCAACATCTCCACGGAGATGGTTAAGAGTATGTGGTGTTTAGTTGTAGTTTTTTATTCTACTATCAAGAGTTTGTTATTTTAAAATAGTGCTGGTATGTACTATTTACTCTGAAACAGAAAAAGATGAAGAATTCTGTTTGTGAGAGGAAGATGATTTTAGCAGACAGTAACTAAAATCCTTTGCTGTTTCCACATAGGACTGTTGAGATGAAGTAACTTCAGTTGGGGGAAACGGTTAGCAGACTTTTCTGCTTAAGGTATAACTAGCCATATTTCTAACAAGACTGTGTAATGCTGGAAGGCTGTCATTTCCCCTCATGGGGACCCAGTGGCGTCACTAGGGTTGGTGTCACCCGGTGCGGTAAGTCATGGTGTCACCCCCCCCAGAAAGCAGAGACACACAAAAACACAGGCAAACACACAAACAAACACTCAGACACACTTAAAAACATACTCAGATGCACACACAAACACTCGGAAACACACTCAGACACACACACAAAAACACACACACAAAAACACTGAGACACACAAAAACTCAGACACACACATACAAAATATGTAAACTGCACTGCATTAATTATGAAGCTCATGCCTAGAGCTGCTCCCTGGCTCAGCAGTACATCAAATGAAAGATAAACAGAGCACTCTAAAATAAATCACTGAAGAAAAGGTTTAGGCGCGCAAACTATGAAAATTCTGCTCTCTGACTCTGTTCCAAGTCTGTCAGTGCACAGCCGTGGCCGCATGTCACTGAGCAGTGAGCACAGATAGGCAGGCAGGTTTAGGGTAGCAGTGCAACTTTGCAAGCCCCACGGCACACCCACAACATTCATAGTGAAATTGGGCAGGGGAGGAGCAAAGTACAAACAAGCAAAAGCAGCCGGGAAAACTATTTGTTGAAATTGCAGCACTGGCTCAAGGGGCAAAAAAATTGGGTGTCTACAACTTCCCCAGTCCCACTAATGTTCACAAATGCCAGCCTCTAATAAAATAATCTATGCATCTCAACATTGTATTTCTTTGAATTTCAATAAAATGTGTAAAAAAAAAAAAAAAAAAAAAAAAAAAATTTTTTTTTTTTTTTTTTTTTGGTGTCACCCCCTGGAGGGTGTCACCCAGGTGCGGCCCGCCCCCCCCTAGTGACGCCACTGTGGGGACCGGTAAGCCATTTTCTTAGTCTCAAGCAGAATAAAGGGCTTAATATGGGCTATAAAACTGGTAGACACTTTTATGGGCAAAATCGATTGCTTTATTTGGGCATTTTATACATATTTATGCTGGTTTTTCACATTTATAAACTTGGGGTACATTTTTTAACGTCAGGCACTATGTTAGACACCTTTTCCAGTCAGGAAGGGCCTTCCCAGTTGTAGGCTGAGCCTCATTTTCGCACCATTACTGCGCAGTTGTTTTTGAGAGCAAGACATGCAGATGCATGTGTGAGGACCTGAAAATAGTTGGAAAAGTTCCTGGAAGGCGTCATTTGGTATCGTATTCCCCTCTGGGCTTGGTAGAGTCGCAGCAAAGGCTGTAGCTGGGACTGTATAGGGGTTAAAGCTGTTAAATCGTTATTTTAAGGGTTAAAGCTCTGAAAATTGGTGTGCAATACTTTTAATGCTTTAAGACACTGTGGTGATACCCTCACACCAATCTCAAGGGGCCATGAGGGAGGTTTTGTCTGATGGAGAAATTTCAGATTCAGGAAAAATTTCTCATCAAGCTGAACCTGATGTTGTGACATTTAAATTAGAACATCTCCGCGCACTGCTTAAGGAGGTGTTATCTACTCTGGATGATTGTGACAATTTGGTCATTCCAGAGAAATTATGTAAGATGGACAAGTTCCCCCCGACGCTTTTCCTATACCCAAGCGGGTGGCGGACATAGTAAATAAAGAGTGGGAAAGGCCCGGCATACCTTTTGTTCCCCCCCCTATATTTAAGAAATTATTTCCTATAGTCGACCCCAGAAAGGACTTATGGCAGACAGTCCCCAAGGTCGAGGGGGCGGTTTCTACTCTAAACAAACGCACTACTATTCCTATCGAAGATAGTTGTGCTTTCAAAGATCCTATGGATAAGAAATTAGAGGGTTTGCTTAAAAAGATTTTTGTACAGCAAGGTTACCTTCTACAACCAATTTCATGCATTGTTCCTGTCACTACGGCAGCGTGTTTCTGGTTCGAGGAACTAGAAAAATCGCTCAGTAAAGAATCTTCGTATGAGGAGGTTATGGACAGAGTTCAAGCACTTAAATTGGCTAACTCTTTTGTTTTAGATGCCGCTTTGCAATTAGCTAGATTAGCGGCGAAAAATTCAGGGTTTGCTGTCGTGGCGCGCAGAGTGCTTTGGCTAAAGTCTTGGTCAGCGGATGTGTCTTCCAAGACAAAATTGCTTAACATTCCTTTCAAAGGCAAAACATTATTTGGACCTGATTTGAAAGAGATTATTTCAGACATCACTGGGGGAAAGGGCCACTCCCTCCCACAGGATAGGTCTTTTAAGGCTAATAATAAGCCTAATTTTCGTCCCTTTCGCAGAAACGGACCAGTCTCTAATTCTGTATCCTCTAAGCAAGAGGGTAATACTTCACAACCCAAACCAGCCTGGAAACCAATGCAAGGCTGGAACAAGGGTAAGCAGGCCAAGAAGCCTACCACTGCTACCAAAACAGCATGAAGGGATAGCCCCCGATCCGGGACCGGATCTAGTGGGGGGCAGACTTTCTCTCTTTGCTCAGGCTTGGGCAAGAGATGTTCAGGATCCTTGGGCACTAGAAATAGTTTCTCAAGGTTATCTCCTGGAATTCAAGGAACTACCCCCAAGGGGAAGGTTCCACAGGTCTCAATTATTATCTTCAAACCAAATAAAGAGACAGGCATTCTTACATTGTGTAGAAGACCTGTTAAAGATGGGAGTGATACATCCAGTTCCAATAAGAGAACAAGGAATGGGATTTTATTCCAATCTGTTCATAGTTCCCAAAAAAGAGGGAACATTCAGACCAATTTTGGATCTAAAGATCCTAAACAAATTTCTCAGGGTACCATTGTTCAAAATGGAAACTATTCGAACGATCCTACCTACTATCCAGGAAAATCAATTTATGACTACTGTGGATTTAAAGGATGCGTACCTACATATTCCTATCCACAAGGAACATCATCAGTTCCTAAGGTTCGCTTTTCTGGACAAGCATTACCAGTTTATGGCACTTCCATTTGGATTAGCCACTGCTCCAAGGATTTTCACAAAGGTACTAGGGTCCCTTCTAGCGGTTCTAAGACCAAGGGGCATTGCAGTAGTACCTTACTTGGACGGCATCCTGATTCAAGCGTCGTCCCTGTCAAAAGCAAAGGCTCATACGGACATCATCCTAGCCTTTCTCAGATCTCACGGATGGAAGGTGAACAAAGAAAAAAGTTCTCTGTCCCCGTCAACAAGAGTTCCCTTCTTGGGAACAATAATAGATTCCTTAGAAATGAGGATTTTTCTGACAGAGGTCAGAAAATCAAAACTTCTAAGCTCTTGTCAAGTACTTCATTCTGTTCCTCGTCCTTCCATAGCGCAGTGCATGGAAGTAATAGGATTGATGGTTGCAACAATGGACATAGTTCCTTTTGCACGAATTCATCTAAGACCATTACAACTGTGCATGCTCAGACAGTGGAATGGGGATTATACAGACTTGTCTCCGATTCAAGTAGATCAAAAGACCAGAGATTCACTCCGTTGGTGGCTGACCCTGGACAATCTGTCACAGGGAATGAGCTTCCGCAGACCAGAGTGGGTCATTGTCACGACAGACGCCAGCCTAGTGGGCTGGGGCGCGGTCTGGGAATCCCTGAAAGCTCAGGGTCTATGGTCTCGGGAAGAGTCTCTTCTCCCGATAAACATTCTGGAACTGAGAGCGATATTCAATGCTCTCAGAGCTTGGCCTCAACTAGCAAAGGCCAAATTCATAAGGTTTCACTCAGACAACATGACGACCGTTGCATATATCAATCATCAGGGGGGAACAAGGACTTCCCTGGCGATGAAAGAAGTGACCAAGATAATTCAATGGGCGGAGGATCACTCCTGCCACTTGTCTGCGATCCACATCCCAGGAGTGGAAAATTGGGAAGCAGATTTTCTGAGTCGTCAGACATTCCATCCGGGGGAGTGGGAACTCCATCCGGAAATCTTTGCCCAAATAACTCAATTATGGGGCATTCCAGACATGGATCTGATGGCGTCTCGTCAGAACTTCAAGGTTCCTTGCTACGGGTCCAGATCCAGGGATCCCAAGGCGACCCTAGTAGATGCACTAGTAGCACCTTGGACCTTCAACCTAGCTTATGTATTCCCACCGTTTCCTCTCATCCCCAGGCTGGTAGCCAGGATCAATCAGGAGAGGGCCTCGGTGATCTTGATAGCTCCTGCGTGGCCACGCAGGACTTGGTATGCAGACCTGGTGAATATGTCATCGGCTCCACCATGGAAGCTACCTTTGAGACAGGACCTTCTTGTTCAGGGTCCATTCGAACATCCGAATCTGGTTTCCCTCCAACTGACGGCTTGGAGATTGAACGCTTGATTTTATCAAAGCGTGGGTTTTCAGATTCTGTAATAGATACTCTGATTCAGGCTAGAAAGCCTGTAACTAGAAAAATTTACCATAAAATATGGAAAAAATATATCTGTTGGTGTGAATCCAAAGGATTCCCATGGAACAAGATAAAAATTCCTAAGATTCTATCCTTTCTACAAGAAGGTTTGGAGAAAGGATTATCTGCAAGTTCTCTGAAGGGACAGATCTCTGCTTTATCTGTTTTACTTCACAAAAGACTGGCAGCTGTGCCAGATGTTCAAGCATTTGTTCAGGCTCTGGTTAGGATCAAGCCTGTTTACAGACCTTTGACTCCTCCCTGGAGTCTAAATCTAGTTCTTTCAGTTCTTCAAGGGGTTCCGTTTGAACCCTTACATTCCGTAGATATTAAGTTATTATCTTGGAAAGTTTTGTTTTTGGTTGCAATTTCTTCTGCTTGAAGAGTTTCAGAGTTATCTGCTCTGCAGTGTTCTCCGCCCTATCTGGTGTTCCATGCAGATAAGGTGGTTTTGCGTACTAAGCCTGGTTTTCTTCCGAAAGTTGTTTCCAACAAAAATATTAACCAGGAGATAGTTGTACCTTCTTTGTGTCCGAATCCAGTTTCAAAGAAGGAACGTTTGTTACACAATTTGGACGTAGTCCGTGCTCTAAAATTATATTTAGAGGCTACTAAAGATTTCAGACAAACATCTTCCTTGTTTGTTGTTTATTCTGGTAAAAGGAGAGGTCAAAAAGCGACTTCTACCTCTCTTTCCTTTTGGCTTAAAAGCATTATCCGATTGGCTTATGAGACTGCCGGACGGCAGCCTCCTGAAAGAATCACAGCTCACTCCACTAGGGCTGTGGCTTCCACATGGGCCTTCAAGAACGAGGCTTCTGTTGACCAGATATGTAAGGCAACGACTTGGTCTTCACTGCACACTTTTGCCAAATTTTACAAATTTGATACTTTTGCTTCTTCGGAGGCTATTTTTGGGAGAAAGGTTTTGCAAGCCGTGGTGCCTTCCATTTAGGTGACCTGATTTGCTCCCTCCCTTCATCCGTGTCCTAAAGCTTTGGTATTGGTTCCCACAAGTAAGGATGACGCCGTGGACCGGACACACCAATGTTGGAGAAAACAGAATTTATGCTTACCTGATAAATTACTTTCTCCAACGGTGTGTCCGGTCCACGGCCCGCCCTGGTTTTTTAATCAGGTCTGATGAATTATTTTCTCTAACTACAGTCACCACGGTATCATATGGTTTCTCCTATATATATTTCCTCCTGTCCGTTGGTCGAATGACTGGGGTGGGCGGAGCCTAGGAGGGATCATGTGACCAGCTTTGCTGGGACTCTTTGCCATTTCCTGTTGGGGAAGAGAATATCCAATCGGACTGAACTTGAATCTGATTGGCTGATTCCATCAGCCAATCAGAATTTTCCTACCTTAATTCCGATTGGCTAATAGAATCCTATCAGCCAATCAGAATTCGAGGGACGCCATCTTGGATGACGTCCCTTAAAGGAACCGTCATTCTGTGTTAGGACGTCGGAAGAAGAGGATGGATCCGCGCCGGAGGTCTTGAAGATGGAGCCGCTCGTCGTCGTCGGATGGATGAAGATAGAAGATGCCGCTTGGATGAAGATGGTTGCCGGACCGGATCTCCTCTTCTGCCCGGATAGGATGAAGACTTTGGAGCCTCTTCTGGACTTCTTCTTGCCGCTTGATAGAAGACTTCAGCCGGATGATGGATCTCTTCAGCCCCCACTTGGGCTTGGATGAAGATTTCGGAGCCTCTTCTGGACCGATCGGTGATACCCGGCATGGTGAAGATAAGGTAGGAAGATCTTCAGGGGCTTAGTGTTAGGTTTATTTAAGGGGGGTTTGGGTTAGATTAGGGGTATGTGGGTGGTGGGTTATAATGTTGGGGGGTATTGTATGTTTTTTTTTACAGGCAAAAGAGCAGAATTCTTTGGGGCATGCCCCGCAAAAGGCCCTTTTAAGGGCTGGTAAGGTAAAAGAGCTTTACAATTTTAATTTTAGAATAGGGTAGGGCATTTTTTTTGGGGGGCGGCTTTGTTATTTTATTAGGGGGCTTAGAGTAGGTGTAATTAGCTTAAAATTGTTGTAATATTTTTATTATGTTTGTAATGAATTTTTTTATTTTTTGTACTTTAGTTAGTGTATTTAATTGTATTTATTTGTAGGTATTTTATTTAATTAATTTATTGATAGTGTAGTGTTAGGTTTAATTGTAACTTAGGTTAGGATTTATTTTACAGGTAATTTTGTAATTATTTTAACTAGGTAGCTATTAAATAGTTATTAACTATTTATTAGCTATTGTACCTGGTTAAAATAATTACAAAGTTGCCTGTAAAATAAATATTAGTCCTAAAATAGCTACAATATAATTATAATTTATATTGTAGCTATATTAGGGTTTATTTTACAGACAAGTATTTAGCTTTAAATAGGAATAATTTATTTAATAAGAGTTAATTTATTTCGTTAGATTTAAATTATATTTAACTTAGGGGGGTGTTAGGGTTAGGGTTAGACTTAGATTTAGGGGTTAATAAATTTATTAGAGTAGCGGTGAGGTCCGGTCGGCAGATTAGGGGTTAATTATTGTAAGTAGCTGGCGGCGACGTTGTGGGGGGCAGATTAGGGGTTAATAAATATAATATACGGGTCGGCGGTGTTAGGGGCAGCAGATTAGGGGTACATAGGTATAATGTAGGTTGCGGCGGTGTACGGAGCGGCAGATTAGGGGTTAAAAAAAATATGCAGGTGTCAGCCATAGCGGGGGCGGCAGATTAGGGGTTAATAAGTGTAAGGTTAGGGGTGTTTAGACTCGGGTTACATGTTAGGGTGTTAGGTGCAGACTTAGGAAGTGTTTCCGTATAGGAAACAATGGGGCTGCGTTAGGAGCTGAACGCTGCTTTTTTGCAGGTGTTAGTTTTTTTTTCAGCTCAAACTGCCCCATTGTTTTCTATGGGGATATCGTGCATGAGCACGTTTTTGAAGCTGGCCGCGTCCGTAAGCACCGCTGGTATTGAGAGTTGCAGTGGCGGTAAATTATGCTCTACGCTCCCTTTTTGGAGCCTAACGCAGCCCTTCTGTGAACTCTAAATACCAGCGGTATTTAAAAGGTGCAGGGGAAAAAAAGCCAGCGTTAGCTACGAGAGTCGTTACCGACAAAACTCTAAATCTAGCCGAAAAGGACTTAATGAATATAACAACTATTATGTTTATTTATAAATCTCTACACTATACTAAAACAATTACATGAACAAGTTGAATTAACAAAAATAGAGTAGAATCATTTAAACACCAATTGTTATTAGATAATTCCAAGTTTAGAATCTACACTGGATTTCTCTTGCAAGGTGTATCCAGTCCACGGATTCATCCATCACTTGTGGGATATTCTCCTTCCCTACAGGAAGTGGCAAAGAGAGCACACAGCAGAGCTGTCCATATAGCTCCCCCTCTAGCTCCACCCCCCAGTCATTCTCTTTGCCGGCTCTAAGCACTAGGGTCTCTCTACGGGAGGGTAAAGTGAATGTGGTGTTAGAATTGTAGTTTCTATTATCATCAATCAAAAGTTTGTTATTTTAAATGGTACCGGTTTGTACTATTTACTCTCTAGCAGAAAAGTGATGAAGATTTCTTCTGAGAGGAAAATGATTTTAGCATGTTGTAACTAAAATCCACTGCTGTTCCCACACAGGACTGAGGAGTACCATAAAACTTCAGTTGGGGGGAACGGTTTGCAGGGCAATCTGCAATGAGGTATGTTCAGTCATTTATTTCTAGACAAGACTGAGATAATGCTAGAAGGACTGACAATATCCCCATGAGGGGAGGGTAAGCTATGTTCACAGACTTAGTAAGGAATTGAATGCTTACATAACAGGGCTAATTATGCTGGTTCACACTGATTCATGGCAATTGATTGTTTATTCACAAAAAATATCGTTTGTAGACACTTTGAAAGCCCTTTTGGGGCTTTTTATGGGGTTATTATCCACATGGCTGGTTTTTAGTCACTTAAGAGTGTTTTTACTAGGCCTCACAACTCCGGAGTAGAGTGGGAGGGGCCTCAGATGCGCAGTTAGAATTTGCAGAGAAGTTCATGCTGATTCACATGGAGGGTCCTGCTGCTGTTTGAGGGCATGATAGAAGCTATATTCCCCCAAATCTGATCCCTAAGGGCAGGTAGGGCCACAGCAAGGCTGTGGCAAGGTGCTGTACTATTGTTAACTGGGTGTTGGCTTTAGGCTGCTCCGGTTTGGGCATTAAGGGGTTAATCCTTCTGAAACTTGGGGTGCAATCTTATTAAGGCTTTGGGTACATACTGTGAAAATTTCAGGAGAATCGCTGCATTTTTCACTGTTTTGTAAAATTGTGTGCTCTTTTTTTATTTCTTAAAGGCACAGTAACGTTTTTTCAAATTGTGTTTTTTATTGATTAAAGTGGTTTCCAAGCCTGCTTATATATATTACCAGTCTATTAAACATGTCTGTCATTAAGGAAAATTCTTGTTCAATGAGTTTAGAAGCCATGGTGGAACCCCCTCTCAGAATGTGTCCCACTTGTACTGATATGTCTATACACTTTAAAGATCATATTGTTGCACTTAAAAATGTGGCCCAAGATGATTCTCAGACTGAAGGTAACGAGGGTAGCTCGTCTGCATCTCCCCAATTGTCACAACCAGTTACGCCCACGCAAGCAACGCCTAGTACCTCTAGTGCGTCTAACTCTTTTACTTTACAACAACTAGCGGCAGTCATGGATAATTCCCTTGCAGCTTTCTTATCTAAACTGCCTGCGTTACCTGCAAAGTGTGATAGTTCTGTTTTAAGAACAGATTATGAGCATTCTGAAGCTTTGGTAGCCTTATCTGATGTACCCTCACAATGCTCTGAAGTGGGGGTGAGGGATTTGATGTCTGAGGGAGAAATTTCTGATTCAGGAAAGGTTTCTCATCAGTCAGATTCAGATACATTGGTTTTTAAATTTAAAATAGAACACCTCCGCGTATTGCTCAGGGAGGTATTAGCTACTCTGGATGATTGCGAGCCTATGGTGGTCCCAGAGAAATTGTGTAAAATGGACAAGTACCTAGAGGTCCCTGTATACTCTGATGCGTTTCCGGTCCCTAAGAGGATTGCGGATATCGTTACTAGGGAGTGGGATAGACCAGGTGTCCCTTTTGTTCCCCCCCCCCTGTTTTTAAGAAAATGTTCCCCATAACTGACCCCATGCGGGACTCATGGCAGAAGGTCCCTAAGGTAGAGGGGGCTGTTTCTTCTCTTGCTAAATGCACAACCATACCAATTGAAGACAGTTGTGCTTTTAAAGACCCTATGGATAAAAAGTTAGAGGGTTTACTTAAGAAAATTTTTGTTCAACAAGGTTTTCTTCTCCAACCTATTGCCTGCATTATTCCTGTAACTACTGCAGCTGCTTTCTGGTTTGAGGCGCTGCAGGACTCGCTCCAGACGGAGACCTCATATGACGAAATTATGGATAGAATTAAGGCTCTAAAGCTGGCTAATTCTTTTATCACAGATGCCGCTTTGCAATTAGCTAAGTTGGCGGCAAAGAATTCTGGTTTCGCCATTATGGCACGCAGAGTGCTTTGGCTCAAGTCCTGGTCGGCCGATGTGTCATCAAAATCCAAACTATTAAATATCCCTTTCAAAGGAAAGACCCTCTTCGGGCCAGAATTGAAAGAGATTATTTCAGAAATCACCAGGGGAAAGGGCCATGCTCTCCCTCAGGACAAGCCTTTTAAGGCTAAGAACAAAGCTAATTTTCGCTCCTTTCGTAATTTCAGGAGCGGTTCCCCTTCAGCCTCTCCAGCCGCAAAGCCAGAGGGTAACGATTCACAGCCCAAGGCAACCTGGAAGCCTTACCAGGGCTGGAACAAGAGTAAACAGGCCAAAAAGCCTGCAGCTGCCACCAAGACAGCATGAAGGGGTAGCCCCCGATCTGGGACCGGATCAAGTAGGGGGCAGACTCTCTCTCTTCACTCAGGCCTGGGCAAGAGACGTCCACGATCCCTGGGCATTAGAGATTTGTTTCCCAGGGATATCTTCTAGAATTCAAGAACTCCCCTCCAAGGGGAAGGTTCCATATTTCTCGTCTGTCCACAGATCAGACAAAGGAAGAAGTGTTTTTTTTTTGTTTTTTTTAATATTTATTTATTGACCAAAAGCAAAATAGCAGCCTTACAATTTGGCTTACCTTTCACCACGCAGGGTATACCGAAACAAAAATTTAGCCCGACAATTTGGGCTTGCATTTCACCACACAGGGTGTTTACACTAATTATGGAATATTAGAGTGCTAATACACATAAATTAAGTTTTAACTTAAAAATCCACAACCTATATTCAAATGTTTATTCAACTTTCAAATTAGACTCTACCTCAGCAATCATTCAATTACCCTGTTGGGACTATGTCACTATAGAAAAAACCCTTCCTGTAGAAACTTGGACATTATAGTGGTAGCTGAATAATCTTAAGTCATTTCTCAAATTGTATATCTTGCTTTTGGGGCTTTTACCTATTATAATAAGACCCCATCTGAAGATAATACTTGAAACACAATCAACAAAACAAACAAACAATAAACAATAAAAAAGAAGAAACAACAGAAAAAAAAAAAAAAACCCAACTCCTCTCCCCCACTTCCCTCCTCCCTATTTGTTCGAAGTGCTATTTGTACATAGTCAAGTTGCCACAGGTAATATTTATTTAGCCCGGTAAAGTTATCTTACCCCAGAATATCAAGTTAGCCCGTACCCCACTCTTGGGGTATCTTGTTTTTTAACAAAAGTAACATGAATTCGGGGGAATTTTGTAAGGGTAGTATAAGTTGCTTTTGTACTATCAATGGCTTTTCCCTGATTATATTTAACCATTTTGAAAAGAAAGCCTTAAGTCTCTTTTCTGAGTAGGGTCTAATATTAAATAGCTCAATCGTCATCTGCGTATCCATTGTATTAATAAATTCTTTCAAACTAGGCTCTTCTGATGCTTTCCATTTTTTAAATATTATGTTACGAGCGGCTAAAATAGCCAGATTTATAAGAAGTTTATCTGGTTTATTATCACCTTCATCATATAACAGGAAAACATTGACTGTAGTCAAAGATATTTTAATACTTAAAAATTTATTAAGCCAGTAATTAATTTTGCCCCAAAATTGCAATACTTTTGGGCAAGCCCAAAGACAATGGATAATATCAGCAGTCTCAGCTTTACATTTAAAACATTTACAGCGTAGTGTTTTATCAGCCCATTTATTAATTTTGTCAGGAGTTAAATAGTAATTATTTAATAGTTTATATTGAGACTCTTTCCAACTATGCACTGACGTAGCCATATCCAAATTAATAAAACTTTTTTTAACCTCTTGTGATTGCACCTGCGGGAAATACCTATTCATGTAGGTTGTAATTTTTTCCACTTGCATCATCCCAGATACGTTACATAGCATATTGTACCATATAGAAATTGATCTCTTCCCAGCTTTATATAATTTTAGTCCAGAATCTATTTCTGACCACTCCCACTCAGACCCGAAACGTTGGCGTAGTTGATTAAAATAGCTCCTACTCTGTAAATAGGCATAAAAGTTTTTAGGATTCAATTGAAACTCAATTGCCATATCTCGAAAAGACTTTATATATAATGTATCAGCTTGCCTGAATTTGGAGCAATTCTTTAAACCTTTCTCCCTCCAAGTTTTATATACCGGGTCTGACAGGCCAGGTAAAAAGTCGGGCATACCCATAATAGGACAATAACTAGAAATATTGTATTGACAGTTTAAGAGGGTACAATATTTCTGCCAGGCTATAATAACATTCTTAAATGTTAGTAAATTGGAAATATTGTTAGGGATTAACTTTTTGTCTATGTGCAATAATGACTTAAGATTATAAGGCGTGATTACTTCTGATTCCAGATTATAGTAGGTGACGTAATCCCCCTCTACCAGCCAGTCTACTGCGAATTTAACTAGGGTCACCAAATTATATGTTTTAAGGCAAGGAAGTGCCAGACCCCCTTCTTTTCTACGCTGAATCAGTTTATTTAATGCCAAACGAGATTTACCATTGTTCCATAGAAATTGGGATATTGATTTATTGAACCTATGTAAGTCTGATCTTAGTATAAATAGAGGCAAGTTTTGAAGCAAAAATAAAAATTTGGGAAATATAATTGTTTTAATTACCATTATCTTTGCTGAAAGTGACAATTTATACATACTCCATTTTGCTAAATCTTGAGGTAGTTTATCCAATACGTTTTCATAGTTTATTTTGTACCATTCATTCGGATTTTTACATATATTTATACCTAGGTATTTTAACTGTTGCACTTCATGAAATCCGTGCTTGGTATAGCTCTTATTATTTTTCTGTAACCAGAGAATCTCCGATTTCTGCAGATTCATTCTATACCCTGAAAATTTACTATAGGTTCCTATTATATTAAGACATTTTGGAATGCTTTCAGTCGTGTTATATAGATACAATAGTAAATCGTCTGCATATAATGAGATTTTAATATTCTGCTTGCCAAGTCAGATGCCTGTTAACTCTTGCCTTAAAAGAATTGCCAAAGGTTCAAGAGAAATATTAAACAGAAGTGGCGACAATGGGCATCCCTGTCTTGTCCCTTTATGTAATGTTATATATTGCGAGAGTTCTGCATTTACTAGTAGTTGTGATCTAGGGTTATTATAAATTGCTTTGGTTAAATTAAAGAAATTACCTTGTAGGCCGAATTTATCAAGTGCCGTGAATAGATGGTCCCATGTAATAGCATCAAATGCTTTTCTTTCATGTAATTAGCAAGAGTCCATGAGCTAGTGACGTATGGGATATACATTCCTACCAGGAGAGGCAAAGTTTCCCAAACCTTAAAATGCCTATAAATACACTCCTCACCACACCCACAATTCAGTTTTACAAACTTTGCCTCCGATGGAGGTGGTGAAGTAAGTTTGTGCTAGATTCTACGTTGATATGCGCTCCGCAGCAAGTTGGAGCCCGGTTTTCCTCTCAGCGTGCAGTGAATGTCAGAGGGATGTGAGGAGAGTATTGCCTATTTGAATGCAGTGATCTCCTTCTACGGGGTCTATTTCATAGGTTCTCTGTTATCGGTCGTAGAGATTCATCTCTTACCTCCCTTTTCAGATCGACGATATACTCTTATATATACCATTACCTCTGCTGATTCTCGTTTCAGTACTGGTTTGGCTTTCTACAAACATGTAGATGAGTGTCCTGGGGTAAGTAAATCTTATTTTCTGTGACACTCTAAGCTATGGTTGGGCACTTAGTTCTAAATATATGTATTCAAACATTTATTTGCCTTGACTCAGAATGTTCAACTTTCCTTATTTTTCAGACAGTCAGTTTCATATTTGGGATAATGCATTTGAATTAATGCGCAGTTGTTTTTGGAAGGCAAGGCATGCAGATGCATGTGTGAGGAGCTAAGATCCACTGAAAAAGCTTATAGAAGGCGTCATTTGGTATCGTATTCCCCTCTGGGCTTGGTTGGGTCTCAGCAAAGCAGATTCCTGGGACTGTATAGGGGTTAAATGTAAAACGGCTCCGGTTCCGTTATTTTAAGGGTTAAAGCTTTCAAATTTGGTGTGCAATACTTTTAAGGCTTTAAGACACTGTGGTGAAATTTTGGTGAATTTTGAACAATTGCTTCATACTTTTTCGCATATTCAGTAATAAAGTGTGTTCTGTTTAAAATTTAAAGTGACAGTAAGGGTTTTATTTTAAAAACGTTTTTTGTGCTTTGTTGACAAGTTTAAGCCTGTTTAACATGTCTGAACCATCAGATAAATGATGTTCTATATGTATGAAAGCCAATGTGTCTCCCCATTTAAATATATGTGATAATTGTGACATGGTGTCCAAACAAAGTAGGGACAATGATGCCACAGATAATAATAGTGCCCAAGATGATTCTTCAGGTGAGGGGAGTAAGCATGGTACTGCATCACCCCCTTCTGTGTCTACACCAGTTTTGCCCACACAAGAGGCCCCTAGTACATCTAGTGTGCCAATACTTATTACTATGCAACAATTAATTAACGGCTGTTATGGATAATTCTATTGCAAATATTTTATCTAAAATGCCTACTTATCAAAGAAAGCGAGATTGCTCTGTTTTAAACACTGAAGAGCAAGAGGACGCTGATGATAACGCTTCTGACATACCCTCACATCAATCTGAAGGGGCCAGGAGGGAGGTTTTGTCTGAGGGAGAAATTTCAGATTCAGGAAAAATTTCTCAACAAGCTGAACCTGATGTTGTAACATTTAAATTTAAATTAGAACATCTCCGCGCACTGCTTAAGGAGTTATTATCTACTCTGGATGATTGTGACAATTTGGTCATTCCAGAGAAATTATGTAAGATGGACAAGTTCCTTGAGGTTCCGGTGCCCCCCGATGTTTTTCCTATACCCAAGCGGGTGGCGGACATAGTAAACAAGGAATGGGAAAGGCCCGGCATACCTTTTGTGCCTCCCCCTATATTTAAGAAATTATTTCCTGTAGTCGACCCCAGAAAGGACTTATGGCAGACAGTCCCTAAGGTCGAGGGGGCGGTCTCTACTCTAAACAAACGCACTACTATTCCCATAGAAGATAGTTGTGCTTTTAAAGATCCTATGGATAAAAAATTAGAGGGTTTGCTTAAAAAAATGTTTGTTCAGCAAGGTTACCTTCTTCAACCAATTTCATGCATTGTTCCTGTCACTACGGCAGCGTGTTTCTGGTTCGAAGAACTAGAAAAGTCGCTCGATAAAGAATCTTCGTATGAGGAGGTTATGGACAGAGTTCATGCACTTAAATTGGCTAACTCTTTTATTCTAGATGCCGCTTTGCAATTAGCGAGATTGGCGACGAAAAATTCAGGGTTTGCTATCGTGGCGCGCAGAGCGCTCTGGCTAAAGTCTTGGTCAGCGGATGTGTCTTCCAAGACAAAATTGCTTAACATCCCTTTCAAGGGCAAAACACTGTTTGGTCCTGATTTGAAAGAGATTATTTCAGACATCACCGGAGGAAAGGGCCACGCCCTTCCTCAGGATAGGTCTTTTAAGGCTAGGAATAAGCCTAATTTTCATCCCTTTCGCAGAAACGGACCAGCCTCTACTTCTACATCCTCTAAGCAAGAGGGTAATACTTCTCAACCCAAACCAGCCTGGAGACCGATGCAAGGCTGGAACAAGGGTAAGCAGGCCAAGAAGCCTGCCACTGCTACCAAAACAGCATGAAGGGATGGCCCCCGATCCGGGACCGGATCTGGTGGGGGGCAGACTTTCTCTCTTTGCTCAGGCCTGGGCAAGAGATGTTCAGGATCCTTGGGCACTAGAAATAGTTTCTCAAGGTTATCTCCTGGAATTCAAGGAACTACCCCCAAGGGGAAGGTTCCACAGGTCTCAATTATCTTCAAACCAAATAAAAAGACAGGCATTCTTACATTGTGTAGAAGACCTGTTAAGGATGGGAGTAATTCATCCAGTTCCAATAAGAGAACAAGGGATGGGGTTTTACTCCAACCTGTTCATAGTTTCCAAAAAAGAGGGAACGTTCAGACCAATTCTAGATCTCAAGATCCTAAACAAATTTCTCAGGGTTCCATCGTTCAAAATGGAAACCATTCGAACGATCCTTCCTACCATCCAGGAAGGTCAATTTATGACCACGGTGGATTTAAAGGATGCGTACCTCCATATTCCTATCCACAAGGAACATCATCAGTTCCTAAGGTTCGCTTTTCTGGACAAGCATTACCAGTTTGTGGCACTTCCATTCGGATTAGCCACTGCTCCGAGAATTTTCACAAAGGTACTAGGGTCCCTTCTAGCGGTTCTAAGACCAAGGGGCATTGCAGTAGTACCGTACTTGGACGACATCCTGATTCAAGCGTCGTCTCTGTCAAAAGCAAAGGCTCATACGGACATCGTCCTAGCCTTTCTCAGATCTCACGGATGGAAAGTAAACCATAGAAAAAAGTTCTCTTTCCCCGTCAACAAGAGTTCCCTTCTTGGGAACAATAATAGACTCCTTAGAAATAAGAATTTTTCTGACAGAGGTCAGAAAATCAAAACTTCTAAGCTCTTGTCAAGTTCTTCATTCTGTTCTTCGTCCTTCCATAGCGCAGTGCATGGAAGTAATAGGATTGATGGTTGCAGCAATGGACATAGTTCCTTTTGCACGAATTCATCTAAGACCATTACAACTGTGCATGCTCAGACAGTGGAATGGGGATTATACAGACTTGTCTCCGACGATTCAAGTAGATCAAAGGACCAGAGATTCACTCCGTTGGTGGCTAATCCTGGACAACCTGTCACAGGGAATGAGCTTCCGCAGACCAGAGTGGGTCATTGTCACGACCGACGCCAGTCTGGTGGGCTGGGGCGCGGTCTGGGAACCCCTGAAAGCTCAGGGTCTATGGTCTCGGGAAGAATCTCTTCTCCCGATAAGCATTCTGGAACTGAGAGCGATATTCAATGCTCTCAAAGCTTGGCCTCATCTAGCAAAGGCCAAATTCATAAGGTTTCAATCAGACAACATGACGACAGTTGCATATATCAACCATCAGGGGGGAACAAGGAGTTCCCTGGCGATGGAGGAAGTGACCAAGATAATTCAATGGGCGGAGGATCACTCCTGCCACTTGTCTGCAATCCACATCCCAGGAGTGGAAAATTGGGAAGCGGATTTTCTGAGTCATCAGACATTCCATCCGGGGGAGTGGGAACTCCACCCGGAAATCTTTGCCCAAATAACTCAATTATGGGGCATTCCAGACATGGATCTGATGGCGTCTCGTCAGAACTTCAAGGTTCCTTGTTACGGGTCCAGATCCAGGGATCCCAAGGCGACTCTAGTGGATGCACTAGTAGCACCTTGGACCTTCAACCTAGCTTATGTTTTCCCACCGTTTCCTCTCATTCCCAGGCTGGTAGCCAGGATCAACCAGGAGAGGGCTTCGGTGATCTTGATAGCTCCTGCGTGGCCACGCAGGACTTGGTATGCAGACCTGGTGAATATGTCATCGGCTCCACCATGGAAGCTACCTTTGAGACAGGACCTTCTTGTTCGAGGTCCATTCGAACATCTGAATCTGGTTTCTCTCCAACTGACTGCTTGGAGATTGAACGCTTGATTTTATCAAAGCGTGGGTTTTCAGATTCTGTAATTGATACTCTGATTCAGGCTAGAAAGCCTGTGACTAGAAAAATTTACCATAAGATATGGAAAAAATATATCTGTTGGTGTGAATCTAAAGGATTCCCGTGGAACAAGATAAAAATTCCTAGGATTTTATCCTTTCTACAAGAGGGTTTGGAGAAGGGATTATCTGCAAGTTCTCTGAAGGGACAGATTTCTGCGTTATCTGTTTTACTTCACAAAAGGCTGGCAGCTGTGCCAGACGTTCAAGCGTTTGTTCAGGCTCTGGTTAGAATCAAGCCTGTTTAGACCTTTGACTCCTCCCTGGAGTCTTAATCTAGTTATTTCAGTTCTTCAAGGGGTTCCGTTTGAACCCTTACATTCCGTAGATATTAAGTTATTATCTTGGAAAGTTTTGTTTTTGGTTGCAATTTCTTCTGCTAGAAGAGTTTCTGAGTTATCTGCGCTGCAGTGTTCTCCGCCCTATCTGGTGTTCCATGCAGATAAGGTGGTTTTACGTACTAAGCCTGGTTTTCTTCCGAAAGTTGTTTCCAACAAGAATATTAACCAGGAGATAGTTGTACCTTCTTTGTGCCCGAATCCAGTTTCAAAGAAGGAACGTTTGTTACACAATTTGGACGTAGTCCGTGCTCTAAAATTCTATTTAGAGGCCACTAAAGATTTCAGACAAACTTCTTCTTTGTTTGTTGTCTATTCTGGTAAAAGGAGAGGTCAAAAAGCAACTTCTACCTCTCTTTCCTTTTGGATTAAAAGCATTATCCGTTTGGCTTATGAGACTGCCGGACGGCAGCCTCCTGAAAGAATCACAGCTCACTCCACTAGGGCTGTGGCTTCCACATGGGCCTTCAAGAACGAGGCTTCTGTTGACCAGATTTGTAAGGCAGCGACTTGGTCTTCACTGCACACTTTTGCCAAATTTTACAAATTTGATACTTTTGCTTCTTCAGAGGCTATTTTTGGGAGAAAGGTTTTGCAAGCCGTGGTGCCTTCCATTTAGGTGACCTGATTTGCTCCCTCCCTTCATCCGTGTCCTAAAGCTTTGGTATTGGTTCCCACAAGTAAGGATGACGCCGTGGACCGGACACACCTATGTTGGAGAAAACAGAATTTATGCTTACCTGATAAATTACTTTCTCCAACGGTGTGTCCGGTCCACGGCCCGCCCTGGTTTTTTTAATCAAGTCTGATGAATTATTTTCTCTAACTACAGTCACCACGGTATCATATGGTTTCTCCTATGCATATTTCCTCCTGTACGTCGGTCGAATGACTGGGGTAGGCGGAGCCTAGGAGGGATCATATGACCAGCTTTGCTGGGCTCTTTGCCATTTCCTATTGGGGAAGAGAATATCCCACAAGTAAGGATGACGCCGTGGACCGGACACACCGTTGGAGAAAGTAATTTATCAGGTAAGCATAAATTCTGTTTTTATTGCGTCATTTTTGGCGCGGACTTTTTTGGCGCAAATTTTTTTTTTCCGTTTCCGGCGTCATACGTGTCGCCGGAAGTTGCGTCATTTTTTTACGTTATTTTGCGCCAAAAATGTCGGCGTTCCGGATGTGGCGTCATTTTTGGCGCCAAAAGCATTTAGGCGCCAAATAATGTGGGCGTCTTATTTGGCGCTAAAAAAATAAGGGCGTCGCTTTTGTCTCCACATTATTTTAGTCTTATTTTTTTTCATTGCTTCTGGTTGCTAGAAGCTTGTTCTTTGGCATTTTTTCCCATTCCTGAAACTGTCATTTAAGGAATTTGATCAATTTTGCTTTATATGTTGTTTTTTCTCTTACATATTGCAAGATGTCTCACGTTGCATCTGAGTCAGAAGATACTACAGGAAAATCGCTGTCTAGTGCTGGAGCTACCAAGCTAAGTGTATCTGCTATAATTTTTGGTATCTGTTTCTCCAGCTGTTGTTTGTATTGCATGTCATGACAAACTTATTAATGCAGATAAAATTTCATTTAGTACTGTTACATTACCTGTTGCTGTTCCGTCAACATCTAATATTCAGGGTGTTCCTGATAAACATAAGAGATTTTATTTTTTAAATCCATTAAGAAGGCTATGTCTGTTATTTCTCCTTCTAGTTTACATAAAAGTCTTTTAAAACTTCTCTTTTTTCAGATGAATTTTTAAATGAACATCATCATTCTGATACTGATAATGGTTCTTCTGGTTCAGAGGTTTCTGTCTCAGAGGTTGATGCTGATAAATCTTTGTATTTGTTCAAGATGGAATTTATTCGTTCTTTATTTAAAGAAGTATTAATTGCATTAGAAATAGAGGATTCTGGTCCTCTTGATACTAAATCTAAACGTTTAAATAAGGTTTTTAAATCTCCTGTAGTTATTCCAGAAGTGTTTAATCTCCCTGATGCTATTTCTGAAGTAATTTCCAGGGAATGGAATAATTTGGGTAATTCTTTTACTCCTTCTAAACGTTTAAGCAATTATATCCTGTGCCATCTGACAGATTAGAGTTTTTTTGGGGACAAAATCCCTAAGGTTATGGGGCTGTCTCTACTCCTGCTAAATGTGCTACTATTCCTACGGTAGATAGTACTTCATTTAAGGATCCTTTAGATAGGAAAATTGAATCCTTTCTAAGAAAAGCTTACTTATGTTCAGGTAATCTTCTTAGACCTGCTATATTTTTAGCGGATGTTGCTGCAGCCTCAACTTTTTGGTTAGAAGCTTTAGTGCAACAAGTAACAGATCATAATTTTATAGCATTATTATTATTCTATAACATGCTAATAATTTTATTGGTGATACCATCTTTTGATATCATTAGAGTTGATGTCAGGTATATGTCTCTAGCTATTTTAGCTAGAAAAGCTTTATGGATTAAACTTGGAATGCTGATATGTCTTCTAAGTCACCTTTGCTTTCCCTTTCTTTCCAGGGTAATAAATTATTATCTCAACTGTTTCTGGAAGGAAGGGAACTTTTTTACCAAAGGATAAAAAATCTAAGGTAAATTTAGGTCTAATAATCATTTTCGTTCCTTTCCTCATAATAAGGAACAAAAGCCTGATCCTTCATCCTCAGGAAAGGTATCAGTTTGGAAACTATTTCCAGTTTGGAGTATATCCAAGCCTTATAGAAAACCTATAGCCAGCTCCTAAGTACCCATGAAGGTGCGGACCTTATTCCAGCTCAGCTGGTATGGGGCAGATTACGTTTTCTTCAAAGATATTTGGATCAATTCCGTTCTCAATCTCTGGTTTCAGAACATTGTTTCAGAAAGGTACAGAATTGGCTTCAGTTAAGGCCTCCTGCTAAGAGATTTTTTTCTTTCCCGTGTCCCAGTTAACACAGCAAAGGCTCAGCATTTCTGAAATGTGTTTCAGATCTAGAGTTGGCTGGAGTAATTATGCCAGTTCCAGTTCTGGAACAGGGGCTGGGGTTTTATTTTATCTCTTCATTGTACCAAAGAAGGTCAATTCCTTCAGACCAGTTCCGGATCTATCAATATTGAATCGTTATGTAAGGATACCAACATTCAAGATGGTTACTGTAGGACTATCCTGCCTTTTGTTTAGCAAGGGCATTATATGTCTACAATAGATTTACAGGATGTGTATCTACATATTCCGATTCATCCAGATCACTTTTAGTGTCTGAGATTCTCTTTTTAGACAAGCATTACCAGTTTTGTGGCTCTACCGTTTGGCCTAGCCTCAGTTCCAAGAATTTGTTTGGTTCTCTGTGCCCTTCTTTCTGTAATCAGAGAACAGGGTTTTGGTATTTCCTTTTTGGACGATATCTGGGTACTTGCTCAGTCTTCTCATTTTCGAAGAATCTCATACGAATCGACTTGTGTTGTTTCTTCAAGTTCATGGTTGGAGGATCAATTTACCAATCAGTTCATTGATTCCTCAGACAAGGGTATCCTTTTTAGGTTTCTAGATAGATTCAGTGTCTATGACTCTGTCCTTGTTAGACAAGAGAAGTTTAACATTGATATCAGCTTGTCAAAACCTTCAGTCACAATCATTCCCTTTAGTAGCCTTATGCATGGAAATTTTAGGTCTTAGGACTGCCGCATCAGATGCGATCTCCTTTGCTCATTTTCACATGCGACCTCTTCAGCTCTGTATGCTGAACCAATGGTGCAGGGATTACTCAAAGATATCTCAATTAATATCTTTAAACCGATTATACGACACTCTCTGACTTGGTGGACAGATCACCATCGTTTAGTTCAGGGGGCTTCTTGTTCTTCCGACCTGGACTATAATCTCAACAGATGCAAGTCTTACAGGTTGGGGAGCTGTGTGGGGGTATCTGACGGCACAAGGGGTTTGGGAATCTCAGGAGGTGAGATTTCCGATCTTATTTTGGAACTCCGTGCAATTTCAGAGCTCTTCAGTCTTGGCCTCTTCTGAAGAGAGAGTTGTTCATTTGTTTCAGATAGACAATGTCACAACTGTGGCATACATCAATCATCAAGGAGGGACTCACTGTCCTCTGGCTATGAAAGAAGTATCTCGAATTTTGGTTTGGGCGGAATCCAGCTCCTGTCTACTCTCTGCGGTTCATATCCCAGGTATGGACAATTGGAAAGCGGATTATCTCAGTCGCCAAACGTTGCACCTGGGCGAATGGTCTTCACCCAGAGGTATTTCCTCAGATTGTTCAAATGTGGGAACTCCCAGAAATAGATCTGATGGCTTCTCATCTAAACAAGAAACTTCCCTGGTATCTGTCCGGATCCCGGGATCCTCGGGCGGAGGCAGTGGATGCATTATCTCTTCCTTACAAGTGTCATCCTGCCTATATCTTTCCGCCTCTAGTTCTTTAGGGTATTCTCCAATGTTCTAAAGGAATGCTTGTTTGTCCTGCTGGTAGCTCCAGCATGGCCTCACAGGTTTTGGTATGCGGATCTTGTCCGGATGGCCTCTTGCCGGCTGTGGACTCTTCCGTTAAGACCAGTCTTTCTGTCTCAAGGTTCTTTTTTTCCATCAGGATCTCAAAACCTTAGTTTTAAGGTGTGGAGTTTGAACGCTTGATTCTTGGTCAAAGAGGTTTCTCTGACTCTGTGATTGATACTATGTGACAGGCTCGTAAATCTGTATCTAGAGAGATATATTATAGAGTCTGGAAGACTTATATTTCTTCAGGATGGTTTAGATAAGGTTTGTCCGCAAGTTTCTTGTAAGACAAATCTCTGCTCTTTCTGTTCTTTTTCACAGAAGGATTGCTAATCTTCCTGATATTCATTGTTTTGTACAACCTTTGGTTCGTATAAAACTTGTCATTAAGTCAATTTCTCCTCCTTGGAGTTTAAATTTGGTTCTGGGGGCTCTTCAAGCTCCTCCTTTTGAACCCATGCATTCTTTGGTCGTTATATAACTTTCTTGGAAAGTTTTGTTTCTTTTGGCCATCTCTTCTGCCAGAAGAGTCTCTGAATTATCTACTATTTTTTGTGAGTCTCCTTTTCTGATTTTGCATCAGGATAAGGCGGTGCTGCGAACTTCTTTTGAATTTTTTTACCTAAGGTTGTGAATTCTAACAACATTAGTAGAGAAATTGTGGTTCCTTCATTATGTCCTAATCCTATGAATTCTAAGGAGAAATCATTGCATTCTTTGGATGCTGTTAGAACTTTGTAATATTATGTTGAAGCTACTAAGTCTTTCCGAAAGACTTCTAGTCTATTTGTCATCTTTTCCGGTTCTAGAAAAGACCAGAAAGCTTCTGCCATTTCTTTGGCATCTTGGTTGAAATCTTTATTTCATCATGCCTATGTTGAGTCAGGTAACACTCCGCCTCAAAGGATTACAGCTCATTCTACTAGGTCAGTTTCTACTTCCTGGGCGTTTAAGAATGAAGCTTCGGTTGATCAGATTTGCAAAACAGCAACTTGGTCCTCTTTGCATATTTTTACTAAATTCTACCATTTTGATGTGTTTTCTTCTTCTGAAGCAGTTTTTGGTAGAAACGTACATCAGGCAGTGGTTTCAGTTTGAATCTTCTGCTTATGTTTTTTCATTAAATTTTATTCTGGGTGTGGATTATTTTCAGCAGGAATTGGCTGTCTTTATTTTATCCCTCCCTCTCTAGTGACTCTTGTGTGGAAAGATCCACATCTTGGGTAATCATTATCCCATACGTCACTAGCTCATGGACTCTTGCTAATTACATGAAAGAAAACATAATTTATGTAAGAACTTACCTGATAAATTCATTTCTTTCATATTAGCAAGAGTCCATGAGGCCCGCCCTTTTTTGTGGTGGCTTTGATTTTTTTGTATAAAGCACAATTATTCCAATTCCTTATTTTATATGCTTTCACACTTTTTTCTTATCACCCCACTTCTTGGCTATTCGTTAAACTGAATTGTGGGTGTGGTGAGGGGTATATTTATAGGCATTTTAAGGTTTGGGAAACTTTGCCCCTCCTGGTAGGAATGTATATCCCATACGTCACTAGCTCATGGACTCTTGCTAATATGAAAGAAATGAATTTATCAGGTAAGTTCTTACATAAATTATGTTTTTCCGCATCTAATGCAAGGAGGGCCAGGTCACCTTTAATATGTTTCTTATGTCCCAAGAATTTGTTATAGTAAAAGTCTATTGTTGTCAGTATGCGGCGTATATTTCTGACCACATTCCTACCTGGCATAAAGCCTGACTGGTCATGGTGTATGACCTCACCTAGCACCCTTTTCAGTCTGTCTGCCACTATTACCATTAAAATTTTATAGTCTACATTTAACAAAGATATTGGTCTATAAGTATACTTACCATAATTTTTAGAGGTGAAACTGGGACTACCTGGTGCGGTGCCAGTGGGGGTGTGGTCAGGAGCGTGGTCAAGGGGGCGTGGCAATTACCAGTCCTTTTAAAGTAGAAGCTTTTGTTTGTGTAATGTTTCGTGGATACTCTACCCTTCCTCAGTCAAACAAGTGAATCACACAGTTTAAATAGACCATAACACCACCCCCTAGTGAAAAAGGCACCATTACATTGTCATAGCAAATAAGTCTTTAATCTAAATCTCAGATGCTAAATAATGCCAAACATCAAGCATAATTATCACTTTCATAATTATCAATTTCACAATTTAATATCTGCAGTGTAATATGTGTTTTATGTGTCTAATTAAGGAACAGAGCCAAATACTGATAAGGTATAAATACAACATTGAATGAAAGTAAAAAAGAAACACGTACCTGCTAAAGCTGTTTAAGAGGCTACTCTATACCATAATGCAGGAAGATTATAGCCAAAATGCTATCCTGCATGCAGTAAAGCAAGATCCAGGCCAAAAATCCTGCCTGTCTGTACTTCCTAGTCATACCCATATGATTCCCCTAAATGTGTATTACCGGCAATGTCACCAGGGGTCGGGGGTGTTAAATTATTAGAAAAGAAACCAAGTAGTGCTACAAAATAAAAAAACTGATGCTGCTCACTCAGCCTGTATTACTAAATGTAAACTTTGAAGGACACAAACATTAAGCTAAGCAGGGCTGTATGTAACAAAGTACCAGCATCCAACTATGCTGGAGAGCCACAGTCCAGTCATTTTGAATAATGTGTCTGGGTTTCAGGTGGGCTGAAACCCGGACACATGATTTAAAACCTGGAGGTGGCAACCCTACTGGGACAGAATGAACAACTGGGTGGGACACTGGGACAGCGCCTCCAAACCGGGACAATCCCAATAAAAGTGGGACTTCTGGTAAGCCTATCTATAAGACCCTAATTCTTCACGATTTTTACCTTTCTTATGAATCAACGTAACAATTGAACTAGTGAAATATTTTGATTGCTATTATTGACATAATAATCATTAAAAAGTTTACCTAACATATCAACAATATCTACTCTGATGCTTTTGTAAAATTCGGCTGGAAGCCCATCAGGGCCCGGAGCTTTATTGTTTTTCAATTTTTTTATGGCTTTATCTATTTCCCTTTCAGATATTCTTTGATTAATCTCCTTGAGAGCCTCTGATGAAACTCTGGACACTGTAATGCTTTGCCAAAATTTGTTTTTAGCAACTATATCTATATCTTCAGCAGAACACAGTTTTTGGTAGTATCTAAAAAATGCTTGTCTAACCTCAGATGCCTTTGAGTGTAAACTAGCTCCTTCCCTTATATTTGAAATCATGTTTTTATTATTTCTTGTTTTGATCAACTTTGCAGATACCCTGCACACATACCCTTCGGGCCTTGGAAGGTCGCCCTTGCTTTTAAATCTTCCCTTGCCCATTTCTGTTTTAAAAATATTTCTCTTTCCTCTCTTGACTGCTTATATTTGCCCCATGTGTTGGGTTGAGGGTTAGACAAGTAAGTGTTATATGCATTTTTAAGTTGTTTTGCTAATTGTACCTCTCGTGCCAGGAACTTCTTTTTTAATTGGGACATATAGGCCACAATCTCCCCTCGGAGTACCGCTTTGCCTGTTTCCCAGAGAATCTCTGTTTTATTGGCTAGAAAGATTCTCCAGGCATTAGTTAACCAATTGCAGAATTTGATGTTATTACACATATACTTTGGGAAAAGGAAATTATTACAATTTCCTGCTTTTCTAGCTTTTATTTTTAACCGTATAATCGCGTGGTCTGAGAGGAGGATCTCATTAATCGAGGTATCCATATCACGTTTAAGGAGTGATCTGTCCACTAAAAATAAGTCAATTCATGAAAAGTTTTTAAAAGCTCTGGATTCACAAGAGAAACTACGTTCATCTGGGTACTGTATCCTCCAAATATCCTCAACCTCTAAGTTCTTCAGTAAGCTTCCAAAAATGTTTGCCTCTTGTCTATATTGTTGCTTATTTGCTTGTTTAAATCTATCAACAGCTGTATTTAGAGTCATATTAAAGTCGCCCATAATTAAGTTTTGCCCTCGCAAAGGAAATAGTTTTTTCTCTATCTTACTCCAAAAGATTTTCACTTTTATTAGGACCATAGATGTTACAGAAGGACCAGACACAGTTGTCCATTCGAAGCTGTACTATAATATATCGGCCCTCCGGGTCAAGTTCACTTTTAATTATCTCATATTCCAAATCTCTGTGGAACAAGATGGCTACTCCACGACTACGCTTGTCACAGGGTGTAGCAATAATTTCTTTTATCCAGTTAACCTTAAGTTTTGCAATTTCTGCCGTTTTTAAATGAAGTTCTTGTAGAAAAATAATATCTGCTTTCTGTTTTTTCACTAATTTAAGAACATTTTTCCTTTTGATTGGGGAGGTGACCCCTCCCACATTCCAAGAAACTAAGTTATACATATCTTAGCCCACTCATTATTATTATTCTTGTATGTTTATATTGCAGACAGGAGTGTGGGAACATGGGAGAGGGTGAGCAGGGAGAGGAGAAGAGAGAAAGAAAAAGAAAAAAAAAAACACAAAAAAAACAAACACCCAACACTTAAGGGGGTCCAGTGGACTGATTCCAATGGAATTCCCCAAAACATATTAAAAAACAACACGTAAATATAACCAGCAATAATGCAACTTTGAAGCAGTTACCTTCTGTATAAATCTCTTAACGCTATGATCTGGATATTTAATTACACTATGGAGTTTTATTTTACTTTTATTCACTAATAACCTATTACTTATCTTCTGATCTTGTCACTTTTAGTGTTGCGGATTAGAACCTGTAAATTATGTTCTGAAAAAAATGCTTTAGCTTCTGTGCAATTGTTTATAACCACATTATTACCCCCTGTGTCTTCTATTATTATTTTAGCTGGGTATCTTAGACTGGCTTTATAGTTGTTCTGAATTAAAGCTGTACAGAATGGCGCCATACTCTTTCTTTTATCTGCTGTTTCCACAGAATAATCTTGGAAAAGGTATATTTGGGTATTTCCTATCATAAGTGGGTTGTGGTTTCTATATGCCCGCATTATGTCTACTTTTTCCTGAAAGTTTAGAAATTTTACCATGACCATTCTTGGTCTCGTATATCCGTTTTGGTATTTTATGCTGGAACCTGTTCTATGAGCTCTTTCTACCTGAAATTTTCCATTTTGTACAGTTAATCCAAGTAATTTAGGTAATGTTATAGCAGCAAATATAGATAGATCTTTATATTCACTAATTTCAGGAAGGCCAACTATTCGAATGTTACTTCGTCGGGATCTATCCTCTAAATCTTGAATTTTATTTTGTAGAATTTTAATTGTTTCATCTGTTTTTTTTAGTCGCTGTCTCTTGTAGATTGGTAACGTCCTCCAGATCTGACACCCGTCTCTCTACCTCAGAGATTCACGCTGCAAAGTGTCTAACTTCTGTCGTCAGAGTCGTAATCTCATTTTTTAAGGTTTCAAACTGTGGCATTATCATATCTGCCAGTTTATCTAACATTATTTGTCAGTCATAGAACCATCTTCATTTGTATTTAATTTTTCAAAATTTTCCTGTATTGGTTTATTTTTTTTATCTCTTTTTACTGGCATGGCTGGTGATCTTACTTTTACATTTGTAATATATTTTTCCATACCCTGTTAATGACTAGAAGCTTATTGTGTGAACAGTTCCTGTTCTTAATAAAATAGTGGTTTTTAAAGAAAGTGATTCCAGTGGGGAGAGAGAGATCGCTCCCCCCCTGTGAGCGTGGACCATAAATACTAGTGTCCTAAAAAAGACAATCAAAAGTGTGATTTAATGCAGCTTCAGAAGAGCTGTCTATATGTGTGTGTGTGTGTATATATATATATATATATATATATTTTTTTTTTTTTTCCTCTCCTCTTTAGAAAGAAAAAAAAAAAGACAAACCAAATATATCAGCACTAAAGTGATTTACATACGTGAAAGTACCTGTGTACGTGAGGATATCAAATCATTAACTAAAGGGTATTTTATCCTGCAATAGCTGATCACGCTATTCCCTATTTGAGGTAGCTATATACAGTTTTGCCACAGGCCTTGAAAATAAGGTTGATCCGACAGATTTTGACCAGATTATAGCATGAACTGAGTGCAGGCAGGCAATGGGCTATAGTATGCTTTTTATCCCCTTATTTGAGGACGGGTGAGACTTTATCTTAGGGGTTTGCTAATTATCTGAAGCCAGAATATTTATCTATTACACCCACACGCCTTAAACATATATTCCAACTACAGTTAAGATCCTTTTGCAACTTATTGTATCAGAGTTTAGCCTAGAATGAGAAAGACCACTTAGGAGGCTTGTTATTACATCCTGCATACCAAACCATAGTGTAACAAGATTAGAATATTGCAGCCAATCCCAAGAAAGGGAAACTTTGAATCATCAGCATAAAAAAAAAGAAAAAAAAAAAGACAGAGCAAAACATCATAGAAACTTTTAAATGTGTCACTCTTTCTTGAAAGCAAAGTTAGCTTCGTTATACGTCCATACAAAGTTATAGTAGAGTCCCTTTTTCTTTTTTTTTTTTCCGCTTAAGTGTCAGTCCAGAAATTTACACTTAGATCCCCTTTTCATAGCCTCAATGCAGTTTGATCAAAGAGGGATACTGATATATAGTACCTAGTGTGTCCTGAGGCTATGCCGCAGTTTTGTGTTAACAGATTCGACCTTATAGAGTGTAGTGCACAGGGGTTAAGCTGGAAATACTTGCGGTTTTAGAGATGTTTCTCTTTGCTTGGACTCAATCCTCTTGTATGCCTGTATCGCTGCTTGGGCTCCCACAGAACACTACGCCACACAGGACACCTCCCCCGTGGCGTAGATACCTGCTGCCGCCGTCTGCCTCTGGATACAGGAAAAAGGCTTAGGGCTGAAAGTTCCTTTTTTCCTTGCTTCCGCTCCACTGCTTGCACCGTGTTACTCACTCACAAACTCTGCAATCCTTTCCATAGGTTTCTGTCTAACGGACTGTGCCTCAGGACACCAGGCATCTGTAAAAGCTGGTATCAGCGCCACCTGATAGTAATAGCGCTGGGGGCTTCCTCTTTGCAGCCGGATACTGTACTCCAAATCCCCGGGCATCTTTGCAACAAAAACCGCCAACAGGATCAGTTGCTGCTTGTGTAGCGTTGGTCACGCTCTGTCCATGCAGAGCCTGCGCACTGGATGTTGACGTGTGCGTCTCACAGGAAGCTCCCCCGGTTTTAGTGCCAAGGAAGAAGCGTTTTTACGCTGTGTAGAAGATCTACATACAACGGGAGTGATACACCCGGTTCCAATTGCAGAACAAGGACTGGGTTTTTACTCAAACCTGTTTGTGGTTCCCAAAAAAGAAGGAACATTCAGACCAATCTTAGATCTAAAACTTCTAAAAAGGTTCCTCAGAGTCCCATCATTCAAGATGGAGAACATTCAGATAATCTTACTTATGATCCAGGAAGGTCAATATATGACTACCGTGGATCTAAAGGATGCGTAACTACACGTTCCTATCCACAAAGATCATCATCAGTTTTTCAGGTTTGCCTTTCTAGACAAGCATTACCAGTTTGTGGCTCTTCCTTTCGGGTCGGCCACTGCTTCCAGAATTTTCTCAAAGGTGCTAGGGTCCCTCTTAGTGGTTCTAAGATCGCGGGGCATAGCAGTGGCACCTTTCCTAGACGACATCTTAATTCAGGCGCTGTCTTTCCAAAGAGCCAAGTCTCACACGGAGATTGTATTGGTTTTTCTGAGGTCTCACGGGTGGAAGGTGAACATCATAAAGAGTTCTCTCTCCACACTCACAGGACATTACTACTGTAGCTTACATCAATCATCAAGGGGGAACAAAGAGTTCTCTAACGATGACGGCAGTAACCAAAATAATCAGGTGGGCAGAGAATCACTCCTGCCATCTCTCAGCAATTCACATCCCAGGAACTGGGAGGCGGATTTTCTAAGTCGTCAGACTTTTCACCCGGGGGAGTGGGAACTCCACCCGGAGGTGTTTGCCCAGCTGACTCAGCTTGGGGCATTCCAGACTTGGATCTGATGACGTCCCATCAGATCTCTAAACTTCCTCTCTATGGCCTGCATGGCCATGCAGGACTTGGTATGCAGACCTAGTGGACATGTCATCTGTTCCACCATGGATGCTGCCGATGAGGCAGGATCTTCTAATACAGGGTCCGTTCAAGCATCCAATTCTAATTTCTTTACGTCTGACTGCTTAGAGAAACCACGCTTTGATAGAATTAAGCATTCAATCTCCGAGTCAGTTATAGATACTCTGATTCAGGCTAGTAAGCCTGTCCCCAGGAAAATCTATCATAAGATATGACGAAAATATCTTTGTTGGTGTGAATCCAGGGGTCACTTATGGAGTAAGATTAGGATTCCCTGGACATTGTCTTTCCTCCAAGAAGGATTGGAGAAAGGATTGTCAGCTAGTCCTTTAAAAAGACAGATATCTGCTCTGTCTATTCTTTTACACAAGTGTCTGGCAGAGGTTCCAGACGTACAGGTGTCTACTCAGGCTTTAGTGAGAATCTAGCCTGTCTATAAGACTGCGGCTCCGCCATGGAGTCTAAATCTAGTTCTTTCAGTTCTTCAAGGGGTTCCGTTTGAACCTTTACATTCCATAGATATTAAGTTGTTATCTTGGAAATTTTTTGTTTTGGTAGCTATCTCTTCTACTCAAAGAGTCTCAGAGTTATTTGCCTTACAGTGTTGATTCACCTTCCGCTGGTGTTCCATGCAGATAAGGTAGTTTTTACGTTCCATACCTGGTTTTTCTTCATAAGGTTATTTCTAACAAGAATATTAACCAGGAAATTGTTGTTCCTTCTCTGTATCGAAGAAGGAACGTCGCTTAAATAATCCTGATGTGATTCGTGCTTTAAAGTTCTACTTACAAGCAACTAAGGGTTTCAAACAAACATCTTCCTTTTGTGTTGTCTATTCTGGTAAGAGGAGAGGTCAGAAAGCGACGGTTACCTCTCTTTCCTTTTGGCTGAAAAGCATCATCCGTTTGGCCTACGAGACTGCTCGCCAGCAGCTTCCTGAAACAATTACTGCTCATTCTACCAGAGCAGTGGCTTCCACGTGAGCTTTTAAAAAACAAAGCATCTGTTGAACAGATTTGTAAGGCAGCGACTTGGTCTTTGCTGCATACTTTTTCCAAATTTTACATATTTGATACTGTTGCTTCCTTGGAGGCTATTTTTGGGAGAAAGGTTTTACAAGCAGTGGTGCCTTCCGTTTAAAGGGTACCTGTCTTGTTCCCTCCCTTCATCCGTGTCCTAAAGCTTTGGTATTGGTATCCCACAAGTAATGGATGAATCCGTGGACTGGATACACTTTGCAAGAGAAAACAGAATTTATGCTTACCTGATAAATTACTTTCTCTTGCGGTGTATCCAGTCCACGGCCCGCCCTGGCATTTAAGTCGGGTAAAAATTTTTTTGTTTAAACTACAGTCACCACTGCACCCTATGGTTTCTCCTTTTTCTTCCTAACCTTTGGTCGAATGACTGGGGGGTGGAGCTAGAGGGGGAGCTATATGGACTGCTCTGCTGTGTGCTCTCTTTGCCATTTCCTGTAGGGAAGGAGAATATCCCACAAGTAATGGATGAATCCGTGGACTGGATACGCCGCAAGAGAAAGTAATTTATCAGGTAAGCATAAATTCTGTTTTGTTCACATATCACATACATCACATCACATACACATCACACATCACATACATCACATCACATCTTATCACACTTATATTCTTATATTAGCACTGGTACTCTAGTTTCATTATTTGGCTTTAAAATACAAAATAAATGGTTCTACAATGGTTTTCAATTCTGTAATACATAGGAGGATTTATAAGTTTGTTGAAAAATAATATTTCTTACACGGATATAAAAAATTCAGTGAGAAATAGAACATATACCTAATACCATCTATATTTGGCATAAGATTTCTAGTGCCTCTCTCTGCTCTCTTTAATATTCAAATTTCCCTAGTCCACTATTAACATATCAGAATTGCTGTATATGCTGTAAAATTGTATTTCATGGTCAACTTGACACTTGGAAATCAAAGGATGGAACAGTGTCAGAATGTGAGTGCAGTGTTCTTTACGACTGACAAGCTGTAAGGGTGAATATATTGTATCCATCATATCCCCAATTAGATGCAGATGTAATTGTTAGGAGATGTCCCTAAATATAAGAACTGAGAATATCAGGCCCATTTATCAAGCTCCGTACGGAGCTTGAAGGGCCGTGTTTCTGGCGAGTCTTCAGACTCGCCAGAAACACAACTTATGAAGCAGCGGTCTAAAGACCGCTGCTTCATAACCCTGTCCGCCTGCTTTGAGCAGGCGGACAGGAATCGCCGGAAATCAATACGATCGGGTTGATTGACACCTCCCTGCTGGCGGCCAATTGGCCGCGAGTCAGCAGGGGGCGGCGTTGCACCAGCAGCTCTTGTGAGCTGCTGGTGCAATGTTAAATGCGGAGAGCGTATTGCTCTCCGCATTTAGCGAGGTCTTGCGGACCTGATCCGCAGTATCGGATCAGGTCCGCAAGCCCTTTGATAAATGGGCCCCTATAAATGAATGATACTGTGAAGCCACACTAATGGCCAATATACCCTTTAACATACAGTGAAATAATCGGACAAAGATAGACACATAGGTGACAGAAATGATTGCACTGTAGAACACACCTTATTTTTGTTGTTGGTATGTAATTTGTAAAGCATATGAGTTGCACAAATAGGACGATCTATATCGATCATGCAGTACTTATCATTCATAACTGTATAAAGACAGACACATTGATGCAATGCAACAACATATCAGTAGAAAAAAGGAAGTCCTTTCCTAATGGATAAATCAAATTGGCAAACGTGCCAAATGACCAGTCATCATGAACATAGCCTCTCCAAACATCCTATCCCACCCTGGAGGTGGGACTTGTGAACCTGTAAATAGATTTTCATTTCAGTGGCGCGTAACCCCTCTGAGGAAGCTTGAGTGAAACACGTGTCGGTTTAGCTGTTGAGAGCGTGTGTCTGGTTTTTTAACTGCTACACCCTCCAACAATACTGCTGTTAATACTGAATGAGTGAATGGTAATGCGGTAAACAGGCAGATTATGGCAATATTGATCTACTTGCAAGATAAATGTTAATTTAGCCCCCGTTATAGAAGGGGATTAGGCAGACAGAGATTTGGTAATGTGAGTGAATGTGCAAGCGGTTTAAGCATAAACGATACATGTGGGATAAGCAGCGTTTTGCTACAACCCCTTAACATGGAATTATTGATGGGGAGGTTCCGGTGGGAGGAGCTTGAGCATGGGCGTGAAAGATCTGAAACACGAAGACGCTGAACGCTGCACAAGAGCTACCTGAAGCAGTACCGCTCCACACTAAGCACCCTGCAATTTTCCCTAGGCAAAGGATACGAGTTGCCGGGATAACCCACATTTTGATAGCTGCGGCGGGTCGCAGAACTCACAAGAGGAAAGAAATGTGCACAGTGTAATTGCATGAGACTGTTGGACCAAGAGAACCTGTGCACACAGATTACCTCATACTGGGGCCGGACCTCCTTACACAGCCAAATTGTCCGCTGGCCAGGACGCAGAACTTTCATCTCAAGATAAGTATTCAGTGAATACCTTACTAAAATGCTCAAATATACTTGACAGACAAACCCACTGGCTGAAGATTAGTGGTCACAGTCCTTTTTCTTACTTGTTATGTTATGTAGAAATAACAGCACATTACAGGAGACCATCTATTTAAAGTGCCAGGAACTTATTGTTTAAACAGAGCAGCCATATCACTGACATGATTTATAAGATCTGGCTGAAGAGTGGGGGTTGCTATTAGTTTCTGGACTGGGACTTAAGGCATAGTATATTTAGTGCTTTATGTCGGTAAATAATCCCTCCACATAAGTGCCAGGATAATATGCATAGTATGCAAGGCTCTTTACTCCTCTTTTTTTTTCCCTATGCCTGCTCTATACATATTAATTGAATAACAGCCCATACCCAGATTAAGTGGGGGAGGAACAGCGAGGAGAGGGAGGATACCCACAGAAGTGATTAAGGCATACATAAATATCTTTCAGGATCCATTAGGACCTTTTTTTATACATCTTAGTCCTTGGTGGACATGAAAGTGGGCTATCCTCAGCCCTTATAAAAGCTGAACTTAGCTGGATATATACCAATATTTTTGGGTCCCCAGTTTACCATTATAAGGGGTCTATAAAGCCTGTCCTGGAAATCTCTGAGTCTCTTATGTTGAACCACTGTATGTCTGATAGAGATCAGGGACTAATCACAGGAAGATAAAAAAAAAAAACACACAAAAAAAAGAATATATATCTCAGCACTAAGAATAAGACATTGGTGAAAAGCTGATAAGGTGGTCAAAGGTTTTACTCGGCAGGAATAATCGAGATATAAGGGATTACTGAACTTCTGGATGTGTACAATTGCATAAACTATCTTTCCCAATTTTGCCATTGGAGTTCTTTTTTTTTTTTTGACCATTGACTGACTGTGCATCATTGGAACTACATCTTGCTGGACTATATGACAGATCCTTAAGTGTGCATTTTTTGGAAACTACAATCTCAATAACTTTAAGAAAGAAACACTGGGATATGTATCCCCTTTTTTTTTTTTTTTACACATTTTTGGGATATACAAAATAGATTAATAGCGAATCTAAGCGATATTATTATAGGAGGAGACTTCAATATTGCCCGTTTGGATAGGATGAGGATATCAGACGGCAATCTTAAAAATAGCAGGAACAGTGGAAGACAGACTAAATTATATAAATCTCTACTAAATTATTTAAAGGTTAAAGATATATGGAGGCTGAGAAATCCCAATGAATGAGCATTTACATGCATCTCTAAAACGCACAAGTCCTCCTCATGTATAGATTACTTTCTGATATCCTCCTCTCTTATAGATTTTGTAAAAAAAGCAGAAATTAAAGAAATTACTATTTCCGACCATTCACCAATTACAAAAGAATTTAATTTTGAAAACTGACAAAAAGTACAGTATTAAGGTTTCCAAAATATTTAATGGCTAATAAAAAATTCCAGCAATTTTTGAAATATAAATGGAAAGAATATTATCAATTTAATAAAGACTACTTAGAAAAGATCGAAATATACTGGGAAGTGTTTAAAGCAGTAATTTGTGGAGAGATATTAGCCTATCTAGTAATTCTTAAGAAAAAGAGGAAAGCTAGAGGAGATCAACTAGTGAGACAATTAACCAATGCATATAATAAATACCTAATGGAAAGGAATCCAAATAATTGGAGAAAATAACAAACACAACAAAATGAAAATTGAGCAAAAAGTATATTTCACAGATTTGGAAACAAGTCTGGAAAATAACTGGCCAATCTAGTTAAAAACCAAAAATTTGATAATCATATACCCTCAATCAAAGTAGGTGGCAAGATGATCTCCTCTACAGAGAAAATCAGTCAAGAATTCTTTATATTATCAGGGAGTATATAGTAGGTCAGACATTGATGAAGAGCAAAAGAAACGTTTTTGGAATAAAATAGAAATCCCGACTATTACTATTGAACAGATGGAAATGATGGAAGCACCTATATCAATTGAGGAAGTAAAATTAGTTATTAAAAATCATCTTTCAATAAAAATGGGAGACCTAATAATTTACCATATGAATTCTACAAAATCCTAAAAGAGCCAATAGGACCAATTTTAGTGGACCTGTATAACAATTATTTAATAAGGGGAAATGAACCATCTAAACCATTTTTACAGTCTTTCACATCTCTTATCTTAAAACCAGATACAAATCCACAGGATATATGTGCCTATAGACCAATTGCTTTATTAAATATTGATTATAAAGAGGCGGCCTTCAAGGGCTTAGAAATTAGCATATCCACCTCCTAGGTTTAGCTTTCTACTAAGAATACCAAGAAAACAAAGCAAAATTGGTGATAAAAATAAATTGGAAAATTGTTTAAAATTACATTCTCTATCTGAATCATGAAAGTTTATTTTGGACTAGACTGTCCCTTTAACTTTATTTGGCAAGGTAGAAGGCCAATGCTAAGTTTAGAAAAACTTCAAATGCCTAAGGATAAAGGGGAAATGAACTTACCAAATTTCATAATATATAATAAAGCAGCCTTAGCAAAATATGTGATTGATTGGGTAACAGAAGGAAACTATTACACAAATATAGAAATTGAACAGGGAATTGTCTTCCCCCGGTCACTCTCTGCTCTACCCCACATCCAACTCAGAAATCTGCCAATTATTTGTAGGAGAATGTCAGTTTTTAGAGAGCCTATTAAGACATGGCAAAATCTCTGCTCCCTATCTAACTCTAATTTTATGATATCAGAACATTACCCCATACAGGGAAATCCTCAGTTTATAGCTGGAATAACTTCAAAATCGTTTAAAGAATGGGCTAGATTTTTTCTTAATAAATCTAGCACAATTCATTAATAAACTAGATAAAACATATAAAACAACCCCTTAACATTGTAACAAATTCATTGCCTGCTACTCTCTTGTGATCATTATAAACACAAACTACTTTCTACCTGTCTGATACACTTAAAGATATATTATACACAAAGTTTTTTTTAGTTTTTTTTAATGCATAGTTTTGTTTATTTTTAAATAACATTGCTCTGATTTTCAGACTCCTAACCAAGCCCCAAAGTTTTAGGAGAATACCGATAGATGCTCCTGTTTGTGTAAAGGGTCTTTTCATATGCAAAAGAGGGGGGGGTCTGATATTTCCCACTTGCAGTGGGTGTTCCAGTAACATTTTAAAAAAAGCTAAACTGAGAGCTTTTAAGTACGTTTTTAAACGTTAGAGATTAATTTTCTGGGATACCAAAACTGTTTTCTTCTCTGTCCTTCTAGTGGGAGATTACTTCTATCACAAGTTCACTGAGATCCAGTAAAGGCCAATGCCTTTTTGCTGTGTTTTTCAGGAAGCAAAGGGGGTCATTACTCTTTATTCTACTAAAGAAAGAGGGTCCATTTCATCCTATTTTGAATCTCAAAACTCTAACAAACTTTGTAAGTCCTAACTTTGAAGATGAAGGCTATTCCTTTTATACTATAACTGCAAGAGTGACAATATACTGTATGTATACCATATTCATAACAGGTGCTTATTTGCCTTCACAGGGATCATGTTAAGTTCCTCAGATTTGCTTTTCTGAACAAGCATAATTAGTTTGTGACCCTACCTTTTAGCCTTGCCAAAGCCACTAGAAAATTTACCAAAATATTTGGTCCATGTTGATGGTGGTACAAGTTCAAGGCATCTTGGTAGCACCATACTTAGACAACTTTCTAGGTACATCTTCCTTCTTTTCGGTTGAAACATACAGAGACTGTCTGATTTCAGCTATTCGCATTTCAGGAGTGAACAACTGGGAGAAAGACTTTCACAGTTGTCAGTGCCTTCATCCAGGAGAGTGATCTCTGAACCAGGAGGTTTTTGACAAAATACTGAAACATTGCAGTTTGCACTCTCACCTCTGCTCATCAGTCTGTCATGGACGGGGTTATTTAATCCCACCTACGGGTGCCGGTTTGCAACACATAGGGTTAACTAAATCCACCCATGATGACCAATTTACTATAGGCAGTGCTAAATATCTGCCTCTGCCACCAGCTTGCAACCGACAGAACTAGTTGCCAAGCTGTGACAACAGAGAAAGTACAGGCATGAAGGCTTTAACAGCACATGGTCTCCAGCTACTTTACTCTTAATTCCATACCAGGGCATAAGAACCAACCTACATTAGCCTCCAAATCCTGCCTACATCACCCGAAAATAAACATTCACTGCCACAACCTAAAAACTTACTATTCTGGGGGCTACCTCTAAATTTTAATTACAATAAAAACCAAGAGTAAACAAATACAAGAAATGAGATGGTATATGTATATAAAAAGGCAATAAAGAATAGACAATAGTGTCATGAAGACCTCAGGATTTTAGGTTGTGAGGGGTCAACTTTTCTCTGTGTTAATTATTTTATTTTTGTTAACACAGAGTGATAGAAAGTATGTCCTTATCAAGACACAAACCTTAGGTCAATTATAGATGAAACACTAGGATATCTTAAGACAGGCATGACAATAGGATTTCTTATAAGGGTATGTGTATTATATCTACATATCTAAAATGATGTAGTCCTATCACTTCAGCCAGGGCTTGCAATTTGTATTCATGGCCTGCCATAAAAAATGGTGGCTACCTTCTTTGCCCACACTGAAAGGGGTCTTTTCAGAAAACTGACCTTAATAAAAAAATATTTAATTGGTATTCAAGCAAAATAATATTGTCTATTGCATGGGAAGCTAGAGCAGCGTATCTGACCATTTTTCATTCCATTTCCCTTTTTTTATATGAATGCACTGTGACTCTTTTTTGATCATAATAAATGTTCCTTTATTACGTTTTTGTCTTATATTTGAACCTCGTTACCGAAGAGATTAATAATGACAGTACTGTGTTTTTTTTCAATTAATTTTTGCCAAATTGTATTTTGGGATTTTTAATCTGTTAGTCTGGGTTTTATTTTTAGGTTTTCCCATAAAGGGCTAGATTACGAGTGAAGCGCTATTTTATCCTGCGCCTGTAAAGAGGAAAATTTGCCCTTTTACGGGGCCAACGTTAAATAACCAACCATTACAAGCAGCTAGTTAATGCTTCCAAGAGCTTGTGGTTTCACTTAGCGCAATTAACCAGCAGGAAGACTGTGCAAAAGTCTTAGGCCAACATTAGATTTATTGTTTTAGCAATGGTATAATGACCATATATAATTATTTCTCAGTCTCTTTATTAGAATACAGCTAGAAAATACAGGATATTTGTATGCAGTGTTAAAAAACAGAAACAAAAGCTTATTTAGGCTAAAGTGGCATGCATTTAGTGTGACCTCCTCTTACACTTGAGCAATAGCAGAAATGTGGCTCTCGTAAACCTAAATGAAATGGAACTCTAATTAATGTCATTGCCAACATCTGTATTTGTCCTACTATTTCATTTCAAAATGACTGCTGTGATAAAGGTCTATTACACCAGGTTTGTGCAAGACATGCTTGAACGTTACATACACATGTGGTATGAGTTTGATTAATTGGAAGCTTGTTAATAAAACCTACTTTCAAACACATCATTCCATTTAAAATGCCAAAGATCACAGAAGGCCACTCTCAAAGGGAAATCAGCAAACAAACTGGTTACTCAGATGTGGTATTCGAGCTGTTATAAAGAAATTTGAAGAATCAGGAGAGGTCAAGGACAAAAAAGGAATGGAAGGCCAAGTAAACTTTCAAAATCAGAGTTTCTTTTTTGAGAGACTGGAAGAAGTCCAGCAAGGACCTGGCTCAGCATATGGCAGCTTCATCTGGAATCAAAGTTGAGCCTACCTAGATTTAGATTTTAACAAAGAATACCAAAAGAACAAAGCAAATTTGATGATAAAAGTAAAATTGGAAAGTTGTTTAAAAATGCATGCCCTATTTGAATCATGAAAGTTTAATTTTGACTAGACTGTCCCTTTAAATGGCTGCTCATTGTACACCCACACCGCATTAAAAAAAAAACACTAACACACAACTCACATAGGCCCTGATGATCAAAAGTGCCATGAGGCAGTGAGATATTCAAAAAGGGATCCATCACGTTGTAGAGAAAGCCAGCAAAATATACAAAAGGGCTGACAATACTGTTTAAAGGCGATAGCACAATTGCAATATTATGAAATGTGAATATTGTGAACACATCACATTCTCGAATCACATTCCCAATATTATGGAAATATAAATAAATTCCGAACGCACAAACCGCTTTCTCAATATTATGGATATATGAATAGTGAGAATGTGATTGTCAGATATCTATTTATGTCAGATACCACTTGTTTAATATTATACCTCTATTATAGAAACAGCAGTAAGAGATTATATAGATGCAGGGTGTGACACAAAGTTAAACACTGGATCGCCTAAGTGAATAACCTTGTGTATTAATATTGCCCACAATACTGACCTCACATAAATATATATGGAATAATATGTGAAAAACAGTTAAAGGGCACAAGTAATATGATACATTTTATAATAGAGATTATGTTGAAGCGTGGAGAGTGGTTTGTTAATGCAAGTTATTCCAGATATACCCCAATGTTATATAAACTGTAGCGTGGAGAGCGGTTTAACTTATTAGTAGCAACAGTCAACATAGGATTTGCAAGTACAAATAACTTATCATGCGGTTTAGGTAAAGCAGGTTAGAACTGTTAAATTCAGCTGTATACAACCTGATCCTTTTGAGAGTGAAGAGGTGCGGTAACAATCCTTGAGAGTGCAGAGGAGCGGTAGCTGTGTTCGGCAAGAGCTGATGACATCAGCGGCAGCAGCAGTGTTCTCCGTGAGACCAAATAGGAGCTGCGGTTTAGAGGAGCTGCTTGTGACAGCTAGCGTGTCCGGCTGCAGAAGTTCCTTACAAGGAGCAGAGAAGTGGATTCAATACCACAAAGTGAATTCACTGTTTAGCTGTGAGGCGAGGTGAGTTCTGTGCAAGTCAGTACACACTTGCTATAAACGGAACATTAACCTAGCAATGATGATAGGAAAGGGTGGAGTTTAAATAGGGCTGAGTAAGATGAACAGGTGATCCTTAAAGGGACAGAGAGGAATGTAACCCTGACAGAGCCCCCCCCCCCCCAAGGAAACCACTGCGAGGTTTCACGGCACAGGCCTATCAGGGTTACGCCGATGGAACAGTGAGACCAAACGAGATGCCGAGACATTGGCCGCAGGCTCCCAAGAATCCTCCGAAGCATCATAACCCAGCCAGAGAACCTAATACTCCAGGCGACCATTCCTGAGTCGAGAGTCCACTATGCTATGCACCTCGTAATCAGTGTCATCAGTAGGATCGGAAATGGGGATCCCTTCAGGACAAGGCGTGACCGAAGAAAGACAGGGCTTGACGAGGGAAACATGGAAGGTGGGATGAATTTTATAAGAGTCTGGAAGCTTGAGGGTGACCGTGACAGGATTTGGAAGAGCGACAATCTGAAATGGGCCAACAAAAAGTCTGGCAAGCTTCTTGGATGGGAGATGAAGCTTGAGATTCTTTGTGGACAACCAGACCTTTTGTCCAATCTGATAATTAGGTTGTTGTCGATGGCGAAGATCATATTGATGCTTGTAAGATGCCTGAGCATGTTCAATGTTATCTTTTATGGTACTGAAGGCTGTCGAAATGTCGTTTACTGTGTCGTTCACTGCTGGACATGAGGTAAGGACCCTAGGAAGCATATGACTTATAGGGTGGTCACCATTATTAATGCAGAACGGGCTAAACTTAGTCGAGGCATTGGGAGTATTGTTGTAAGCGAATTCCGCGAGGGGGAGAAAAGCGTACCAAGTCTCCTGTTGTTGTGAACAGTAGCATCGGAGATATTGTTCTAGCCACTGGTTCGTTCTCTCCGTTTGTCCATTACATTGCGGGTGATAGGATGTGGTCAATTTTTGGGTAATTCGCAAGGCAACACAGAGTTCTTTCCAGAACCTAGAGGTAAACTGGGTTCCTCTGTCCGTCAGGATACTGGTTGGTATGCCATGAAGCCGGATGATTTCTCTGATGAAAATCTGAGCCGTAGTTGCTGCAGTCAGTACTGCTGGAAGTGGAATAAAATGTGCCATTTTGGAGAACATGTCCACGACGACCATGATACAGGTATGTGATGAGGAGATGGGGAGTTCGACAATAAAATCGAGAGACACATCAGTCCATGGCATATTTGGAACTGGATAGGGTTGAAGCAACCCAACAGGTTTTAGATGGGAAGGTTTGGAACTGGAACAAATGAGACACTCGGAGATATATCTCTTGACGTAAGTTTCCATGGAAGGCCACCAGAACGATTGTTTGAGAATTGAGTACGTCTTATGGAATCCGAGATGTCTAGCCAGTGGAGAGTCATGGAGAGATTCTAGAATAGTAGAGCGTAGTTCCTCAGGAATATATAGTAGACCTTTATGATAAAATAACCCATCAGAAGCCAATTCTAGTTCTGTGGTTGGCTTAGTTGAATCCTTTTCTTGTGCGGATCTAATATTAAGAGGACTTACAGTGAGAGAGGCCAATATATTTTCTTTTGGAATGATGGTTGAAGGTGGGTTATCCGTGTCTGGTCTTTGGTGCAATCTTGACAGGGCATCTGCTTTGGCATTTTTGGAACCTGGCCTATAAGTTATGACGTAACGGAATCGGGAGAAATACAGACTCCACCTGAGTTGTCTTGCTGACAGGGTCCTATTGGTTTGTAGATATTGCAAATTCTTGTGATCACTTAGAATAACCACAGGGTAAAGTGATCCCTCAAGGAGATGACGCCATTGGTCAAAAGAACTTTTTATAGCAAGCAACTCTTTTTTTCTCCTACCGGATAGTTGAGTTCTGCAGGAGTCATAACCCTTGAGTAGTAGGCTACAGGGTGAATAGGTTCTTTGAAAGACTTCCTCTGTGATAAAACTGCGCCTAGAGCGAAGTCAGAGGCATCGACCTCCAAAATAAACTGTAAGTTAGTATCAGGGAACTGAAGAATAGGTGCAGTGGTAAAACGTTGCTTTAGGGTATCAAAAGCCTGTTGAGCAACCTGTGACCAGAGGAACTTGTTTTGTAATTTAGTTAGATCTGATAGTGGTTTAGTCAAGGTGGCGAACTTATGGATGAATTTGCGGTAAAAATTGGCGAAGCCAAGGAATCTTTGTATGTCCTTACTTCTAGGGATAGGCCAGTTTTTAATGCAAGAGACTTTGGTTTCCTCCATCTTAATTCCGGAGGAGGTTATTTGATAACCCAAGAAGGATACTTGTTTAACGTGAAATAAACACTTTTCGAGCTTGGCATACAAACTATGTGTGCGTAGACGGGTCAGGACTGTGGTAACATGTCGTATGTGTTCGTCCAAAGTTTGTGAATATATGAGACTATCGTCAAGGTACACTACTATGTATACGTCCAAAATGTCACGGAATATGTCGTTGATAAAGTTTTGAAATGTAGCCGGCGCGTTGCAGAGACCGAATGGCATAACAGTATACTCGAATAACCCATAACGGGTTCTGAATTCTGTTAGCCATTCGTCGCCAGCACGAATTCTGACAAGGTTATAGGCCCCTCTTAGGTCCAATTTGGTGAAGACCTGGGCACCACGTAACCTCTCAATTAATTCTGGAATTAAGGGCAAAGGGTATCTGTTTTTAATTGTTCTCTTATTGAGTTCCCTATAGTCTATGATAGGTCTGAGTGAACCGTCTTTATTCTTAACAAAGAAAATACCAGCACCAGCTGGTGACATGGAGGGTCTAATAAAACCCTTTTCCAGATTTTCCTGCAAGTATTCCTTTAGATGGTCTAACTCAGGTTTGGACAACGGAAATATGTGACCATATGGCACAGTAGAGCCAGGTAATAAATCTATAGGGCAATCATATGGTCTGTGGGGAGGTAGAGATGTTGCGTCTTTCTTGCTAAATACATCAGTGAAGTTAGAGAAACAGTGTGGTAGCATGGGGTCAGTTACTAATGCTAAATGATGTGGTGAGAAGCAATTACTAGTGCAATATGTGGAATCTAGAGCTACAGAAAAATCTGTCCAATGAAGTGTAGGTTGGTGAATTTTCAGCCAGGATATACCTAAAATGATAGGAAAGATAGGTGAGGTTATGACATTAAATGTTATAGTTTCAGTATGGCCAGTATCTGTGACCATAAGGAGAGATATAGTGTGTTGGTTAACAGGACCTGAGGAAAGAGGTGAACCATCAACTACATTAAAAGAAAGAGGAACAGATTTTGCTTCAACAGGAATTTTATTGGCCCTTACATATTCAAGGTCAACGAAGTTACCACATGCTCCTGTATCTATTAAGGCTTCAGTTTTGACCCTGTGTCGATGCCACTGTAAGGAGAGAGGTTAAAAAAAATAAGTGCTATTCTTATCTTTTAACAGGCAAGAAGGATTATATTTAGGGGACCTACCAGCCTTTTGTTTTTGCAGTAATGGGCAAGCCTTAACCTCATGTTCTCTGGCAGCGCAATACATGCAGAGACTGAGGAGGCGTCTTCTGTTTTTTTCTTGCTGGGTCAGGGGTCCCTTGATGACTCCGATCTCCATTGGAACCTTGTGATCCTGTTCTTTATGTGGAACAGTAGTTGGTGGTTTCCTAATGGAAGCTGAGTATCCGGCCCTCTCATGACGGCGTTCCCTGATCCTCCTATCGATTGTAATGGATAAGGTGTACAGCTCCTCCAGAGTTGGGGGTATACCTATCCTGGAGAGCTCATCCTTGATGTCATCAGACAAGCCAATTTGAAAATGATTCTTAAGAGATGGCTCATTCCATTGGGTATCCTTTGCATGGATCTTAAACTGAGAGATATAGTCCTCAACAGGTTGTTTGTTCTGTTTTAAAGCTCTGATAGATGCTTCAGCAGAGCTCTGTTTGAAGGGGTCATCGTATAGGGATGACATCTCCTTCAGGAATTCATCTAGAGAATTCAGTATAGGATCCTGTGCCTCGTAATATGTGTCAGCCCACGCACGGGGCTCAGCCCTGAGAAAGGAAATGATAGTCAGGACTTTTAGTCTGTCAGTTCTATAAGTGTTCGGCTTTAATTCAAAAAGCAAAAGACATGAATTTTTAAATTCTCTGAACAGGGTTCTGTTTCCTGAGAATTTCTCTGGGAGACTAATTTGTGGTTCAGGTAACAGTGTAGTGGGATTTGATTTAGTATTATACAAATCTCTGAGACAGGTTTTTACAGTCTCATTGTCACTCTGCAGGTCTCTGATGTTTTGTGTGAGACTGTCTAGGCGTTGTGACAAATTGGAAAATTGATCTGCTATTTCTTCAGAGGACATTTTCCTTTTTAGGGCTAGGTTAATATGTCAGATATCTATTTATGTCAGATACCACTTGTTTAATATTATACCTCTATTATAGAAACAGCAGTAAGAGATTATATAGATGCAGGGTGTGACACAAAGTTAGACACTGGATCGCCTAAGTGAATAACCTTGTGTATTAATATTGCCCACAATACTGACCTCACATAAATATATATGGAATAATATGTGAAAAACAGTTAGAGGGCACAAGTAATATGATAAATTTTATAATAGAGATTATATTGAAGCGTGGAGAGTGGTTTGTTAATGCAAGTTATTCCAGATATACCCCAATGTTATATAAACTGTAGCGTGGAGAGCGGTTTAACTTATTAGTAGCAACAGTCAACATAGGATTTGCAAGTACAAATAACTTATCATGCGGTTTAGGTAAAGCAGGTTAGAACTGTTAAATTCAGCTGTATACAACCTGATCCTTTTGAGAGTGAAGAGGTGCGGTAACAATCCTTGAGAGTGCAGAGGAGCGGTAGCTGTGTTCGGCAACAGCTGATGACGTCAGCGGCAGCAGCAGTGTTCTCCGTGAGACCAAATAGGAGCTGCGGTTTAGAGGAGCTGCTTGTGACAGCTAGCGTGTCCGGCTGCAGAAGTTCCTTACAAGGAACAGAGAAGTGGATTCAATACCACAAAGTGAATTCACTGTTTAGCTGTGAGGCGAGGTGAGTTCTGTGCAAGTCAGTACACACTTGCTATAAACGGAACAGTTTAAATAGGGCTGAGTAAGATGAACAGGTGATCCTTAAAGGGACAGAGAGGAATGTAACCCTGACAGTGATTGAGCGTTTTCAATATAATGGCAATATTAATATTGCAAACACTCATTCACATTCCTAATATAAGTAAAACAAACACTCCTAAGGGCACAATGCAAGATTTGTACAATCAAACTTACAGTTTACATTCATATTCTATCATTTTACTATACTATCGCCAGCACCTATAGCTTTAATTGGAAGATTTTGTTGTCTTTATTAACAAAGTAGATTGCAGATATGACAAATATATAGGCGAGGTGGATTTGGAAGAAAAAAAGGTTACAGGGTTTTAGCACTCAAACCTAGCTATGTAAGGATATATATAAAATGTAACTTTTATTTAATATAGAATAAAATGCAGTTATACTAACTGCTATAGTAATATTGTTAAAAATGCAGTAATAATCACTGCTATACCACTCTTCACCATACAAACCACCATTTGTGAGTTAAAATACTGTGTGTCACTCCCCTGTTTCCTGGCCGATATCAGGAAGCGTCGGCTTCAGGTGACAGGAGCGACACAACAGTAAAATCAATTACTAAATAACAAAAACGCGTTTCCGCTGTAAACCGGCCTTTCTCAATGTTAATCTTAGTGTAACTGATTCAAAATGAGCAAGCCAAAGTGTCCCGGGCTCTTGCCTTATATACCGGCCTCTAAGTTTCCTCAGCCAATCATGTTAGCTTCTTGATGCACACCCCTAGTTTTGTCATTTAGTGTGGGTGTATACTTGATCGCTAATGTCAATGCGATAGGCTTGTAGGCACGGTAATATTAGCACAGCTTCCATATTGGATACACACCTTTCGTTATGACAAAATATTAACCTTTTCAGTTAAAGATTGTATCGGAGAGGCAATATAGAATGAATAAAAGGGGATTAGAACTATCGTGGAGTATTCCTTAAAGGAGAAGGACTTTAGCTAATTACCTGTTTTTATGTATTAATATATGTTATAAGCATATCTATGGGAGTCAGTGTTGTTATATATGACATCTGAGAAAAGATGTCTTGCTATTATTATTTCTTTACTATATCATTTTACGTTAGTCTATCCTTGGATCGTTATGCACTTAACAATAAGCGGTCATAAAAATTTCTCTTTCATATGTCTATTAGATGGTGTGTTAGAGATATAAATGGATTCATCAAGACTTAGGATTTACGTGGTGACATAAATCTATTAGATGTATATCATTTTCTAAACTTTAATATTCTAGAATCTACATCCTTAATAAAGTATGTGAATATATATTGTTGTAATCTGACAGGATGTCATTATACAAGGTGCACCATTATATTCCGGGTTAACAGTTCCCTTAAAGAGATATTGTTACAATGTATACCCCTATAAATACATAGGTAGTGCATGATGCAATATCATTCATCTTGGCTTAAAGTTGACTTTAGTATATTTATTTTATATAGTATCACCTGAATTTCTTAACCCTTAATAAAGTTTTCTTATGTATCTATTACATGTTCTCAGTTAGCAAACTTTATATTGATGTATAGATATCATCTAATACTCAGGTTATTATTTCTATAGGCCCATCCAATGATAAGTATACCATTAGGTGCCAATAAGATCTTACTTCTACTTAGGTAGAGAGGTGAATAATGTGTATATATATATATATTTTAATCCATTATCCTCTTATCCAAAGTGTAAATTCTTTCTCAATGTCTTGACTTTTATGTCAAGCTTATTGTGATAGATGATATAGTAGGATTATCACAGTTAGATGTAATCAATACTATGATTATATTCCTTTAGTTTTAAATAAAATATCAGTCAGTCTTGCTATTATCAATAGGGAGTAACATCCTTTATTCGGATATCTGCTATCCTCATATAGTTGCTATCTTGGTATTATACAATATAGATTAATACAAGTCTCAGTTAAGGAAAGTGCTCTTAAATACTCTAAGTAAGAGTTCAATAAATCTCTTTAGTATAGAAATGGATATCAATAGTAAAGGAAATTGTAACAATTCTCTCTCATGCTTATTCCTATTTTACAAATACACCCAATAGTTATTAAATTCGTTCAAACCATGGGGTGTAACGGTATTTAAATTAAATATCCATTTAGTCTCTATCTTCAGGAGTCTCTGTTCTGTATCCCCACCTCTAATACCTGGTCTCAATCTTTCCAGTCCCCAGCATTTGAAGGTTTTGAGATTTCCCTTATGTGAGTGTAGAAAATGTTTTGCTACATGAGTTATCTTTTTACCTTTTTCTACATCTTTGTAAGCAGTTCTAATATTGCTCATATGTTTTATCATGCGGATACCAAGACTTCTAGTTGTCATGCCAATGTAGTATAAATTACAGCTACATGTGAGACGGTAAATTACATTAGTACTCTTACAATTGATTAAATCGTTTATGTACCATGTGTTATCAAATCTGTCTGTTATTGTTTGTTTTTTAATCATATGCTGGCAGACCACACAGCTCCCACAGCCTATAGAGCCTTTATATAGAGGGGTTTTATTAACATTTCTGTCAAAATGGCTTCTTGTCAAGCAGTCATTCAAATTCTTTGCCCGTCTATACGTGAAGGATGGTACGTCTGGTATTATGGTCTTTAAATTTTCATCCGCCAGTAGGACATGCCAGTGTTTATTGACTATTTTATTAATCTGATTACTGGACGTAGTATAGATAGTTACATATCTCAAAGTTTCTTCTTGTTTTTTATACTTTGGGTGAGTAGGTCTTTCCTTTCTCTGGTTAATGCTTTGTTATATGCTTTTGCTAGGGATTTTCTGGAATACCCTCTTTCTCTTGTAAGGTGTATCCAGTCCACGGGTTCATTCATTACTTGTGGGATATTCTCCTTCCCAACAGGAAGTTGCAAGAGGACACCCATAGCAGAGCTGTCTATATAGCTCCTCCCCTAACTGCCACCCCCAGTCATTCTCTTGCAACTCTCGACAAGAAAGGAAGTATCAAGAGATATGTGGTGACTTAGTGTAGTTTTACCTTCAATCAAGAGTTTGTTATTTTTAACGGTACCAGCGTTGTACTGTTTTACTCTCAGGCAGAAATTAGAAGAAGAGTTCTGCCTGGAGGTTTGATGATCTTAGCGGTTTGTAACTAAGGTCCATTGCTGTTCTCACACATAACTGATGAATATGGGAAAACTTCAGTTGGGAGAACGGTCTGCAGTTTACCTGCTTTGAGGTATGTTCAGTATTTTCATTTATAGAGAGATGAATAAGTTCTAGAAAATGCTGACAGGGCCTTGTGTATTTGAGGTAAGCCTGATGCAGTGATTTAACAGTGACTGGGATCATGCTTACAAAACAGGGTAATACTCATGTTAATATTCATATTACTTAGTGACAAAACGTTTACATGACTTCATAAATAGGACGTTTTTTCTCTGAGGGAGATAAGTCTTTATTTGGGGCCTAGTTTCCACATGGCTAGTCAGATACTCCTAGGAGTATTTTCTTAAGGCCCCTCTGGCATCCAGTACATGGTGGGAGGGGCCTTTTTTAGCACTCTAACTGCGCAGTTTTAATTCAGACTGAGACATCCAGCTTCCCTAGAGGAGTCCTCTGGCATCTGAGGACCATTTCAAAGGGGTTATTTCTGCACAAAATCGTTTTTAAGGGCAGGTAGGAGCCTCAGCAGAGCTGTGGCAAGGTGCTCAATTGACTTTTAACGTTTTTTAACTTTTTCAATCCGGTTTGGGGCCTAAGGGGTTAATCATCCATTTGCAAGTGGGTGCAATGTTGCTTTAGTCCCTTACGCACAATGTAAAGATTTCAAAGACTTTACTGTATTTTTACACTGTTTTGCAGTTTAAGTGCTAGTTTTTTTCTCTTAAAGGCACAGTAATGTTTTTGTTTAATTACTGTTTCACATTTATTAAAGTGTTTTCCAAGCTTGCTTGTCTCATTACTAGTCTGTTAAACATGTCTGACATAGAGGAAACTCCTTGTTCAATATTTTTGGAAGCCATGGTGGAACCCCCTCTTAGAATGTGTACCAAATGTACTGAAATTTCTATAAACTATAAAGACCATATTATGGCGCTTAAAAATTTATCTCCAGGGGATTCTCTGACTGAAAAGAGGGAGATTATGCCATCTAACTCTCCCCATGTGTCAGAACCTATAACTCCCGCTCAAGTGACGCCAAGTACATCTAGCGCGTCTAATTCTTTTACCTTACAGGACATGGCGGCAGTTATGAATGCCACCCTCTCAGAGGTATTCTCCAAACTGCCAGGGCTACAAGGAAAGCGAGACAGCTCTGGGTCTAGAACTAATACAGAGCTTTCGGATGCTTTAATGTCTGTGTCCGATATACCCTCACAATGCACAGAAGCTGAGGCAGGTGAGCTTCTATCTGTGGGTGACTTTTCAGACTCAGGGAAGGCGTTACTTCAGTCTGATTCTGAAATGACTGTGTTTAAATTTAAGCTTGAACACCTCCGCTTATTGCTTAGGGAGGTTTTAGCGACTCTGGATGACTGTGATCCCATTGTGGTTCCAGAGAAATTGTGTAAAATGGACAAATTCTTTGCAGTACCTGTTTACACTGATGTTTTTCCAGTCCCTAAGAGGTTTTCGGAAATTATTACTAAGGAATGGGATAGACCAGGTGTGCCGTTCTCTCCCCCTCCTGCTTTCAAAAAGATGTTTCCCATAGATGCCGCCATACGGGACTCGTGGCAGACGGTCCCTAAGGTGGAGGGAGCAGTCTCTACCCTAGCTAAGCGTACAACTATCCCCGTCGAGGACAGTTGTGCTTTCCTAGATCCGATGGAGGGTCTCCTTAAGAAAAATTTTATACATCAAGGTTTTATCCTCCAGCCTCTTTCATGTATTGCCCCAGTTACTGCTGCAGCAGCTTTTTGGTTTGAGTCTCTTGAGGAGGCTCTACAGGTGGAGACCCCGCTAGACGATATTCTAGAAAGGATTAAAGCTCTTAAGTTAGCTAACTCCTTTATTTCTGACGCCATTTTTCATTTAGCCAAGCTAACAGCTAAAAATTCAGGTTTTGCCATTTTGGCGCATAGGGCGCTATGGCTTAAGTCCTGGTCAGCAGACGTTACTTCAAAGTCTAAGCTTCTTAACATCCCCTTCAAGGGACAGACCCTATTCGGGCCTGGTCTGAAGGAGATCATTTCTGATATTACTGGTAGAAACGGTCACGCCCTTCCTCAGGATAGGTCCAATAAGTTAAGGACCAAACAGAATAATTTTCATTCCTTTCGAAACTTCAAGAGTGACGCAGCTTCAGTTTCCTCTAATGCAAAACAAGAGGGAAATCTCGCCCAGTCCAAACCAGTCTGGAGACCTAACCAAGCTTGGAACAAGGGGAAGCAGGCCAAGAAACCTGCAGCTGCCTCTAAGACAGCATGAAGGAGTAGCCCCCAATCCGGGACCGGATCTAGTAGGGGCAGACTTTCTCTCTTCGCCCAGGCTTTGGCAAGAGACGTCCAGAATCCCTGGGCATTAGAGATGGTTTCCCAGGGATATCTTCTGGACTTCAAAGCTTCATCTCCAAAGGGGAGATTTCATCTCTCACAATTATCTGTAAACCAGATAAAGAGAGAGGCATTCTTACGTTGTGTTCAAGACCTACTGGTTATGGGAGTGATCCACCCAGTTCCAAGGGAGGAACAGGGGCAGGGCTTCTATTCAAATCTGTTTATAGTTCCCAAAAAAGAGGGAACTTTCAGACCAATCTTGGCTCTCAAGATCCTAAACAAATTTCTCAGGGCCCCATCCTTCAAGATGGAGACTATCCAAACCATCCTCCCTATGATCCAGGAGGGTCAATATATGACTACCGTGGACTTAAAGGATGCTTATCTCCACATTCCGATTCACAGAGATCATCATCAGTTCCTCAGGTTCGCCTTCTTAGACAGGCATTACCAGTTTGTGGCTCTTCCCTTCGGGTTAGCCATGGCACCAAGAATCTTTATGAAGGTTCTAGGGTCCCTACTGGCGGTTCTAAGGCCACGGGGCATAGCAGTGGCTCCTTACCTAGACGACATTCTGATACAGGCGTCAACTTTTCAAATCGCCAAGTCCCATACGGACATTGTTCTGGCCTTTCTGAGGTCTCACGGGTGGAAGGTGAACGAAGAAAAGAGTTCTCTCTCCCCTCTCACAAGAGTTTCCTTCCTAGGAACACTGATAGATTCAGTAGAAATGAAAAATTTTCTGACAGGTTATCAAAGCTTCTAACTTCCTACCGTGCTCTTCATTCCACTTCTCGGCCATCAGTGGCTCAGTGTATGGAAGTAATCGTCCTAATGGTAGCGGCAATGGACATAGTTCCGTTTGCCCGCCTACATCTCAGACCACTGCAACTTTGTATGCTCAATCAGTGGAATGGGGACTACACAGATTTGTCCCCTCTGCTAAATCTGGATCAAGAGACCAGGGATTCTCTTCTCTGATGGTTATCTTGGGTCCATCTGTCCAGGGGAATGAGTTTCCGCAGGCCAGAGTGGACTATAATGACGACAGATGCCAGCCTTCTGGGCTGGGGCGCGGTCTGGAACTCCCTGAAGGCTCAGGGTTCGTGGACTCAGGAGGAAGCCCTCCTTCCGATAAACATTCTGGAAATGAGAGCGATATTCAATGCTCTTCAGGCTTGGCCTCAGCTAGCTGCGATCAGGTTCATCAGATTTCAGTCGGACAATATCACGACTGTAGCCTATATCTACCATCAGGGGGGAACAAGAAGACCCCTGGCAATGTTGGAGGCTTCAAAGATAATTCTATGTGCAGAGGTTCACTCTTGCCATCTCTCAGCTATCCATATCCCAGGAGTAGAGAACTGGGAGGCGGATTTTCTAAGTCGGCAGACTTTTCATCCGGGGGAGTGGGAGCTCCATCCGGAGGTATTTGCCCAGCTGATTCAACTATGGGGCAAACCAGAACTGGATCTGATGGCGTCTCGTCAGAACGCCAAGCTTCCTTGTTACGGGTCCAGGTCAAGGGATCCCCAGGCAACGCTGATAGATGCTCTAGCAGTGCCCTGGTCCTTCAGCCTGGCTTATGTGTTCCCACCATTTCCTCTCCTCCCTCGTCTGATTGCCAAGATCAAGCAGGAGAGAGCTTCGGGGATTTTGATAGCACCTGCGTGGCCACGCAGGACTTGGTATGCGGATCTGGTGGACATGTCATCCTTTCCACCATGGACTCTGCCGCTGAGGCAGGACCTTCTACTCCAAGGTCCATTCAAACATCCAAATCTTATTTCTCTGTGGCTGACTGCTTGGAGATTGAACGCTTGATTTTATCAAAACGTGGTTTCTCCGAGTCGGTCATTGATACCTTAATTCAGGCTCGAAAGCCTGTCACCAGGAAAATCTATTATAAGATATGGTGTAAATATCTTCATAGGTGTGAATCCAAGGGTTACTCATGGAGTAAAATCAGGATTCCTAGGATATTATCCTTTCTCCAAGAAGGATTGGAGAAGGGATTGTCAGCTAGTTCCTTAAAGGGACAGATTTCTGCTCTGTCTATTCTTCTGCACAAGCGTCTGGCGAATGTTCCAGATGTTCAGGCGTTTTGTCAGGCTTTAGTTAGAATCAAGCCTGTGTTTAAACCTGTTGCTCCACCATGGAGTTTAAGAACTAAATTTAAAGTTCTTCAAGGGGTTCCGTTTGAACCTCTGCATTCCATAGATATCAAGCTTTTATCTTGGAAAGTTCTGTTTTTGGTAGCTATCTCTTCGGCTCGATAAGTAGTTTTGCGTACCAAACCTGGGTTTCTTCCTAAGGTGGTATCTAATAAGAATATCAATCAGGAGATTGTTGTTCCGTCTCTGTGTCCTAATCCTTCTTCAAAGAAGGAACGTCTATTACACAATCTTGACGTGGTTCGTGCTTTAAAGTTTTATTTACAAGCTACTAAAGATTTTCGTCAAACATCTGCATTGTTTGTTGTCTACTCTGGACAGAGGAAAGGCCAAAAGGCTTCGGCATCTTCTTTTTCTTTTTGGCTGAGAAGCATAATCCGTTTAGCTTATGAGACTGCTGGCAACAGTGGCCAGCAGCCTCCTGAAAGAATTACAGCTCATTCCACTAGAGCGGTAGCTTCCACATGGGCTTTTAAAAATGAGGCCTCTGTTGAACAGATTTGTAAGGCGGAGACTTGGTCCTCGCTTCATACTTTTTCTAAATTCTACAAATTTGATACTTTTGCTTCCTCGGAGGCTATTTTTGAGAGAAAGGTCTTGCAGGCAGTGGTGCCTTCCGTTTAAGTTCTTGCCTTGTCCCTCCCTTCATCCGTGTCCTAAAGCTTTGGTATTGGTATCCCACAAGTAATGGATGAACCCGTGGACTGGATACACCTTACAAGAGAAAACAAAATTTATGCTTACCTGATAAATTTCTTTCTCTTGTGGTGTATCCAGTCCACGGCCCGCCCTGTCACTTTAACGCAGGTGTTTTTTATTTTTAAACTACAGTCACCACTGCACCCTATAGTTTCTCCTTTTTCTTGCTTGTCTTCGGTCGAATGACTGGGGGTGGCAGTTAGGGGAGGAGCTATATAGACAGCTCTGCTGTGGGTGTCCTCTTGCAACTTCCTGTTGGGAAGGAGAATATCCCACAAGTAATGGATGAACCCGTGGACTGGATACACCACAAGAGAAATAAATTTATCAGGTAAGCATAAATTTTGTTTTTTAGGAGTCTGTTTCGTAGATCTTGTGCTGCTATCTTAAATGTTTCTAGGGTACTACAATTTCTTCTAAGTCGTAAGTATTCACCTACAGGTAGTCCTCTAATGGTAGAGGGGTGGTGATAGCTATCAGCTGATATTATTTGTCGCTGTAGGTTTTCTATAAGCGTCAGTTTCTAGCTTATTACCTATCTTACGAATAGAGAGATCTAAAAATTCTACTTGGTCATTACTTATTGTAGATGTCAGGTATAACCATAGGGGGTTATCATTCAACACTTGAATGAATTCTAGCAGTAATTCATGAGGACCATTCCACACAAAGAAGATATCATCAATATACCTCGACCAGTGGGATATGTGTGTCGTGAATTTAGTTAGTGATTCATGAAACACAATAGTCTCTTCCCACCAGCCCAGGTATATATTCGCGTATGTCGGTGCACATGACGTGCCCATAGCTGTTCCGCATACTTGTAGGAAAAACTTATCGTCAAATACAAAGAAGTTATGAGTTAGAACAAATTTCAATAATTTGATTATAAATTCTTTTAACTCTTCAGACATGCTATGTTCTTTCGCAAGAAAGTAGGAAACAGCTGTACACCCCCAATTGGTTTGTATACTGGTATACAGTGATTCTACATCACATGTGACTAGAATAGTTTTAGAATCAATATTTACTTCTTGTAATTTATTGAGGATATGCATTGTATCTCTTGTATGTGATGGTAAAGACTCAACAATATGTCTGAGTCTTGCGTCCACGTATTTACTTGCTTTTTCTGTTATCAAGCCAATCCCTGATACTATTGGTCTCCCAGGTGGTACAGAAAGATTTTTGTGTACCTTCGGTAGGAAGTAAAATGTGGCACCCCTCGGATCTTTAACTTGAAGAAATGCAAACTCCTTGAGGTCTATGATTTCATCTGATAAAGCATCTTTAATAAGCTTATTGTATTTACTCATAAATGTATCTGTGGGGTTACCTAATAGATTTCTATAGTTGGCTGTGTTGAATAATTAGCGTTTGGCTTCTTCTATGTACATATTATTTGGCCAAATTACTATATTGCCGCCTTTGTCACTTCACTTTATCTGTACATCATTTAGTTTTTTCAATTGTTGCAACACTTTTAATTCCTCTTTAGTAAGGTTATTATCTTGACTAAATTTCCTTAGTGGAGTACTTAGTATATCATTACATACTAGGTTTAAAAAGGTTAGAGCATTAGCAGATGTACTATTAGGTGGTACGAAGTGAGATTTCTTTTTAAGTACTTTTCTCCAACTATTATCATCTTTATCTAGGTTATCCTCACCGTTTTCATCTAACAGAGCTATAAGATCTTCAATAGTAGTCATATCTGTCTTATTTAGAGAGATCTCCTCTGTATTACTGAAATATTTTTTCAACATTATTTTACGAGTAAATAGGTGTGTATCTTTAATAGCTTTGAACTTATTCATGGAAGGAGTGGGTATGAAAGTTAGGCCCTTTTTGAGGACTGAAATTTGATTTGAAGAAAGTACTTTATCTGATAAGTTAATTATATTCAGGTCATTAGAATAGGTAGATTCTATTTCGTCTTGTGTGCCTGTTTCTGATTGAAGCAAACTTGTCTCTTGGTCTGCTTTCTTTGACCCCTTCTGGTTCTTCTCCTAAAGGGACAGAATTACTATTATTAACTCTATGGGGATGGATTCTATTTTTCAGGATAGTCTTAGGTCTGCTGTCGTTATCTGAATTATCAGCATCAGTACTATCTCCTTCTTTATCAGAGATGTCTGATTCAAGTCCTGCTGTCCTATATTTTCCCCATGAGTAAATAGTTTGTTTGGAATAATCATTAAGATCTCTGTCTATTTTGCGTTCCTTTTTCTCTGAAATAAATCTAGCAAATTTTTCTACTTCGCCTTTAGTCTTATTATAGGATTTTTGAAAATCCTCATTAAGTTCAAATTCTTTCAGGTTATCGCTTAGTTTAGAGATTTCTTCATTGATTGAATTTAGTTTATCTAGTTCATGTTCAGTTAGATAACCTATTAATTTCAGAGAACACTCTGTTAGAGTACTTTGCCACTTCAGTTTAAATTCCGGTTTAAAATCACTGAATGAGGGGAATAGTTTTAAACGTAGTCCTCTAGGAATTACTGTGTTATCTTTATAGAAATTATACATTCCAATGTTCCATTGTTTTTTAATTTGTTTCTTTCTGATCCTTTTTAGGTCTTTTAATGAATCAAACCATTCTGCAGAGCTATTATTATCATTTGTACTTTTATTTTTCAAATCTAAGGTTAAATTAGTGATATCTTCAGTCCACTTGAGCATCTCTGCTCCTAAATCAAATTGGGCCATTTTCAAATTTAAATGTACATGTGCTCTAATGACAGGAAAATGTGTGGGTTTTAACCTACACTAGTGAGATATTAGGAAAAAAGTATCGTTGTTGGCACTACTTGTTATGACTGGTAGAAAGTCTATTATGACCGGTGCTTTCCCTTTAAATATGAATAGTTGGATTTGGAAGAAAAAAGCTCACAGGGTTTTAGCACCTACCTATGTAAGGATATATATAAAATGTAACTTTTATTTAATATAGAATAAAATGCAGTTATACTAACTAATATAGTAATATTGTTAAAAATGCAGTAATAATCACTGCTATACCACTCCTCACCATACAAACCACCATTTGTGAGTTAAAATACTGTGTGTCACTCCCCTGTTTCCTGGCCGATATCAGGAAGCGTCGGCTTCAGGTGACAGGAGCGACACAAGAGTAAAATCAATTACTAAATAACAAACGTGTTTCCGCTGTAAACCGGTCTTTCTCAATGTTAATCTTAGTGTAACTGATTCAAAATGAGCAAGCCGAAGTGTCCCGGGCTCTTGCCTTATATACCGGCCTCTAAGTTTAATCAGCCAATCACGTTAGCTTCTCGGTACACACCCCTAGTTTCGTCATTCAGTGTGGGTGTATACTTGATCGCTAATGTCAATGTGATAGGCTTGTAGGCACGGTAATATTAGCACAGCTTTCTTATTGGATACACACCTTTCGTTATGACAAAATATTAACCTTTTCAGTTAAAGATTGTATCGGAGAGGCAATAGAGAATGAATAAAAGGGGATTAGAACTATTGTGGAGTATTCCTTAAAGGAGAAGGACTTTAGCTAATTACCTGTTTTATGTATTAATATATGTTATAAGCATATCTATGGGAGTCAGTGTTGTTATATATGACATCTGAGAAAAGATGTCTTGCTATTATTATTTCTTTACTATATCATTTTACGTTAGTTTATCCTTGGATTGTTATGCACTTCACAATAAGCGGTCATAAAAATTTCTCTTTCATATGTCTATTAGATGGTGTGTTAGAGATATAAATGGATTCATCAAGACTTAGGATTTACGTGGTGACATAAATCTTTTAGATGTAAATAGATTTATGTCACCACGTAAATCCTAAGTAACCTGGGAGTAACCTGTATTTTAATGGGGAAACACTGCAGTGGGTTTCAAATTCTAATATTCAAAGCACTGTCCTCCCTTTTAGCTTTACCTTTTCTGCCATATCAGTCTGACTTGCTTTACAGTGATGATATTTCCCAGTGTGCCAAATCTAGTGGATGTTCAGTGAAACTTAATATACATATGCATAATTTGAGGTGTTACTACACAGAAAACTACACAGAGTCTATTTTGTGCAAACACACTTTAAAGACACTTAAAAAAACAAAAGGAAGAATATATTCAGGACATATGTTAATATCCTAAAATAGCAAGGGAATTAATAGGCACACATGAAGTACTAGAAAAAATATGTATATCTTTATTATTCCAAACCACATTTCAATGGATCACATGTCATAGCTTAACTAAACCACCTAAAGTGAATACTAAAAACTATAAAACAAATGGTAAAAGAAAGCATTGGGATCGATCCTCATTCCTAAGCATACGTATGCAAAACTAGGATATATCTAATATACAAATCTATATCAGGCAAATTAAACGATTATACATAAACGACCATATACGCAAACAATGCCACATGATAACAAACAATACAGATATAAGCTGGAGAACACAAGGCTAATAACAAACACCCCAGTCTCAGTGAGCAGACTGATGATAATAAACCTGCTGCATTACTGAGTAGTCAGTTCAAAGTCACTGAAAAAGTCACAGGTGAGTGAATAATTTGACCGCAGCAATTCCTGCCGCACACAGGGCCATTCAAATAGTAAGCCTTTAGGATAATTGCAACAGATAACAGCACTTATCTTAGACATCTTGCTCCAATGTTTCAAACAGCCTGCTTGTTTTTACATAAAGCGATTCCTGAGCGTCTGACGTCTCCTACAGTGGCAGTGGTGTAACTGTCATCAGAGTCTGTGAGTGGATCTTTACACACTGACCGATTCTCATAGGTCACAGGAATTCCAGCTGAAACGGCAAATAGCTGAAGTAAACTGCAGATTTTAACGGAGTAATCATAAATTGGGGGAGCTAGCCATCTAGGAGACAAGACGTGGATTACAAGAGCTCCTCAAATAATTAAAATAATTCCTATAATTTTGTCTGTTTGCCAAATTAAATTCTAACATACATATAAAGTCTCAGCAAGAAACCTATCTGAGATTGTTTGGGACTATCGCTGAAGTATATGATGAGATATAACCTCCAACCTACAGCCTTTAAGGTGGCCATGAGGGTGCCGATACGACACACAACTTATTACGGCTGAAGTTATCTGATGAACAGGGTGCTGAGTACCCACAGGGAATCTAGAAAAAAAATCTATAATATTCACCAGAACCAAGGTTCTCACTTATTTGACAGACCTCATGGCCGGTGTTTACCTACAGGGCAAGTCTCAGAGAACACAGATCGCAATGTCCGCAAACAGATCGATGTCTGAGACACTGCAACCTCTGATGGATTGTCTCAGCAACCTGGAACGATGGCTTCTGGAGGTGTGCGACACTGCAGGGATACAGAAAATATGAAACGGGGTTTGGAGCAACCGAAAGCAGTGCACCGCAACTTGTTTACTTGTGTGAGTGGTGTCCCTGATTACTGGATGAAAGTGGAGGTTTCATATCTCCTGGGTGGTTTGCTGGCTATAACAACTCGCGGATATCCTCTTCACATCCCGGAAGACAACTGCACATACAAGCCGGGGCTGCACAGCACAAGGAGGTACATGACAATCGCAGACCGATCTAATGTGGAAACGCTTGCAGACTGTAAAACTCTTGAGAAAACTTAGGTTTCAACTCTTGGGAGGATCACAACTGCAGAAAAAAAAACTATATTTGTATCACCAAGACAATTGGGCTATTATGACAGCATAGACCAAGCAGTCTGAGGTGAAATATAATAAACTTAGGTAAGTTGCTGTTAATTCAAGCACAGCAAATCAAAGCACACTGATTTCTCAGATCTGTTATTGCCTCACAGATAGGAATCAGTGTAGAATTGCAAGTAATTATAAAAGTCTTTTATGGTCACTAATAAGCAACACTAAACTTCCTTTATATACATGCCTGCAATAAATTGAGAGATTATGCAGGAGTGGTTGTTTGTGCAAAAAAGAAGAGAGAGAGCAGCTTGATGTTTCTAGTTGTACTGTCTCTTTAACTAGCACACCGGAGCAGGTCTTGTGAATAAGCAAGTAAGTTGAAAGGAGCACAAAGTTTGTATAAGCAGAGTAGAGCTTTAGTTGTTATGGTTGTATATATATGCAGTTAAATGGAAAGCAGATTCTATTTAAGCAAAGCACTCCGTGCTGTTAAGCTTAAGATGTAATGTGAGCTTAAAACAAGTAAATAGTCCTTACTTTACAAAGGTAGTCTCCCAGGCTTGTCTGTGTAATTCAGCAGGGAATGCACACAGCTTGAACTCCAAGCAGGCTGACAGGTTTAGTTCAGTACTTCAGTAGAAATAAATGAAGCTTGTAATTTTGCAAAGCAATGATGTCCGTTTGCAAACAGGTAGCAGAAGTGCAATGAATCCAATTAGGAAGGATCAAGAAAGGAGTCTGAAATGAAGGCTTAACTTCCAAGTAGCAGGAACAAACAAACAAACTGTGAAACAGTACTATCTGCAATAACTAAGCACCTGTTTAATGTCAGCTGATCTCTTAAGTAAAGGGAAAGATAAAACCATGTGATGTGGAAATGGAAGAAGAGATGCAAAACACGGAGTGGAATCCTCACATAAGCCCCCCTTCAAGGAAGCCGATCCTTGATGCTTAGGTCTGTGTGGGTAACGTCCGTGGAAATGAGAAAGCAGCCTAGGGGCGTTGATATGAGTGTAAGGTTCCCAACTATCCTCATCTGGCGAGTAGCCCTTCCACCTCACTAGATATTGTAACTGGCCATTGCATATTCCTAGAGTCCAGAAGGTCCAGAACCTCAAAGGAGTCATCATCAAGAGGTACCGGCTGAGGAGGGAGTATAGTCTTTGTTGTTGAAGAACTGGCAGGTTTTAGCAGGGAGACATGGAAAGTGGAATGAAGGGGTAACGAAGATGGAAGATCCAAAGTAACAGCGTTGGAATTGATGACCTGAGTGATGGCAAACGGACCTATAAATAATCCGGCTAATTTTTTGCTAGGAACAGGTATTTTAATGTTCTTCGTTGAGAGCCAGACTTTATCACCCACAGCATATTCTGGAGACCGTCTTCTACGAAGATCGTAATATTTCTTTTGAGTAGCTTGTGCATTTTGGATGTTTTGACGTATGAAGTGGAAGTTCTCAGCTATGTTTTGTAATAGATCGTCTACCGAAGGAGATTTAGGAACCAGTGTGTCTTGTATGGAGAAAGTTGGATGATAGGCATAGTTAGCAAAAAAACGAGGAGAGATTGGTTGAACTATGTTTGCTATTGTTGTATGCGAATTCTGCCATGTAAAGATATTGGGCCCACTCTGTTTGCTGGTAGGAACAATAGCAGCGGATGTACTGCTCTAGCCATTGGTTTAGACGTTCAGTCTGGCCGTTGGTCTGAGGATGAAAAGCTGTACTCAAATGATGATCTATCTGTAGATGTTGAGAGAGGGACTTCCAAAATTTTGAAGTGAACTGGACACCCCGGTCTGCTGTTATGATATGAGGAATCCCATGGAAGCATAAAACAGAATTCAGGAAAAGGCGGTTTTGCTAGAAGTGGGAATCTTATGGTACGGGATGAACAGAGCCATTTTAGTGAGGATATCTGTGACACTGACAACCAGAATCATGGTGTTGTATCCAGAACTCAAAGGAAGTTCGACAATGAAATCCAATCTTATATGGACCCAAGGTCTTTCAGGGATATCCAATGGTATGAGGTGACCATAGGGTTTGTTCTTGTCCCTCTTGGAAGTGATGCACACCGTGCAGTTTTGAATGTAATCATGGACCGAATCAACCAGGTTTGGCCACCAATAATTTCTTGCCAGGAGATCCGTGGTCCTTTTAATACCTGGGTGACCCAGTAATGGAGGATCATGAGGTTGTTTGATTACCTCATTTCTGAGAACTTCTGGGATATATAATTTGGAGTCATGATAGTAAAGATCATTTTTGAGTGAAAGAGCATGGTGGGGAATCAGTTTATCAGATTGTAGAGCAGTTTGGAGTTGTAACTTGAATCTGGGCATCAAACCTAGGAATTTATCTGCAGGTATCATTGAAGTGGTTTCTTGGATATTCAGTGGTCTGGAATATCTCCTGGAGAGTGCGTCGGCTTTGCCGTTTTTAGAACCGGGTCTGTATACGATCAGGAAGTTAAATCTACTGAAGTACAGACTCCATCTCACCTGTCTGCTGGAGAGTGTTTTGTTCTTCTGAAGGAATTCCAGGTTACTATGGTCAGTGTAGATAATTATTGGTTGTACCGTGCCTTCCAAGAGATGCCTCCAAGTGTCAAATGCTTGTTTAATTGCAAGTAGTTCTTTTTCTCCGATGGAGTAATTTATTTCAGCTGGAGAAAGTAATTTGGAATAAAAGGCGACCAGATGAAGCAGTTGTTTGAGACTTTTCCTTTGTGAAAGAATGGCTCCTAGGGCATAGTCTGATTAGTCAACCTCAAGCACGAACTGAAGGGAAGGGTCTGGAAACTGTAGAATAGGTGCAGAGGTAAATGAACTTTTGAGATTGTCAAAAGCTTCATTAGCTGAGGTGTCCAAACGAAAAGGTATGCAAGTGCTGGTAAGTTTTGAGAGAGGTTTTATTTTCTGAGAGAAATTTCTAATGAATTTGCGGTAGTAGTTACTGAAGCCAAGGGAGCATTGTAGCTCCTTTCTATTAGTAGGTTGTGGCCAATTTCTGACAGATTCAACCTTGTTTTCTTGCATTTGAATACCCTTAGGTCCAATGGTATATCCAAGGAAGTCTATTTGTGTGGTGTGAAACACACACTTTTCTAATTTTGCGTACAATCTGTGAACTTGGAGTCTTGAGAGCACCCAGCTGACATGTTTCACGTGATCTTCCATGGTGTTTGAGTATATAAGGATGTCATCCAAATACACGACGACACAGATGTCAAGCAGGTCGTGGAAGACATCATTCACAAAGTACTGGAAGGTGGCTGGAGCATTGGTGAGTCCAAAAGGCATCACCAAATACTCAAAGAGGCCGTATCAGGTTCGAAATGCGGTCAGCCACTCGTCACACTCTCTTATACGGACTAGATTGTAAGCCACTCTTAGATCAAGTTTAGTGAAGATCTTTGCATGTTGAAGACGCTCAATGAGTTTGGGGATGAGGGGTAGAGGGTAGCGATTTTTTATCGTTATTTTGTTTAACTCCCTGAAATCTATGATGGGTCTAAGTGAGTTATCTTTGTTTCGAACAAAGAAAAAAACAGCAGCTGCTGGTGAGACAGAAGGACGAATAAAACCTTTTTTAAGTTTTCATCAAGGTAAGTTTTAAGGTGGTTCAACTCTGGTTGACAGAGAGGATATAAATGGCCAAAAGGAGGTGTGGTGCCAGGTTTTAGATCAATAGGGCAATCGTAGGAATGATGGGGTGGTAAGGTCTCTGCCTCCTTTTTACTGAAAACTTCTGTAAACTTTTTGTAAACCCGAGGAATCATGGGTTCTTCAGTCAAGTGTAATAAAGAAGTCGAATGAAAACAGGTTTGTTGGCAACAATCAGAATTGAAAGTGATGTCCAATGAACTCCAGGTGATAGTCGGTTCATGTAAACAAAGCCATTGCAGGCCAAGGATTATAGGAAAGAGTGGTGAGGTGATAACATCAAAACTAATATATTCTTGAATTAAGAGTGGTTACTAAAATGGGAACAGTGTGGTGTGTGATAGGTCCAGAGGAAATCTCAGAGCCGTCCACTGAGAGGAATTTTATTAAGTGTAACAATAGATGTATCTATATAGTTCTCCTGTGCCCCTGTATCAATTATGGCCTCTTTCTTCAGTTGCTTGCAGTCCCACTGTAAAGAGAGGGGTAGAATGCAGTGAATAAGTTTGTTAAGCACAATTAAAGAAGTCTAATTTGGAGATGACTTAAGGTTTTTGTTCTTACAAATAGAAGGACAATTTCATAGAGAGTGGGCAGCAGAACCGCAATACATACAGAGGCCCTTAGATTTACGTCTAAATCTTTCTTCTGAGGAGAGAGGGCCACGGATAAAACCTATTTCCATAGCCTCTGGGCTACTGGTGGATGAATGGGCATGATGGGTAGCCTGGACTGGTTGGATAGGTTTCTTATAAGGGGAATCAGCATAATGTTCCGACTTTCTCTCTCTTAGTCTTCTATCGATTTGCATGACCAATCTCATAAGGGCTTCCAGGGAATCAGGGAGGTCAGTACGAGCGAGTTCATCTTTAACCTGGTCAGAGAGACCTAATCTGAATTGACTTTTCAGGGCAGGTGCACTCCATTGGGAGTCAATTGCATGCTGTTTAAACTCGGTGATGTAGGTCTCAACCAGTCGATTGCCTTGTCTTAACTTCTGTTGTTTATTATCAGCAGTGTGTTGAAGGTTAGAATCTGAATATAACTCATCCATGACAGCTAGGAAGGACTGTAGAGAGGAGAGTATTGGGCTGTTGGACTCAAACAAGGTATCCGCCCATATGCGGGGTTCACCACGTAAATAACTGATCATTGTTAACACTTTGGTGTTATCATTGGGATAAGTGATAGGCTTCAAATTGAAGGTGAAGGTTGTGACAGGTTATAAACAATATTTGGGAGATCTGCTGGATCCATAGTCAATAGGCTTAGTTATTCTGTAAAACTCTTGAAAAAACGTAGGTTTCAACTCTTGGGAGGATCACAACTGCAGATGAAAAAAAAGTATATTTGTATCATCAAGACAATTGGGCTATTATGACAGCATAGACCAAGCAGTCTGAGGTGAAATATAATAAACTTTAGGTAAGTTGCTGTTCATACAAGCACAGCAAATCAAAGCACACTGATTTCTCAGATCTGTTATTGCCTCACAGATAGGAATAAGTGTAGAATTGCACGTAATTATAAAAGTCTTTTATGGTCACTAATAAGCAACACTAAACTTCCTTTATATACCTGCCTGCAATAAATTGAGAGATTATGCAGGAGTGGTTGTTTGTGCAAAAAAGAAGAGAGAGAGCAGCTTGATGTTTCTAGTTGTACTGTCGCTTTAAATGGCACACTGGAGCAGGTCTTGTGAATAAGCAAATAAGTTGAAAGGAGCACAAAGTTTGTATAAGCAGAGTAGAGCTTTAGTTGTTATGGCTGTATATATATATGCAGTTAAATGGAAAGCAGATTCTATTTAAGCAAAGCACTCTGTGCTGTTAAGCTCAAGATGTAATGTGAGCTTAAAACAAGTAAATAGTCCTTACTTTACAAAGGTAGTCCCCCAGGCTTGTCTGTGTAATGCAGTAGGGAATGCACACAGCTTGAACTCCAAGCAGACTGACAGGTTTAGTTCAGTACTTCAGTAGAAATAAATGAAGCTTGTAATTTTGCAAAGCAATGATGTCCATTTGCAAACAGGTAACATAAGTGCAATGAATTAGGAAGGATCAAGAAAGGAGTCTGAAATGAAGGCTTAGTTTCCAAGTAGCAGGAACAAACAAACTGTGAAACAGTACTATCTGCAATAACTAAGCACCTGTTTAATGTCAGGTGATCCCTTAAGTAAAGGGAAGAGTAAAACCATGTGATGTGGAAATGGTGAGATGCAAAACACGGAGTGGAATCCTCACACAGACGAACCTTTCGCTTACATTACATTTTCGGTTGCGGTCAAGGAACAGTGCGATATGGGGCGCAACAAGCCACCGGTGGCACGTGGAACAATGGCCCTTCATGCTTACATGCTGGTGCTTAGAACAGAAGAGTCCATGTTGGTGAGATGGCAGCTGGAAGTGTACGCATGGTGCAATACACATATCACAGGGGACTCCCTATCGATTGAGACTACATTATGGACAGGATATTTGTGGTTCCAGAGCTCTTTGCAAAGACGAGCTGGTGTCGGCTAGATATGAGGACTCGCCACTTATTTTAAGTGCTAACTGTGCCAGGGGGGGATAGAAAATGGGCTGACAGACTGATATTACTCCTAGGTGGCCATTGACTTCAGGCAACAATATATAAGCTAGCCCCTAGAGCGACTGACACCTACACATTGACTGCAAAGAGAACGTTACTGTGCACCAAGATGTTTAACACAGAACTTAATACTCCTGGAAACTGAAGTTTTACCAATGCCGCCTATTTAACATACTGGGGTTGAGGAGATTTATCTAGTCTCTGGTTATGAAGTATCCCCTGAAAAATTAAGAGATTCATAGGACTATCACTCTCTATCTGCATGTTACTATATTATAATTGTAATTATACTGTGTTTGTTCACTATCCACAAGAACTAGGCTATGTTTTATTTTAGCCCAGGGACCTGCTTTTACAGTATATCCCATAGAAGTGAGTTGGTGGATGTTCCTGCTGTTGTTATTATGCATAATGTCAAATATGTTGGATTGTGGGAAGGGGTTTCATGTTTTATATTTCCTTGCAAGTCTTTTGTACATGCTGTTTTGACCAACTAGAGTATATTATGTCTGTAGCTTATCATAACTGAAGAGCATGTCAGTATCTATCTGTTACCAGACCTGTTTTATTGTTAAATAAAAACTCTATAGTTTATTGCTGCGGCTCCGGACTTTTCTTCATAATTATTATATTATGTCTACAGTTTGGTCCTTTTCTAGAGGTATAAACGTGTACCAGTTCCTATAGTCCAGCTTTGTATGATATGCAGATATTCTAATGAGTATATATAGAGGTCAAATGCTATTCGTAAATAAATTAGTGGAGCTGGAGCTACTCAACTATGGTAATTGTTATGCTATCCAATCTTATTTGATGATTGTATGTAGATATGATGTGTTGTCTTCAGCATATTTTATTTTAAGATTACTTGATATTACAGGATAGCCCTAACTACATATAACCAGTTTAAGTACAGCAGCTACTCAATTTCACTTGGCATAAACTACCAAAAGCTAGTTAGTTCTGTAAATAATATGCTGGCTATCCTGCAACTGCCTCTACTAATTCTAATCTAATATGCATAATAGTATGTTTTTGATGTTTAAGTTGTATAGATTAAGACGCCTCTCAGTGTATTTTATCCCTATGTTGAAGATAATGGTCAAAGGAGACTATTGCTTAGTTTCGAAGAGTTAATTCCACGGAATTATTTCGATGCTCCTAACACACTTACCCAGTATTATCCTGAGGAGAGAATACATTTCAACCTGGTAATAACTTACGGTGCTTATTGGATGTGGTGGTAAGCTCATTTGCCCTGCCGTCAGCGGCCGAGATGGTGGGATAGGTGGACTATAGTCAGACACCCACTAGAAGCATTATCTTCTCTCCATATTAACAAACAACTAAAACCGTATTTATTTCCCCATATTACACTTCGCATTTCATATGAGCTATAATTGCTCTATACTGGGAAATAGTCTCCTAGATGAGGTATATTTTTAATCAGTACTCTAATAATCAACTTGGCAGCAACATCTCACGTAACATACCAGCTCCTTAGATAGGTGTTTTAATTTATATCATATATATATATATATCTGGTCACATGACTTATTTGGAATAGGCAATCCATTAAACATTTATATTTCTTTAGTACCCTAGGAAAAATTATACTAAAAGCATAGGGCAGGGTATCTTCCCTCACCCTTTCCCACTCTGCTTGTCAGAGTGGGTCATATCCAACACTCCTTTTCCGTCCTGTCCAGTGGTGACAACAGTTCCAGAGGGGAGATACAATTTATATTACTTCCCATATCAGTCTAGTGCTTATAAGGTCCTGAAGAGATGATTTGTTTCACTGAGTATTTTATGTGGTTCAAACTCCATGCCTAGCTTTTATTTCTCCTTGCAACGTTATATATATTCTTTAATTAGCCAACCTCAAAAGGTTGTCTCTTGACTCCCTTCCCCTCCTCCCCTTTTGTTCTACTTCAATGAGCTTACTACGTAAGCGATGGAAAATATATCCTATAGAACCCTTATTTTAGTTTTCCATGTATGTCTGAACTTCTCAATGTTCCTTACTACCCTGCTCTAATGGTGAGGTGACAGGCTTCAATATACAAAAAACATTGAAGACACTCTCATTTATTAAAGTATTTTTTCCAGCAATAATACACTTGAGTGATCAACAGGCCTCGAATATTTAGACCATGACTAACCACACCATTATTCCCAATATAAATATTTTTTCATTATCTATCTTGAGATCAGAATGATAATGTGACATACTATATATTTCAATCTTCCTTATTATCTTCTCTATTTTGAAATTACTATCCCCAATTAGTGGCATTATTGGTATCTCTGGCCCAAGAGTGGTCGTTATTTGGTGAGGGGAATAGCCATATATAAAAAGAAAAAATTGATAGAGGTTTTTAAACTAGGTGAATAATTTACAGGCAGCAATATTTTTGTTTCAGAGTCATGTTTTATTTCTATGTTATAATATACAAGAGGTGCATTGTATAATTATGTTCATTGCAGTATTATCTAAGTTCAAAAAAACTATATTATGACTGTGCTGTAACCTTGCTTTGACTGATATTTTATATAACCTCAATAAAACTATATTAAAAAACAAAAAAAAAACACACAAATACCAAGATGTACCGTCTTTTAAGGGATAGATGTTCTCTCCATTGAACGGGTCCTCACCCTATTCATATGTCCCTCTTGTCAAGTACTATTAGCAGCACTGCAGCATACGCTCTCATGTCAGCGCATAGGAAAGTTACACAGATGTGTCCTGTTTAGTCATAGACAAAAATTGTAGCTTATTTAGGCTTATTAAGCCAAAGTAGGATCACAACGCTTCTTATTACCACTGGTTACTGATTATCCAGGAGATAGTCGACTTCCTCCTGGAATGTATTACACATCAGTGCCCAGCACATTTCACTCCCACAGCAAGTGTGTGTCACAGGGGTTCATCAGGGCATACTGAGTCCTCACCGGACTTCCTCATTTAAAGGCACACCTGATTAATTTCAGGTGATCCTCCCACACTTCATAGCTAATATCTTAAAGCTATAGCATTTTTATCCTGTGTATTAAATTCAGCCCTAAATAAAATAAATACATTTCATACTATGTTGCATAAAGTTATATACATTTTTAAGTTTGGCCTAACTTAATTCCTAGTCTTCCCAAACAAAACTTATCACAACCTGAAATAAAGAATTCACCTTATCTTATAACATACACTCTGTCAGAATCTATAGATTTAAAGATATTTATACTTATAGGAAACTGGCGTATACCAGCTTGTCATTTAACCCTGCTGGATGCCTAGTTCCTAATCTATAGATCCATTTGGCTTCTTTTTGCAATAGGACCTTATTACTATTACCACCTCGTCCATTTGTTATTCCTTTATCTATGATAATAAATTTTAAAGATTCCACATTGCCATTATGAAAAGAACAAAAATGTCTGGCAACATTTGTATCTCTCAAGTGAAGTATATCATCACGGTGCTCTTGTACCCGGTCCTTCACTAACCTTTTCATTTTACCAACGTAAAAAAACGGGCACGAGCACCGTAGAAGATATATCACTCCTTCAGATTTGCAATTAAAAAATAATTTAATATCATAGGTCTCCCCATTTTGGACAGAGAATTGTTTTGTGCCCTCCATGTGGGCACAATACACACAGTGCCCACAGGGATAACTACCTTTAATTCCCTTGTCCTTTCGTAGCCAGTCCGAGTTTGAGGGACCTCTAGTGAACTGGCTTTTTACCAACTTATCTCTTAGACTCTGGGCTTTTCTAGCCGTCATCAAGGGTCTATCACCTATGACATTCTTAACCTTATCATCCAGGGTAAGTATATGCCAGTTTTTATTCAATGCTGACCTGATATTGTCCCATTGGTTATTAAAATTAGAAATAAATCTAATCTCGCCCCCATCTGATCTTTTATTGTCTCTATACAGGAGTTTATCCCTAGACATCTTTCTAGCTTTCCAAAGAGACTTCTTGAGACATTTATTAGAGTATCCCCTTTTCAAAAATTTGTCCTTCATCATTGAAGCATGAACATCAAATTTAGAGAGAGAAGAACAATTCTTCCTCAAACGGAGGAACTGTCCATAGGGAATCCCTTTTTTTAGATGTTGTGGATGGCTACTCCTTGCATGTAAGATGTTATTCGTAGCATTCTTTTTTCTAAAATTCTCAGTGACAATCATTAAGGGCTTTTTTTTCAGTCTTATATCCAAGAAATTTAATTCCTTAGCATTTGTTTCTGATGTCAGGAAGATGTTCTTGTCATTGTGGTTAAGTAAAGAAACAAAGTCATTAAATTCTTCTACGGTTCCATCTCATAAGACAAGAACATCGTCCACATATCTAATCCACATCAGCACTTTATCATTAAAGATACTGCTGTGGTGTTCAAAAATATCCGATTCCCAGGCCCCCAAATGGAGGCAGGCATATGTGGGAGCACAAATTGCCCCCATTGCTGTTCCTCGTAACTGACGGTACACCTGTCCATCAAATGTAAACACGTTATTTTGGAGAATAAATTCTAGCAACGAAATAACAAATTCTGTGTGTTCAGTATATACTCGACCCCTTGCCTCAAGGAACCTACTGATTGCTATAAGGCCTATCTGGTGTGGGATGGAGGAGTATGAACCCTCCATATCTAAGGACACCAAAATGGTCTTCTCACTTACAAACACCCCATCTAGTTTCCTTAATAAGTCTGCAGTGTCTTTCACATATGATGTAAATGTTAGTAAGAAGGGACGAAGATATTTATCTACATATTCCCCGATTTTTTTACGTAATACTGTCTATCCCCGACACGATAGGTCTTTCTAGGGTACATTTCATACTATTATGTAATTTCGGCAGTACATAGAGGACAGGCATAACTGGGTACTCAGGAAATAGAAATGTTAGCTCATTCTGACTAATTATACCTCTACTCCTTGCCTCATTTAACAGCTTAAAAAGAGAATTCTGAATCTGTCCTAGAGGGTTGTTGCCAAGTCTTATATACTGTTTTTTATCGTTTAGTTGGCGTTTAACTTCATTAACATACAGATGTTCATCTGATAAAACCAGATTACTGCCCTTATCTGCGGGCTTGATCACCAAACCTCTAGCCATACTCAGTTCCTTCAAAGCTATCCTCTCCCTAGGTCTCAGATTATCATGTTTGTTGGGATATTAATTTTTCAATGTCTTTTTCCATTTGTTTCACAAACAGATTGACAGCTGGGACCAAGGAGAGGGAGGGCATATAGGAGGATTTGGATTTGAAAAAGGGTCTCTTATCAAGAAAGACTGTACAATGAGGGTCCCTCTGGGTTTCTTCCTGAGCATTTTCTGCTAACAATGACTCAAAATCACAGAGAGCCATTTGATCAATCACATTCAGATTATATGGATGATCAGATTTAGACTTCATAATTACCGACAGCACAATTTTCCTAGCAAAAGGTGTAAGTCTTTATCACTTCAAATTTATCAATTATAGCTGTCGAACAGAAAGAGAGACCTTTTTTAAGAAGTTCAATATGAGCTAAGTTTAGAGGAAAAGAGGAAAGGTTAACAACCTGAAGTTCTTCATCATTAGGGTTAACTAGTAGCCCCTGCGTACTCCCCTCCCTCTGAATCTCCCCCTGCTCTGAACAAATTGGTCTCCTCTCCCCTTCATCTGTCTGGTTTGATACCGCTTCTCCCTCATTGATGCACCATATGGATCTTTTCCTTTTTTCCCCCTTCTATTCTTTCTCCTCCTTCTTTTTGGGCTATACCAGGGGAGTTTTTTGAAGGGCCTGATTCAGAATCTGATATGTTTGTTCCAGAATCATAGGTACCTTCTGAGATATATAAATATAAACCCTTCCATTTTTATAGTCATCCTGATCTTGTCTTAATTTTCTACATTTCCTAGTTTTAATTTCTATTTTTAGTTTGGAAATATTTAAACTTGTTTCCCCATTTAATTTCTCAAAATTCTGATCACATTCAAAAGTATTAACCTTAATTAAGGCTTTTTCTGCCTCACTTTTCACCTTTTCAAGTCTTTTATTATTTCTTTTTATCATCATCTCCATCAAATCAAGGGAGGTCGAGGAAAGTTTCTCATTCCATTCCACCACAAAGGAGTCTCCTTCCTCATCCTCCCTTGTATTCGCACCTGGATCTAATGATAGTCTCAAACCTCTTGGTATGATTTTCTTATCTATGTAATTGGCCAAGCTGGCATTTTCAGCCTTAATTTTTAATTGACGATTAAGGAAATATCTATATTTCCTAAATGCACTAAAAATAGTTAGAACTTCCTCATTGTTATCTTCACCACCACCACTATTATTATTTGCCAAATAATCTTTCAATTCAGCTTCCCACAAATCATTTAACAGAGTGTATGCCATATTAATGGTTCAGCAAGCATAGACTAGATTATAATAGGAGATATTACCACTCCTACAGCAATCTACTCAAATCTCATAAGAAAAGGACAATAGAATCCTCTAATTATATCCTCAAAAAAGTAAATATAAAAATAGAAATAAATGAGAGAGTGGGAAATATTGCTGAATTCACTATCCGGTGCCACCCTTAATAATAAGATACTTAAAAAAACAAAAGGAAGAATATATTCAGGACATATGTTAATATCCTAAAATAGCAAGGGAATTAATAGGCACACATGAAGTACTAGAAAAATATGTATATCTTTATTATCCCAAACCACATATCAATGGATCACATGTCATAGCTTAACTAAACCACCTAAAGTGAATACTAAAAACTATAAAACAAATGGTAAACTGCCACTAGAAATTTTAGGGCCCCTGACTTAACCATTGATCAGGGCCCCCCCTCCTTTGACATGTGCAACGTTTGACCAAGTGACTAAAACGTATATGCACTTTATTCTTAAGTGTCTATTTAAACTTGGAAATGTTGTAAAGGTAGTAACATACACAGAAACACTCATACACTGAAACACACACACACACACACTCACACATAAGGATTCACATATAGACACTCTAGCAGACACGCAAAGAAACACACTCAGACACAGACACCCAAACAGACACTCAGCACTTGTTTATATTGACCTGACAAGTAATGAGGTAAACTACAGTTTTGTAAAAAAAGGAGATTTAGAAAACAAAATATGGAGTTCTGATTATCTTTTTGTAAAGGAAGATGCCAACTAAATGATGACAAAAGCATGCAGTGGCTGAAAGGAAGGGCCCTAAACTGCCTAAACAATAATTTAAAGGGTAAATTGTGGATTGGTGACTTCCAGAAAGGTCTCATTAGTCTCAGTCTGTAGAAAGATGTGAATAATCAGTAGTAAGGTCAAAATGTCCTAAAAAGGAACAGACAATGGACACACACATACACAAACTCAAACTTGCACATATACCCAAGTAAACACAGACAGAGACAGCCTCAGAAAACACACAAAGACATACACACACACACAGGGACACCCACAGAAAGACATACACACACAGAAAGACAACCACATAAAACACAGAGACATACATACACACACCCTCTTTGAGACATCTACAGAAAACACACAAAGACATACACACACCCTCACATAGACACCCACAGAAAACACACACCCTCACAGAGACATCTACAGAAAACACAGACATACATATATACATACACACACACCACCCTCACAGAGACATCCACAGAAAACACAAACATACACACCCATCCTCACAGAGGCATCCAGAGAAAATACACAAAGACAAACATACACACAGCCTCACAGAGACACCCATAGAAAAAGCTCAAAGACATACACACCCACCCTCACAGAGAGACCCACATAATAAAACACATACACACTCATAGAGACACAAACCAAAGCACAAAGACATAAACACAGACACCCACAGAAACACTCACAGGAGGAAACATTTATGCACCTTGCATTACCTAAATCAACATTGTGTGACATGCATGATAAAAAATTGCAGAAATTAAGAGATCATTTTTTAAAGAATCATATTTGTAAATGTGCAAACAAAAATAATTCTGTGAATTCAAAATTGGACATTGATGATCTGGGTAGATGGCTAGATGAACATTTATGCACCTTGCATTACCTAAATAAACATTGTGTGACATGCATGATAAAAAAATTGCAGAAATTAAGAGATCACTTTTTAAAGAATCATATTTGTAAATGTGCAAACAAAAATAATTCTGTGAATTCAAAATTGGACATTGATGATCTGGGTAGATGGCTAGATGAAGAAAAGTACTTTTAAAAGGTTGACATATGTTTGTTTGTTTGTTTTTTTTCCCCATTGTCCCCAACCAAGAGCACCACTTCAAATATAGTGTACAAATGTTCCCATCTGTCAGCTGTACTTATGGATTTTGAAAATGCTGTACTCTATATGGTCTTGGTGGAACTATAAGCTGTGGTACTCATATCATTAGATCTGGTTAAATGCAGGATTTAGGCTTGTTGGTATGTATTTCAAAATTAAGTCAGCTGTAGTGTAAACTGAACAGTTTTAAGTTAACCTGTCTCATTTCAAACACTGAGCAATCTTAGTCTCAGAGTATAACATTTTATGCAGATGTAAAAATCTTAGATAAAATGCCTCCTTGCATCTGGAAAGTCCTTGCATAAAGGGGCATTAAAGTGGAATTATATAAATGTTTGTAGTTCTTGCCTCATGGGGCCCCCCTGGCCAATTGGGCCCCTGACAGGAGTCAGCCCTGTCACCCCCTGATGGAGGCCCTGAAAAAAAGCATTGGGATCGATCCTCATTCCTAAGCATACATATGCAAAACTAGGATATTTATAATATACAAATCTATATCAGGCAAAGCAAACGATTATACATAAATGACCATGTACGCAAACAATGCCACAGGATATAAAATGATACAGATATAAGCTGGAGAACACAAGGCTAATAACAAACACCTCAGTCTCAGTGAGCAGACTGATGATAATAAACCTGCTGCATTACTGAGTAGTCAGTTCAAAGTCACTGAAAAAGTCATAGGTGAGTGAATAATTCGACCGCAGTAATTCCTGCCGCACACAGGGTCATTCAAATAGTAAGCCTTTAGGATAATTGCAATAGAAAACTGCACTTATCTTAGACATCTTGCTCCAATGTTTCAAACAGCCTGCTTGTTTTTACATACAGCGATTCCTGAGCGTCTGACGTCTCTTACAGTGGGAGTGGTGTAACCATCATCAGAGTCTGTGAGTAGATCTTTACACACTGACCGATTCTCATAGGTCACAGGAATTCCAGCTGAAACAGCAAATAGCTGAAGTGAACTGTAGACTTTAACGGAGTAATCATAAATACCAAGGGGGCGGAGCTAGCCATCTAGGAGACAAGACGTGGATTACAAGATCTCCTCAAATAATTCAAATAATTCCTATAATTTTGTCTGTTTGCCAAATTAAATTCTAACATACATATAAAGTCTCAGCAAGAAACCTATCTGAGATTGTTTGGGACTATCGCTGAAGTATATGATGAGATATAACCTCCAACCTACAGCCTTTAAGGTGGCCACGAGGGTGCCGATACGACACACAACTTATTATGGCTGAAGTTATCTGATGAACGGGGTGCTGAGTGCCCACAGGGAAACTAGAAAAATTATACAATATTCACCAGAACCAAGGTTCTCGCTTATCTGACAGACCTCATGGCCGGTGTTTACAGACAGGGCAAGTCTCAAAGAACACAGACCGCAATGGCCACAAACAGATCGCTGTCTGAGACACTGCAACCTCTGATGGATTGTCTCAGCAACCTGGAACGGCGGCTTCTGGAGGTGTGCGACACTGCATTCAGGGATACAGAAAATGTGAAACGGGGTTTGGAGCAACCGAAAGCAGTGCACCGCAACTTGTTTACTTGTGTGAGTGGTGTCCCTGATTACTGGACCAAAGCAGAGGTTTCATGTGTCCCGGGCGGTTTGCTGGCTATAACAACTTGTTGATATCCTCTTCACATCCCGGAAGACAACTGCACATACAAGCCGGGGCTGCACAGCACAAGGAGGAACATGACAACCGCAGACCGATCTAATGTGGAAACGCTTGCAGATGAACCTTTCGCTTACATTACATTTTCGGTTGCGGGCAAGGAACAGTGCGATATGGGGCGCAACAAGCCACCAGTGGCACGTGGAAAAATGGCCCTCCCCTTCATGCTTACATGCTGGGGCTTAGAACAGAAGAGTCCATGTCAGTGAGATGGCAGCTGGAAGTGTACGCATTGTGCAATAAACATATCACAGGGGGCTCCCTATCGATTGAGACTACATTATGGACAGGATATTTGTGGTTCCAGAGCTCTGTGCAAAGACTAGCTGGTGTCGGATAGATTTGAGGACTCGCCACTTATTTTAGGTGCTAACTGTGCCAGGTGGGAAAGAAAATGGGCTGACAGACTGATATTACTCCTAGGTGGCCATTGACTTCAGGCAACAATATATAAGCTAGCCCCTAGAGCGACTGACACCTACACATTGACTGCAAAGAGAACGTTACTGTCCACCAAGACGTTTAACACAGAACTTAATACTCCTGGAAACTGAAGTTTTACCAATGCCGCCTATTTAACATACTGGGGTTGAGGAGATTTATCTAGTCTCTGGTTATGAAGTATCCTCTGAAAAATTAAGAGATTCATAGGACTATCACTCTCTATCTGCATGTTACTATATTATAATTGTAATTATACTGTGTTTGTTCACTATCCACAAGAACTAGGCTATGTTTTATTTAAGCCCAGGGACCTGCTTTTACAGTATATCCCATAGAAGTGAGTTTGTGGATGTTCCTGCTGTTGTTATTATGCATAATGTCAAATATGTTGGACTGTGGGACGGGGTTTCATGTTTTATATTTCCTTGCAAGTCTTTTGTACATGCTGTTTTGACCAACTAGAGTATATTATGCCTACAGTTTGGTCCTTTTCTAGAGGTATAATCGTGTACCAGTTCCTATAGTCCAGCTTTGTATGATATGCAGATATTCTAATGAGTATATATAGAGGCCAAATGCTATTCATAAATATTTTAGTGGAGCTGGAGCTACTCAACTATGGTAATTGTTATGCTATCCAATCTAATTTGATGATTGTATGTAGATATGATGTGTTGTCTTCAGCATATTTTATTTTAAGATTACTTGATATTACAGGATAGCCCTAACTACATATAACCAGTTTAAGTACAGCAGCTACTCAATTTCACTTGGCATAACCAATCAAAGCTAGTTAGTTCTGTAAATAATATGCCGGCTATCCTGCAACTGCCTCTACTAATTCTAATCTAATATGCATAATAGTATGTTTTTGATGTTTAAGTTATATAGATTAAGACGCCTCTCAGTGTATTTTACCCCTATGTTGAAGATAGTGGTCAAAGGAGACTATTGCTTAATTTCGAAGAGTTAATTCCACGGAATTATTTAGATGCTCCTAACACACCTACCCAGTATTATCCTGAGGAGAGAATACATTTCAACCTGGTAATAACTTACGGAGCTTATTGGATGTGGTGGTAAGCTCATTTGCCCTGCCGTCAGCGGCCGAGATGGTGGGATAGGTGGACTATAGTCAGACACCCACTAGAAGCATTATCTTCTCTCCATATTAACAAACAACTAAAACCGTATTTATTTCCCCATATTACACTTCGCATTTCATATGAGCTATAATTGCTCTATACTGGGAAATAGTCTCCTAGATGAGGTATACTTTTAATCAGTACTCTGATAATCGACTTGGCAGCAACATCTCACGCAACATACCAGCTCCGTAGATAGGTGTTTTAATTTATGTAATATATATATCTGGTCACATGACTTGTTTGGAATAGGCAATCCATTAAACGTTTATATTTCTTTAGTACCCTAGGAAAAATTATACTAAAAGCATAGGGAAGGGTATCTTCCCTCACCCTTTCCCACTCTGCTTGTCAGAGTGGGTCATATCCAAAACTCCTTTTCCGTCCTGTCCAGTGGTGACAACAGTTCCAGAGGGGAGATACAATTTATATTCCTTCCCATATCAGTCTAGTGCTTATAAGGTCCTGAAGAGACGATTTGTTTCACTGAGTATTTTATGTGGTTCAAACTCCATGCTTAGCTTTTATTTCTCCTTGCAACGTTATATATATTCTTTAATTAACCAACCTCAAAAGGTTGTCTATTGACTCCGCCCCCTCCCTCCCACCCCCTCCCTCCCTTTCTTTAAATCTGAGGGATAATTTAAAGATATATATATCACCAGACTATACCATCATTCCCTTCCTTTCTCTTCCCCTCCTCCCCTTTTAGTCATATATAAAAAGAAAAAATTGATAGAGGTTTCAAACTAAATTTATAGGTGAATAATTTACAGGCAGCGATATTTTTGTTTCAGAGTCATGTTTTATTTCTATGTTATAATATACAAGAGGTACATTGTATAATTATGTTCATTGCAGTATTATCTAAGTTCAAAAAAACTATATTATGACTGTGCTGTAACCTTGCTTTGACTGATATTTTATATAACCTCAATAAAACTATATTAAAAAAAACTAAAAAACTAAAAACAAAACATAAATACCAAGATGTACCGTCTTTTAAGGGATAGATGTTCTCTCCATTGAACGGGTCCTCACCCTATTCATATGTCCCTCTTGTCAAGTACTATTAGCAGCACTGCAGCATACGCTCTCATGTCAGCGCATAGGAAAGTTACACAGATGTGTCCTGTTTAGTTATAGACAAAAATTGTAGCTTATTTAGGCTTATTAAGCCAAAGTAGGATCACAATGCTTCTTATTACCACTGGTTACTGATTATCCAGGAGATAGTCGACTTCCTCCTGGAATGTATTACACATCAGCGCCCAGCACGTTTCACTCCCACAGCAAGTGTGTGTCACAGGGGTTCATCAGGGCATACTGAGTCCTCACCGGACTTCCTCATTTAAAGGCACACCTGATTAATTTCAGGTGATCCTCCCACACTTCATAGCTAATATCTTAAAGCTATAGCATTTTTATCCTGTGCGTTAAATTCAGCCCTAAATAAAATTAATACATGTCATACTATGTTGCATAAAGTTATATACATTTTTAAGTTTGGCCTAACTTACTTCCTAGTCTTCCCAAACAAAACTTATCACAACCTGGAATAAAGAATTCACCTTATATTATAACATACACTCTGTCAGAATCTATAGATCTAAAGATATTTATACTTATAGGAAACTGGCGTACTTCAGCTTGTCATTTAACCCTGCTGGATGCCTAGTTCCTAATCTATAGTTCCATTTGGCTTCTTTTTATTTTAGGACCTTATCATTATTACCACCTCATCCATTTGTTATTTCTTTATCTATGATAATAAATTTTAAAGATTCCACATTGCCATTATGAAAAGCACAAAAATATCTGGCAACATTTGTATCTCTCGAGTGAAGTATATCATCACGGTGCTCTTGTACCCGGTCCTTCACTAACCTTTTCGTTTTACCAACGTAAAAAAACGGGCACGAGCACCGTAGAAGATATATCACTCCTTCAGATTTGCAATTAAAAAATAATTTTATATCATAGGTCTCCCCATTTTGGACAGAGAATTGTTTTGTGCCATCCATGTGGGCACAATACACACAGTGCCCACAGGGATAACTACCTTTAATTCCCTTGTCCTTTCGTAGCCAGTCCGAGTTTGAGGGACCTCTAGTAAACTGGCTTTTTACCAACTTATCTCTTAGACTCGGCTTTTCTAGCCGTCATCAAGGGTCTATCACCTATGACATTCTTAACCTTATCATCCAGGGTAAGTATATGCCAGTTTTTATTCATTGCTGACCTGATATTGTCCCATTGGTTATTAAAATTAGAAATAAATCTAATCTGGCCCCCATCTGATCTTTTATTGTCTCTATACACTTTAAAGACAGCCGCCCCCCCCCCCCGCCACCTACATCACAGCACAGTGCAGTGGCGATGTCGTCCCTATGGGAGACACATTGCCACTTGTCAGCACAACAAGGTTCAGCCTACTTTTTTTAGAATATATCGCCAGACCGACAGACTTCAAGCCTGGCAAATCCAAACAGGCTATTTCTCATCAGTCTGATGATGTTTTAAATATCAGGGCTATAGTCTTAAAGAAAAAGTAACATACAACCAACACAGAAATTAAAGGGATAGGGATAACTCGTACTCCATGCACAGTCTTAAAGGAACAGATCACAGTAGGCATACACATCCTAAAGGGCTGATTGCATCAAACACATAACACATTGCCTTAAAGGGAATTTAAACTGTTGAGTACAACTATGATAACATAGTTACCATTTCCTCTTGTGCCTGCAGCTCTCTTCAAAGCATGTCTCCTATTTTAACACCTTAAAGGGACAGTTCACTCAAAACATTTCTCCCATTTAAATTGTTCCCGATGATCCATTTTACCTGCTGGAGTGTATTAATTGGTTTACAAGTAGTTCCTTTACCCCAATTTTAGCTTTCAAATAGCTTATTTAGCTTGTGGTTTCCCAACCTATACTGAAAGTTTTGATACTAGAGTATATGCTATTGAATAGCCTAAGTAAACACAGCCAGCAGAAGAAATTAAACTCACAGTGGGATGAGTGGGGTGCAGGATAGTTAAGTTATAAAATGATAATGTTCCATTGTTCTCTCTATGTAAAGAGCTTTAGTTTTCCAGACAAATATAAGATAAGGAAGCAAGTGTGTGTACACAAAGTGATAACATAATGAGATATGATTTTACCTGAAGCTCAACCCATTGTAATAGGCTGTGGTTTAAAATCACAAAACCAGCTACTCCATATACACAAATATACCTGAAAATGCAAGTTGTCATACATTTTATACTCTGCATCTGGTATAACAAGTCATTGAAAATACATTAATATAAAAATGTTACAGTGTACTTACTGTCCCTTTAAAGATGCCAGATGTTGCAGTCCTGCCACTTCATAGGAGCACACGTATTTTGACACCATGTGACACACTCACAGAGCAGTAATGTTGCCTGCTTTTAGATAGCAGTATCATTTTCTTGGGAGTAGCATACATGATATTGAGTGTGAGCTTTGCATTTTTACACAGTTTTAAATTAAAAAAAATAAAAATAAATAAAAAGAACTTGTGAATAATATATATAGAAGTATAGATTCTGCAAAAATATAAACTTTTATTTGAAAAAGAAGGCATCTAAGCTTTTTTGGGGTTTCAGAACTCTGGATAGCACTTTTTTATTGGTGGATGAATTTATCCACCAATCAGCAAGGACAACCCAGGTTGTTCACCAAAAATGGGCCGGCATCTAAACTTACATTCTTGCATTTTAAATAAAGATACCAAGAGAATGAAGAAAATTTGAGAACAGAAGTAAATTAGAAAGTTGCTTAAAATTTCATGCTCTATCTGAATCACAAAAGAAAAAATTTGGTGTCCCGATCAATAAACAAGTGCTGTCCAGGGTTCCTGAACCAAAAAAATAGCTTAGATGCCTTCTTTTTCAAATAAAGATACCAAGAGAACGAAGAAAAATTGATAATAGGAGTAAATTATGCAGGGAGTGCAGAATTATTAGGCAAGTTGTATTTTTGAGGATTAATTTTATTATTGAACAACAACCATGTTCTCAATGAACCCAAAAAACTCATTAATATCAAAGCTGAATAGTTTTGGAAGTAGTTTTTAGTTTGTTTTTAGTTATAGCTATTTTAGGGGGATATCTGTGTGTGCAGGTGATTATTACTGTGCATAATTATTAGGCAACTTAACAAAAAACAAATATATACCCATTTCAATTATTTATTTTTACCAGTGAAACCAATATAACATCTCAACATTCACAAATATACATTTCTGACATTCAAAAACAAAACAAAAACAAATCAGTGACCAATATAGCCACCTTTCTTTGCAAGGACACTCACAAGCCTGCCATCCATGGATTCCGTCAGTGTTTTGATCTGTTCACCATCAACATTGCGTGCAGCAGCAACCACAGCCTCCCAGACACTGTTCAGAGAGGTGTACTGTTTTCCCTCCTTGTAAATCTCACATTTGATGAGGGACCACAGGTTCTCAATGGGGTTCAGATCAGGTGAACAAGGAGGTCATGTCATTAGATTTTCTTCTTTTATACCCTTTGCCAGCCACGCTGTGGAGTACTTGGACGCGTGTGATGGAGCATTGTCCTGCATGAAAATCATGTTTTTCTTGAAGGATGCAGACTTCTTCCTGTACCACTGCTTGAAGAAGGTGTCTTCCAGAAACTGGCAGTAGAAACTGGCAGACTGGGAGTTGAGCTTGGCTCCATCCTCAACCCGAAAGGCCCCACAAGCTCATCTTTGATGATACCAGCCCAAACCAGTACTCCACCTCCACCTTGCTGGCGTCTGAGTCGGACTGGAGCTCTCTGCCCTTTGCCAATCCAGCCACGGGCCCATCCATCTGGCCCATCAAGACTCACTCTCATTTCATCAGTCCATAAAACCTTAGAAAAATCAGTCTTGAGATATTTCTTGGCCCAGTCTTGACGTTTCAGCTTGTGTGTCTTGTTCAGTGGTGGTTGTCTTTCAGCCTTTCTTCCCTTGGCCATGTCTCTGAGTATTGCACACCTTGTGCTTTTGGGCACTCCAGTGATGTTGCAGCTCTGAAATATGGCCAAACTGGTGGCAAGTGGCATCTTGGCAGCTGCACGCTTGACTTTTCTCAGTTCATGGGCAGTTATTTTGCGCCTTGGATTTCCAACACGCTTCTTGCGACCCTGTTGACTATTTTGAATGAAACGCTTGATTGTTCGATGATCACGCTTCAGATGCTTTGCAATTTTAAGAGTGCTGCATCCCTCTGCAAGATATCTCACTATTTTTGACTTTTCTGAGCCTGTCAAGTCCTTCTTTTGACCCATTTTGCCAAAGGAAAGGAAGTTGCCTAATAATTATGCACACCTGATATAGGGTGTTGATGTCATTAGACCACACCCCTTCTCATTACAGAGATGCACATCACCTAATATGCTTAATTGGTAGTAGGCTTTCGAGCCTATACAGCTTGGAGTAAGACAACATGCATAAAGAGGATGATGTGGTCAAAATACTCATTTGCCTAATAATTCTGCACTCCCTGTAAAGTTGATTAAAATTGCATGCTCTATCTGAATCACAAAGAAAAAAAAATTGGGTTCAGTGTCCCTTAATGTCTCTTTACACATGTATAGAGCAATTTCACACACACAAAACTCCTGTGTAAAGCATTGTTACAAATGTATAAAATTTGATGAAATTGATAAAAAAAAATTGCTGGTTGAGGTTGGTGTGGGTGAGTACAACTCATATCTAAGTGCTGGCTAGGAAAGTCTATGGGGGAAATAGGGATTTTTGAAGTTCAATAATGGTGTATTGCCAAAAACAAATAAAAATAACACCCATAAGTGGAAGCGTTGATTTCTTTTTATATACAAATCCTTTATTAGTGTTTAATACACACACTTGTACCACTTTGTTATATGTTTTTTAATCACTTTTTAAGTGACAGATTAAATATTATTACTCAAGTGATCACTGTACTTTTATTTTGTATTAAAAAGAACACCCATACCAATGAGCCAAGAAAATAATTTATTTGCAATTCAAATCCCTATATTGATTTTAGCTGTAATTCCAATTTTAGAGTGTGAATTTTTTTTTTTTAATTTTAGAGTGTGAATTAAAAAGGAAAAAGCAGATGATGATAATAAAAAACGGCATCGGGTCCAGCAGATGTCGCTGCCCCAACCCTCCCATATGCAGGTCCCTCCTCTAGCTGGGAGGGACTGTGTTGATCATCCCCACATCAGGACAAGAAGGCACAGTAGACATGGATATCCCATTCCACAGACCGCAGGACGCCGTATAACAATTACCTGCCCTAAGTGTTCTGTGCATCTCCCAAATGTCAGCTCCAAGCTCCCGTGCAGATCCTGCATCTTACCTCCAGTTCAGACCTCCAACCCTGTGCACTGCCCCCTTAGCTGATTACTAGCTGATGTGTGTGTTTGGATTGATTCCCCCCCTGAGTCTTCCCCTTGCTGTCTCTGGATACAAATCATGTCTGGCAAACACCAGCATTTCAAGGGACCTGAAGTCAGCTGCTGCGTGAAATATTTCTTATTTGGATTCAACATTGTGTTCTGGGTGAGTTTCCTGGTTGATTGTGACTTTGGTTTAGTAAGGAGGGGGTTGGGAGGAGGCTGACTGTGGCTTTGTTTTGTGCCTGGGGGTGTAATGTATTCTGAGTGGGTGAGCTGGCCTTTCTTAGCACTTTCTATTGTTTGTGTTGTGCTGGTGTAATGAGCTGAGAAAGGCTGTATTATTCCTGTTTTTTTCCCCAAATGCTTTTTTTTTTCTTCACGTGGAGTCTGATGAACCTCTGCATTGAATTTTGTCATAGATACACAATAACCCCCAAACCGTTGTTACTGTAGATGGTTAAACTGCTTGTCAGTGTTTTAGTTTCTTGTCATTTATAAGAATTGTCCATAGTGTTTTGCAAGGGAAGAGTTAAACTGCATTGTAATGCCTCTGTCACTTGCAGTGGATTGAATATTATTTTGCACTGTGCTTTCCAGTTTAGGGTTAAAGCGTGCAGAGCGTATAAATGTGTGGGTGGCAGTGTTTTGCTTTCCCATCCATTAATCAATACTAAGAGCAGAGTGTATCTATGTATCGAGGTGTCAGTTTTTTGGCTGCAGACTTTCTGTATTCTTCTCCAAATATTTCCTGGATTACAGAAAAGCATAAGTGCTATTCTCCCCTCCTCTTGTATAATGCTGATTGTTACTGCCCATTCTAAACCCATTATATATAATAAATGGATAGCCGAAACTGCATGGTAGGAGGAGCATAAAGCCTAAGGTTAAAGGCACAGTATCTCTGTATGCAGTGCTATGTCAGGCAGGGTATTGGGTATTCTGTACTGTACACACTGAGCATTGTTTGTACAGTGCTGTCTCTGTTGTAAATAATGGGATCGTGAGCAGATACAGTCTGCTATTGTTTTATGATCAGATGACATCAAGCAGCAAACTCCCTATTAAATAACTTGTATGCTTTAGAACTTTATATTCTTTTTATATGGTGATCTGTATTATAAGACAGTGTGATGCTTAAATATATGCAGAATATATGATTAATAGAAATAAAGTGTATAGCCTTTGTCAGTATTGACTTGTTTTAAATATGTCTATTGTATCAGTTACATATTAATGCTTGCCATCACATTGTATTTCACAATTCATTTAACTTTACACAAAATGTGTAATTGTATGTTTTTCTTAGCAAAATTGTGTTTAGAACATGTAATTATCATCTAATTACTGCAAGTTGCATGAATTAACGTAATGTACCCAGTTACAAAATAAACTGGCACAACCAGAATGGGAATCATATTTATTTGGAGTCAGGAATAGCTCCATTTCGTACTTATAAGTGTGTATTATTATAGCATTTTCTTGTATGCCTGATAATTGCAGAGCTGCACTTTGTATTGGTTAACTTTTCCCAACACACACAACTGCCTTTTTAGTATTTGCTAGTACACAGTCTTGTGCATATTGCCAGCTGTAACAGAGTTAACCGGAAATACACTTAATAAATGTTCATTGGATACTGTCATGAGATATACACACTCATATCTGCAAGATCTGACAGGGACCATTCTGTAATTATGGGTTTTCCTGGCATCATTGCTTTGGGTTTCAAAAAGAATGTGGTTGACAGTAAATAGTTCAGTGTTTCATATCTGCGGACGCCTCTCAACCACAGTCTCTCTCTTAATATAAAGAAAGCCGTATAACAAAATGGCACTGCACATTGCAGCATTTCTATTTTAACAAAGATGCTGTAATATTTCTTGTTGTGGACTGCACATTGTCATAAAAATAAATGTTATTTGCATTCATGTCATTTATGGTCATTTTTCAAATGTTTAGTGTTTTTACTTTTTTCAATTATTTGTGATAAAAATATGTCTGAGTTTTTCAAGTGACATTATAAGGTTTTATTACATCAAACTCGAAAAAAATGCAAATGTTCTATCAGGTATCTTGAATTTTTATTATAATTGTTTATGAAGCAGAATAATGGTTTCTGTGCTTTTACAAAAGCAGCTTATTGGCTAGGGTGACCATATTGCTGATTTAAAAAGGGACACATGAAAAATACATATGTCAGGGTTCTTATACAAAACATTACTTTCAACAGCCCTGACATGTATTTTTCATATGTGTCCCTTTTTAAAGTGGCAATATGGTCACCCTATTATTGGCAAAACACAAAAGGGACTTGAAGATCAAAACTGAAATGTGCAAGAGTGCATTTAATTTGAAATAGAAGCATTTTCATAAGTTATTACTGTTTTAACAGCATACACACATATGCTATAGATTACTAGAACATCAGGATTCAAACACCATACCTGCTCATAGAGCTGGCAGTGTTGTGTATTTTAATTTGTGTCACATAAGCCACTGCTGCCTGTGAGAAGGTGTCATGTTTTTGAATACTGGTGCACGGGTTACTCGCAGAATATGTGCTTTTGTCACTAAAAAGTTACTTTTACTAATGACATTTATGTTTTCTATTAGAAGGATATTGCAGCAATATTTCTCTTAAAAATGTAAAGGAACCCATACATGTTTCAATTTTGACCATACTATCCCTTTAATTTAGAAAAAAAAAAAAACACTTTCGTACAGGAGTGTTTTTCATATCCTGCATTGTGACCTAAGGTTTAGCTCATCATTTTTAAAAGAATGTATTTCTTTATGGATGTAAAAGAGGGAATTTTAAAATGTGTAACAATTTTTGTTTTCTGCTAAATATGTTTGCTGTTCTGCAAAAAGAAAAACTAGCTTTTTAATTTGTTTTATTGATATGGGATATTTTTTTATTTGGGCGACTTTAGGTTCTATCTCATGGAATCACTTTTGCACCAACCAGCACTTCCTAATGGCTTATAAATACATTTAGGCAGCTTTATTTATTTTTAAAGAAAAATGTTGTTTTTTTTTTTTTTTGTTTTTTTTTTAAATTTATATACTGCTGCTTCATATTAATGAGAGAATATTTTGAGTTTAGTGGCCCATTATGAAGACTGGTCATTTGAGTTTATCCACCTGGTTTTATACTCTGATATATGGTTCCTGAGAAACCCTATTTTTGCGAGATATACAGTCTACAGTATTATATGTCTAATGTATATGTGTGTACGTGCGTATGTATGTGTATATTGCTAGGATATTAGACATAGCTGCTGTTTTAACTTACATTTTTTTTACTCTCAGTAGAGAGAGGGAGGGGGGATTTTCACATCATGATCTCCTGGTAGACCACAGTCTTGTTTGGGCACATCTGCCATATAGTATGTTCACTCGTGTCCGTGTGGTATCACAGCTTAGATGAGTAATCACACGTGGGCATGTTTCTTGGTATGAGGTACAAAATTACTCCTTTTCATCTGACTATATCTTAATTCTGCAGCAACTACATGATAATGTTGACATACAAATATATCGATTTTAGATGCTAAAGGGACAGGAAACCCCAAAATTTAATTCATGATTCAGATAGAACTTTCAATGTTAAACAACTTTTTTTAAAATTTTGCTTTTATTATCAAATATGTTTCATTCACTTGTTATCCTTTGCTGAAGGAACAACATTGCACTGCTGGCAGCTAGCTGAACACATCAAGTTATCCAATCGTAAGAAAAAAATGTGCGCAGGCACCAATTGGCAGCTAACTCCCACTAGTCTAGGATATGTGCATATACATTTTCAAAAATTGATGCCAAAAGAACTAAGCACATTTGAAAATAGAAGTGATTTTCAAAGTGTTTTAAAATGACATGCTCTGATAATTGCGATTTTAGAAGGTACATGTTAGTGCAATACTGGTTTGTAGAGAACAATCTCACTTGCATACATTAAAAAAAAATGTAATACACTTTAAAATGACCTCTTGAAAAAAAAGTAAATACAATCTCTCACAAAGTCATCCTACATTTCTTTATGTTCTGCATAGATATCGTCCATGTCTGTTTAATGCATTATAAATTACAAAATCCACTATGATTAGATCGTTATTTTCTAACACTACAGCTAATTTTAAGGGGCGGGGGATATGGGATTTTTTTTATAGTAAATTAGTGTGTGTCCCTTTTGAAAAGGTAATTTTGTTTTATTTTATGATGTGTTCACTGGAAGGTCCAGGTTCAAAGATAATGGAAAGTGACTGTTACTGGTTTTTCTATGTTCTGGGTAACTCCTAAGTCTGTAAATATGTCAACTATTGTTTTTTTAAGGGAAGGTAAACACTGTGGCAATGACAAACTGAATTTAAATGTATGCACTGCACACACATCGCTAACCTTAGTTTGGTTTAAAGGGACACTAAATACATTGTATGCACCTCCCTCTAATCCATGAGTGCTGTCATTATGGAACCTGGGTTACACTGCAGGTATCTGAAGGAGAGTTGTTGCACATTTGCAAACACATCAGCACTAGAATGTAGCGAAAGCTAGATTTTAAAAGACCTTTAAAACTTGACATTTCAGCAGTGCATACAATGTTTCATTATTGCAATATATATTCATTATTTCTCCAACATTGGTGTGTCCGGTCCACGGCGTCATCCTTACTTGTGGGATATTCTCTTCCCCAACAGGAAATGGCAAAGAGTCCCAGCAAAGCTGGTCACATGATCCCTCCTAGGCTCCGCCCACCCCTGTCATTCTCTTTGCCGTTGCACAGGCAACATCTCCACGGAGATGGTTAAGAGTTTTTTGGTGTTTAAATGTAGTTTTATTCTTCTATCAAGTGTTTGTTATTTTAAAATAGTGCTGGTATGTACTATTTACTCTGAAACAGAAAAGGATGAAGATTTCTGTTTGTAAGAGGAAGATGATTTTAGCAGACAGTAACTAAAATCGATTGCTGTTAACACACAGGACTGTTGAGATGAAGTAACTTCAGTTGGGGGAAACAGTTAGCAGTCTTTTCTGCTTAAGGTATGACTAGCCATATTTCTAACAAGACCATGTAATGCTGGAAGGCTGTCATTTCCCCTCATGGGGACCGGTAAGCCATTTTCTTAGTTAAACATAAAAGAATAAAGGGCTTCAAAAAGGGCTTAAAAACTGGTAGACATTTTTCTGGGCTAAAACAATTGCTTTACTAGGCATATTATGCAGATTCTAACTAATTATTGTAACGGTACCAACAGGATATCAAGGGTTAACACCAGGGAACAATGTCCTGCATAGGGAATCAGCAATTCACAACCCAGCCAGTTTTCAGGTTTAAAACAGAATGACATTTATTAAAAGGCTATGCCTAGTATTTATGCAGGTCTGACCCCCCCCCCCAGATGGGGGGGTTGAAAGAATATTGTACATTAGATAAAAGGGGAAGACGCCCTTTTATGAAACAATAGAATTACATTGTTTAAATACTTTAAACACAAGACACTCTTGGCTCTTCTTATCACTTAGGTGTTTTCTCTCTGAAGGTGATCAAACAATGGAATTCTCCTCACTAACTAAATTATGGCTGGAGCCAGCAACTTGTATTTAGAAGATTAGCTTCTTAAAGCTAAACACAGTTAACTCCTTCAGTCCTGAAAGAAGGGTCTGTCACATCTACATAGCACACAATACAGCATATAGACAACCTTTCTTACATTATAGTCCAGAAGTGGCTAGGTTTGCCACAATGCTCCCCCAGAACCAAGCCGGCATACACAGTCTGATCCCAACGGATCGGCTTGGGGATGTCCGGGGAAGTACTCACAGATCACTTTTCAAGTTCAGTTTGTCTGGACAACCCGTCGGCATTACCGTTTTGTTTCCCTGGGCGGTAATGGATGGTAAAGTCGAAGGGCTGCAGCGCCAAACTCCAGCGCAGCAGCCTGGCATTGTCCCCAGCCACACGGTTCAGCCACACCAACGGGTTGTGATCTGTGAGTAAGGAAAAAGGTTGTCCATACAGGTACGGCTGCAACTTTTTGAGGGCCCTGATTAAAATATAAAAGGTAACAGCAACTTGTAAGTAAACCAAACTAGGTTGTAGCTCCCCAAATAGGGCTTCAGCTACCGTCTCTGCATGGATGTTGGAGAGAGCAATGGCCTCGGGGTACCTAGTGGCATAGTCCACCACGGTTAAAATGTACCTCTTCCCGAAGGGACTGGGCTTGGGTAGTCACAGGGTTAATATCAGCGGGACCCATGGGAGCATAGACAGAAACAAGGGGGGCCAAGTCATTTCCAAGGAGAACATCAGCAGGTAAGTCCTTCTTGACCCCCACATTCACAGGTCTAGTGCCCACTCCCCAATCCAAATGTACCCTGGCAACAGGTAGGCGGAACACAGTGCCCCCTGCTACCCTCACAGCCACAGTGTCTCCAGTGTGCTGTTTCTCAGACACCAAGTTCTCTTGAAGCAAGGTCATGGTAGCACCAGTATCCCGTAGACCACTGACCTCCTTCCCATTCACTTTAACCAGTCGCCGGTTATTCCGGTGGGCAGCTTGCACGGGGTCGGCTTCATGTAGGCTGCCCCAGCATTCTGGCGCCTCTACGTAGCGAGCCGCAGGCTGAGGATTATGTGGGATTCCGCCGGCGGGTCTTCTCCAGGACTGTGCTTGGTTTGCTGCGTTTAGGGGACACTCTGGTCTTTTGTGCCCTAGTTGCTTACATCCAAAGCACCGAATAGGTTGTGAGTAGCCCCGCGAATTGAACCGGGCTCTCTGAGGGTAGTTCGTGGCCGGAGGCCGTGTGGTATAGCGGTGCGCTGGGGGTTGGTAACTGGCAGCTGCTGGGGTGACTGGGGGTCTGTACTCCACTCTAGCAGTGGGCAATCGGTATACTGCTCCCCCTGCCCCTCGTACTGCCACGGATCCGCCAGTGGGTGCTGTATCCGGCACCAAATGGGGAGCTATCAGGGTTAAAGTAGCTCCCGAATCCCGAAGTCCCTGGACCGACATCACCTCATGCAGAATTCCCAGGGGTTCCTCGGCTTGGGTGCTCAACAACTCATGAGCGGCTGGCTCCGTGTGGTAATGGTGAGCAGCCGCCCTTGGGGCCAGGTTCTGTCTGACCTGGTTCCAAGCTTGTCTGCTCCGATTTTGGGTGCACTCACGTGCCATATGTCCCCACTGCTTGCAGGTGTGGCATTGTATATTCGCCCGTCCGTTGTATCGTGAGGGGGGTGGTGGATTCCCTGGGGCTGAGCGAAAAGGTGCCTCTGTGGGGGTGTTAGGCTGTAGTCCATGGTGCCTCCTGGCATCAAAATGCTGGTCTGCTAATCTGGCTGCTTCGGTTAAGGTGAGGGGTTTTCGATCTCTCACCCATTCTTGGGCTTCTGGGGACAAGCCGTTAAAGAATTGCTCCAACAGCATCAGTTGTCGCAATTCTTCCATGGTGGTAGCTTGGCTGGCCTGTATCCACCCTTGAGATGCTTGATCCAGCTTGTGGGCCCATTCTGCATGTGAATCTCTTTCTGGCTTGCGCAGGCCTCTAAACTTGCGCCGGTATGCCTCTGGGGTAATGGCATATCTTTCCAAGATCGCTCTCTTCACTTTAGCGTAATCCTTGCTGTCCTCCCTGGGTACAGCGCGATACGCTTCCGCTGCTCTACCGGCTAGCTTGCCTGCTAGCACCGGCACCCATACGGACTGCTCCAAATCATGTAACTCGCACAGTCTCTCAAAATCCTGTAAATACCCATCGATCTCATCCTTCTCCTCACAAAACATTTTAAATGCATGGTATGGGATTTTGGGTCTTACTGGGTTGCTGAGTGCGTCCAAAATGGATTCTGCTTGGGAGGATGCATTCCGCGGACTGTGTGCCATCACGTACTCCTGCACATCTGCCATTACCACGGATAGCATATCCCGTGGTACAGGTTGGGGTAAAAATTCCAGCCTGGTCCTCATTTCCCTCTGGTATAGGGTCTCCTCCATGGCTGCTGGAGGCGTAGCGCTGCGAGCTCTGTCTCCCTCCATCAGCTCAGCAATTAATATAGCCTTGGGTTTGCTGCTGCCTATCTTTCCCCTGGCTTCTAGCAGTTCCTTTAACGTTTGTCTCTTTAGCTTAGAATAATCTATCTCCATTCACTTCGGTCCCTGGTACTCCTTCCATCTTAGTCAGTATTGTAGTAATCCCCCTCTTCCTGAGGTTACTGGCTTGTGTAGTTGCTCTTCTGGGCGATAAGGTTCATTCCGTCGCTTGCCACCAATTGTAACGGTACCAACAGGATATCAAGGGTTAACACCAGGGAACAATGTCCTGCATAGGGAATCAGCAATTCACAACCCAGCCAGTTTTCAGGTTTAAAACAGAATGACATTTATTAAAAGGCTATGCCTAGTATTTATGCAGGTCTGACCCCCCCCCCCCCAGATGGGGGGGTTGAAAGAATATTGTACATTAGATAAAAAGGGGAAGACGCCCTTTTATGAAACAATAGAATTACATTGTTTAAATACTTTAAACACAAGACACTCTTGGCTCTTCTTATCACTTAGGCGTTTTCTCTCTGAAGGTGATCAAACAATGGAATTCTCCTCACTAACTAAATTATGGCTGGAGCCAGCAACTTGTATTTAGAAGATTAGCTTCTTAAAGCTAAACACAGTTAACTCCTTCAGTCCTGAAAGAAGGGTCTGTCACATCTACATAGCACACAATACAGCATATAGACAACCTTTCTTACATTATAGTCCAGAAGTGGCTAGGTTTGCCACAATTATTGGTATTATAATCTTGGGGAACGTTTAGAAAAACGGCAGGCACTGTGTTGGACACCTTTTTCAGATGGGGGCCTTTCTAGTTATAGACAGAGCCTCATTCTGGGACTGTATAGGGGTTAAATGTAAAAACGGCTCCGGTTCCGTTAATTTAAGGGTTAAAAAATTTGGTGTGCAATACTTTTAATGCTTTAAGACACTGTGGTGAAATTTTGGTGAATTTTGAACAATTCCTTCATACTTTTTCACATATTCAGTAATAAAGTGTTTTCAGTTTGAAATTTAAAGTGACAGTAACGGTTTTATTTTAAAACGTTTTTTGTGCTTTGTTGACAAGTTTAAGCCTGTTTAACATGTCTGTACCATCAGATAATCTATGTTCTATATGTATGAAAGCCAATGTGTCTCCCCATTTAAATTTATGTGATAATTGTGCCATAGTGTCCAAACAAAGTAAGGACAGTAATGCAACAGATAATGATATTGCCCAAGATGATTCCTCAAATGAGGGGAGTAAACATGATACTACATCATCCCCTACTGTGTCTACACCAGTTATGCCCACACAGGAGGCCCCTAGTACATCTAGTGCGCCAATACTTATTACCATGCAACAATTAACGACTGTAATGGATAACTCCATAGCAAATCTTTTATCCAAAATGCCTACTTATCAGAGAAAGCGCGATTGCTCTGTTTTAAACACTGAAGAGCAAGAGGACGCTGATGATAACTGTTCTGACATACCCTCACACCAATCTCAAGGGGCCATGAGGGAGGTTTTGTCAGATGGGGAAATTTCAGATTCAGGAAAATTTTCTCATCAAGCTGAACCTGATGTTGTGACATTTAAATTTAAATTAGAACATCTCCGCGCACTGCTTAAGGAGGTGTTATCTACTCTGGATGATTGTGACAATTTGGTCATTCCAGAGAAATTATGTAAGATGGACAAGTTCCTAGAGGTTCCGGTGCCCCCCGACGCTTTTCCTATACCCAAGCAGGTGGCGGACATAGTAAATAAAGAGTGGGAAAGGCCCGGCATACCTTTTGTTCCCCCCCCTATATTTAAGAAATTATTTCCTATAGTCGACCCCAGAAAGGACTTATGGCAGACAGTCCCCAAGGTCGAGGGGGCGGTTTCTACTCTAAACAAATGCACTACTATTCCTATCGAAGATAGTTGTGCTTTCAAAGATCCTATGGATAAGAAATTAGAGGGTTTGCTTAAAAAGATTTTTGTACAGCAAGGTTACCTTCTACAACCAATTTCATGCATTGTTCCTGTCACTACGGCAGCGTGTTTCTGGTTCGAGGAACTAGAAAAATCGCTCAGTAAAGAATCTTCGTATGAGGAGGTTATGGACAGAGTTCAAGCACTTAAATTGGCTAACTCTTTTGTTTTAGATGCCGCTTTGCAATTAGCTAGATTAGCGGCGAAAAATTCAGGGTTTGCTGTCGTGGCGCGCAGAGTGCTTTGGCTAAAGTCTTGGTCAGCGGATGTGTCTTCCAAGACAAAATTGCTTAACATTCCTTTCAAAGGTAAAACATTATTTGGACCTGATTTGAAAGAGATTATTTCAGACATCACTGGGGGAAAGGGCCACACCCTCCCACAGGATAGGTCTTTTAAGGCTAATAATAAGCCTAATTTTCGTCCCTTTCGCAGAAACGGACCAGTCTCTAATTCTGTATCCTCTAAGCAAGAGGGTAATACTTCACAACCCAAACCAGCCTGGAAACCAATGCAAGGCTGGAACAAGGGTAAGCAGGCCAAGAAGCCTACCACTGCTACCAAAACAGCATGAAGGGATAGCCCCCGATCCGGGACCGGATCTAGTGGGGGGCAGACTTTCTCTCTTTGCTCAGGCTTGGGCAAGAGATGTTCAGGATCCTTGGGCGCTAGAAATAGTTTCTCAAGGTTATCTCCTGGAATTCAAGGAACTACCCCCAAGGGGAAGGTTCCACAGGTCTCAATTATCTTCAAACCAAATAAAGAGACAGGCATTCTTACATTGTGTAGAAGACCTGTTAAAGATGGGAGTGATACATCCAGTTCCAATAAGAGAACAAGGAATGGGATTTTATTCCAATCTGTTCATAGTTCCCAAAAAAGAGGGAACATTCAGACCAATTTTGGATCTAAAGATCCTAAACAAATTTCTCAGGGTACCATCGTTCAAAATGGAAACTATTCGAACGATCCTACCTACTATCCAGGAAAATCAATTTATGACTACCGTGGATTTAAAGGATGCGTACCTACATATTCCTATCCACAAGGAACATCATCAGTTCCTAAGGTTCGCTTTTCTGGACAAGCATTACCAGTTTGTGGCACTTCCATTTGGATTAGCCACTGCTCCAAGGATTTTCACAAAGGTACTAGGGTCCCTTCTAGCGGTTCTAAGACCAAGGGGCATTGCAGTAGTACCTTACTTGGACGACATCCTGATTCAAGCATCGTCCCTGTCAAAAGCAAAGGCTCATACGGACATCGTCCTAGCCTTTCTCAGATCTCACGGATGGAAGGTGAACAAAGAAAAAAGTTCTCTGTCCCCGTCAACAAGTTCCCTTCTTGGGAACAATAATAGATTCCTTAGAAATGAGGATTTTTCTGACAGAGGTCAGAAAATCAAAACTTCTAAGCTCTTGTCAAGTACTTCATTCTGTTCCTCGTCCTTCCATAGCGCAGTGCATGGTCCTTTTGCACGAATTCATCTAAGACCATTACAACTGTGCATGCTCAGACAGTGGAATGGGGATTATACAGACTTGTCTCCGACGATTCAAGTAGATCAAAAGACCAGAGATTCACTCCGTTGGTGGCTGACCCTGGACAATCTGTCACAGGGAATAAGCTTCCGCAGACCAGAGTGGGTCATTGTCACGACCGACGCCAGCCTAGTGGGCTGGGGCGCGGTCTGGGAATCCCTGAAAGCTCAGGGTCTATGGTCTCGGGAAGAGTCTCTTCTCCCGATAAACATTCTGGAACTGAGAGCGATATTCAATGCTCTCAGAGCTTGGCCTCAACTAGCAAAGGCCAAATTCATAAGGTTTCAGTCAGACAACATGACGACCGTTGCATATATCAATCATCAAGGGGGAACAAGGACTTCCCTGGCGATGAAAGAAGTGACCAAGATAATTCAATGGGCGGAGGATCACTCCTGCCACTTGTCTGCGATCCACATCCCAGGAGTGGAAAATTGGGAAGCAGATTTTCTGAGTCGTCAGACATTCCATCCGGGGGAGTGGGAACTCCATCCGGAAATCTTTGCCCAAATAACTCAATTATGGGGCATTCCAGACATGGATCTGATGGCGTCTCGTCAGAACTTCAAGGTTCCTTGCTACGGGTCCAGATCCAGGGATCCCAAGGCGACCCTAGTAGATGCACTAGTAGCACCTTGGACCTTCAACCTAGCTTATGTATTCCCACCGTTTCCTCTCATCCCCAGGCTGGTAGCCAGGATCAATCAGGAGAGGGCCTCGGTGATCTTGATAGCTCCTGCGTGGCCACGCAGGACTTGGTATGCAGACCTGGTGAATATGTCATCGGCTCCACCATGGAAGCTACCTTTGAGACAGGACCTTCTTGTTCAGGGTCCATTCGAACATCCGAATCTGGTTTCCCTCCAACTGACGGCTTGGAGATTGAACGCTTGATTTTATCAAAGCGTGGGTTTTCAGATTCTGTAATAGATACTCTGATTCAGGCTAGAAAGCCTGTAACTAGAAAAAATTACCATAAAATATGGAAAAAATATATCTGTTGGTGTGAATCTAAAGGATTCCCATGGAACAAGATAAAAATTCCTAAGATTCTATCCTTTCTACAAGAAGGTTTGGAGAAAGGATTATCTGCAAGTTCTCTGAAGGGACAGATCTCTGCTTTATCTGTTTTACTTTACAAAAGACTGGCAGCTGTGCCAGATGTTCAAGCATTTGTTCAGGCTCTGGTTAGGATCAAGCCTGTTTACAGACCTTTGACTCCTCCCTGGAGTCTAAATCTAGTTCTTTCAGTTCTTCAAGGGGTTCCGTTTGAACCCTTACATTCCGTAGATATTAAGTTATTATCTTGGAAAGTTTTGTTTTTGGTTGCAATTTCTTCTGCTAGAAGAGTTTCAGAGTTATCTGCTCGGCAGTGTTCTCCGCCCTATCTGGTGTTCCATGCAGATAAGGTGGTTTTGCGTACTAAGCCTGGTTTTCTTCCGAAAGTTGTTTCCAACAAAAAATATTAACCAGGAGATAGTTGTACCTTCTTTGTGTCCGAATCCAGTTTCAAAGAAGGAACGTTTGTTACACAATTTGGACGTAGTCCGTGCTCTAAAATTCTATTTAGAGGCTACTAAAGATTTCAGACAAACATCTTCCTTGTTTGTTGTTTATTCTGGTAAAAGGAGAGGTCAAAAAGCGACTTCTACCTCTCTTTCCTTTTGGCTTAAAAGCATTATCCGATTGGCTTATGAGACTGCCGGACGGCAGCCTCCTGAAAGAATCACAGCTCACTCCACTAGGGCTGTGGCTTCCACATGGGCCTTCAAGAACGAGGCTTCTGTTGACCAGATATGTAAGGCAGCGACTTGGTCTTCACTGCACACTTTTGCCAAATTTTACAAATTTGATACTTTTGCTTCTTCGGAGGCTATTTTTGGGAGAAAGGTTTTGCAAGCCGTGGTGCCTTCCATTTAGGTGACCTGATTTGCTCCCTCCCTTCATCCGTGTCCTAAAGCTTTGGTATTGGTTCCCACAAGTAAGGATGACGCCGTGGACCGGACACACCAATGTTGGAGAAAACAGAATTTATGCTTACCTGATAAATTACTTTCTCCAACGGTGTGTCCGGTCCACGGCCCGCCCTGGTTTTTTAATCAGGTCTGATGAATTATTTTCTCTAACTACAGTCACCACGGTATCATATGGTTTCTCCTATATATATTTCCTCCTGTCCGTCGGTCGAATGACTGGGGTGGGCGGAGCCTAGGAGGGATCATGTGACCAGCTTTGCTGGGACTCTTTGCCATTTCCTGTTGGGGAAGAGAATATCCCACAAGTAAGGATGACGCCGTGGACCGTACACACCGTTGGAGAAAGTAATTTATCAGGTAAGCATAAATTCTGTTTTTACTATTTTGCAGTCTTTTGTTGTAAAATACATCTAAAAATTGTGCTAGTTTCACTTTCTCCCAGGGAGGCTTCAGTTAATACTTTTAGGCAATTTATGTGAGCTTTTGTTTTCTTTTCCCTCCCTAAGCTTCTATGGTTATGCATGCTTTTAAAAGGTAGATTATCAGTTTTGCATCAACAATCATTATAGGGAAATCATTATTTGCAATAATAGTTCAGTTGAATCAGTGCTACGCCACCTTAAAGGGACATAAAACAAGTTGGGATATAGACAAACTATAATATGTACTTTAATTACTTTACCTGCAAATTTATAATGCAGTGCCTCACCATTAACGCTTTCATTTAAGTTTCCGAATTGTACAGCTCTAACTCCTCCCACACATTTCCTTCTATGGCTGTATCTATATCTATTGTTGTATTGGTAGAAGGTAAAAGTGAATAGGGATTATCTGTTGGAGCATTCCTAGAAGCTGTGAACTCAGTTGAAATACAATGCCTGTGTCTAAACACTGATAAGGGGGGTGGAGCTCAGTGCTCCAGACAGCTTAGCTATGTAATTCAGTTTGATTATTTTAAAATACTTGCCAGCAATTTTTTTTTTTATGCAAACTATTTTTAATCAATTCACCCTTTTAGGATATGCACAGATCTCAACCTGTGTTATGGCACTTTAAGGGAATACAAGACGCCAGGCTATTCCAGTGTGCCCATTTGCAAATAAAGTTTTTGTTATATCTGAATACTAGTTTGTGATTGGTTAGCAGGGGTTCTTTTGTTCTGGAGACAGGGAAATCAGTGAAAAGAATAAACCTAAACAATATATTTATTTGACAAAATAAAGCTATAGTTCTCATTGCAAAAGTATTCTTAAATATGAAAGTTCATAATCCATGTAGTTTACAATTTGTGTTTAATGTTTCTTTAACGTGACAGAACCTATAATTAGATGTAGGTGGGAAATAACCTCAATACTATGCTTATAAAACATATTTAATGTCCCTTTAAATATTCATACTATAAAAGTTTTTTTTTTGGTATAAATAATTTGAAGTTTCATTGCAGAAAAAAAAAGGGAAAAAATTCCAAACTAATGTACATTTCAACCCCAAGGCAGAACATGCAGTGATCTGAGATGTCATCGCAGAAAATGCATAATGTCTGCAGAAAGAACAGGACACATGCAGGAACTGGTACTGCTTTAACTTTGCAGCGCTGTTCTCTTCAAACAGAGCCGTGCTCTGGCTGCACTGTGTAGGTGCTTTTTGAAGTTGTAGATCAGGATACACATACATCACTTCTATAACACATCACTCTCTGAAACCTCAGTTTTCAAGATTACAAAGAAACCTATAGCATACATAAACAATGCAGAAATATATAAATCAGAAATCAAAAAAGTTCATCCTTCAATGTCCAAAACTTACCTTTTGTAATAATCAGTCCTCTATAAACCTTTCTAGGTTATCAATCCATTAATAGGGGGCACCCTGTCGAGCAATGTAGAAACAGAACAAACACAAGACTCTGATTAGTAATACTATGGCTTGTTCTACACTTCCTGATTACTGCTGCAACTGTTTTTTGACTGATTTTTAATTGGTCACTGATCTTTCTGTATCCTTTTCCATCTTATTGAAGTCTCACAATCATATTTCTCAATTCCTCTTGCAATTCTTTTCCATGTGGAGCCATAATGCAGACATTCAGATAGACACAACCCCTAGGTCCACAACTGAGAAAGTTCAGGTGTTCACAGGTCCTTTTTATAACCATGTATTTCATGCAATTAGGCTAATTGTAAATCACAGATGTACTCAATTTTGTTTCAATTATCACAGGTTTTCTAACTTGTGTGTCAGTAATACAGATGGAGGCCTGTATTTTTAACCTTTTGCCGCCGTTATGCCGTTGTATTCCGTCACAACGGCGCTGGGCTTTAAAGCCATTATGACGGAATACAACGTCATAGCCAATGGCTGTCCTGAGGATTTGATCGCGGTCTGGAGGGCGTTCCTAGCATCATAGGGACGCCCCCCAGACCAGATTCCATAATTGAAACCTTGTGATCGTTTGCACGATCGCGTGATTTCAATTTGTCTACATCGGAACGTTGTTCCGATGTAGACTTTATAACCTGGTCACGAAAAGGTTAATATAGCCTTTATAAAATATTTGTTTTTGTTCATAAGAAAAAATGCTCTGCTTGTCAATATAGAAATAAAGCATTTAATGAGAGGTGATAGAATTTTGAATCATTTTGACATTTAAAGGGACAGTCAAGTCCAAAAAAACTTTCATGATTTAAATAGGGCATGTAATTTAAACAACTTTCCAATTTACTTTTAGCACAAATTTTGCTTTGTTCTCTTTGTATTCCTAGTTGAAAGCTAAACCTAGAAGGTTCATATGCTAATTTCTTACACCTCGAAGGCCGCCTCTAATCTGAAAGCATTTTGACAGTTTTTCACCACTAGAGGGCATTTAGTTCATGCGTTTCATACAGATAACATTGAGCTCACGCATGTGAAGCTCCTAGGAGTGAGCACTGATTGGCTAAAATGCAAGTCTGTCAAAAGAACTGAAATAACGGGGCAGTCTGCAGAGGCTTAGATACAAGGTAACCACAGAGTTAAAAAGTGTATTATTATAACTGTGTTGGTTATGCAAAACTGGGGAATGGGTAATAAAGGGATTATCTACCTTTTTAAACAACAAAAAAATCTCGTGTTGACTGTCCCTTTAAGTAATATTGCACAGGGTTTTACTCACTACTGGTAAATAAGAAGAGAACAAATAAAAAAAATAGCAATTAACCATATAAAACTTCAACCTAAACCTCACTAGAGCTCACTGCTTAGAAACATCTGACGTACGTACATTTAATCTCTTCCTTGGATCCTGCCATTCATCACACAGCACCATTCCATGGAGAGCCAAGCAACCCTCCTCCTCCAAAGAATACACTTCCATTCTCCAGATATACAGGACAGTGACAGTAACCATCCCCTGGTGATATGAACATCCTTAAAGGGACAGTATACATCAATTTTCATATAACTGCATGTAATAGACACTACTGTAAAGAATAATCACAGATACTGATATAAAAATCCAGTATAAAAACGTTTAAAAACGTACTTAGAAGCTTCCAGCTTAGCTCTATTTAAAAGGTTACTGGAACACCCACTGCAAGTGGGAAATATCAGACACTCCCCCTCCCCCTTCCTTTGCATATGAAAAGGCCCTTAAGCAAGCTGGAGTAGGTATACGTCGGTATTCTTCTAAAACTTTGGGGCTTGGTTAGGAGTCTGAAAAACAGAGCAATGTTATTTAAAAATAAGCAAAACTATCCATTTTTAAAAAAACAAAACTTTATGGGCTATATAAATATATCATCTACAAACATTTATGCAAAGTAAAAACGATAATGTCCCTTTAAGCTATGGCTAATTTAGTAGCTAGTTCTATCTATATATCTATCCAAAGAAATCTAGCGGGCTTGTCCAGTGTCTTCAGGCCTAAATGAAAAATTGCTATGTCAGGGAACAGTACATTTAGCAACTATAATTCCCTCAAAAGTATAGCAATTTGTTCCACAAGGGTTTTAATTTTGGGCACTACTACCAAATATGTATGCGAGTTCCTAGACCCATGCAACCCCTCCAACAGGAGGCCCAACAGTCGAGATTTGACAAGTCTGCACTGGGACAATATGCCCTGACTAGTTATTTCACAAATAACTCATAGTGAGAGAGTGAACGACCTAGTATATTTTATTGCTAAATGCCATGTGTCTGTGTGTAGTACCCAACCCCTTTCTCACTCTTTATAGTATGTGATTTGACCAAAAACAGGGAATATAACAAAATGTTATAGTGGAAGGATAGGGGTTTATACAGCTGCTTTTCCCTCTGAGTACCACTCCCATGATCTAAGAAGAGAAAGTTTTACATGAGGGCTGGATGGCTGCCTGAATTTTAGATACGTTTTTAAAGGGACACTATACCCAAACATTTTCTTTCATGATTAAGGTAGAGAATACATTTTTAAACAATATTCCAATTTACTTCTATTACTTAATTTGCTTCATTCTTTAGATATACTTTAATGAAGAAATAGCAATGCACAAGGTGAACCAATCACAGGAGGCATCTATGTGTAGCTACCAATCAGCAGCTACTAAGCCTATCTAGATATGCTTTTCAGCAAAGAATATCAAGAGAATGAAGCAAAATAGATAATAGAAGTAAATTAGAAAGTTGTTTATAATTGTATGCTCTTTCTAAATCATAAAAGAAAACATTTGGGTTTCATGTCCCTTTAACTTTTAAAATAGATTTTTGTTGTAGGAATATTGAAACTAAAGTTAAGTGGCATATGTAGTGCACTGATTTAAACACTTCAGTTTGTAATGCCCTTAAGGGACAGGGAACTGCAAAGACTTTGATACCATGGTTTAAACTTGACAATAACTTACTTTTCAGGAGCAACACTTAAGTTTTATTAGTCATCATATTTTTTTTTTTTTTTTTTTCTAGGCAAAATAAGTTTTTCTATATTAAAAAAACATGCTTGAAAGAGCATGTGCCCTGTGTTCTAGTATACAAATTATTTCACAATGGGCGCTAAACTAAGAGAATCTGTTCTATTTTTATGAGTTTGCACAAAAAGTATGTGGCTGGCAAATTGAAACCATTCCATAGGTGTCAAGTGAGGATGTAACTACATGCAGAATAATTAAAATGTTTAGTATAAGTGATTAGGTAATTGTTTGAAAGCACATTCTTAAAGTTTATGTGAAACGGTAGGTGATGTAAAAGTGCTCTTTACAACTACTCTACTTAATATTTTTAAATATTTCTAACATGCATATGGAAGAGCACTATTTACACCTGTTACTAGTCTTTAATGCAAATGTTTTTAGGTTGCAGCTTTTTAAACTACCCTGATGTACATGGTTTTATGCAACATATAGACAGGGATATATTGCTTACTGACTGATAGGGAGAACTTCTACTACTTTAAATGGAAATAAATTAAAATTAAGCTTGCATGATTTAGAGAGTGAGCATTTTAAGACGCTTTTAAATTCACTTCTGTTACATTTTTTTGTCTTGGTATCCTTTGTTGAAAAGCATATGGAAATATGTTCAGCATTTGCAATGCACTACTGGAAGCTAGCTGGTGATTAGTGATTACACACATTTACCAGTGTATTGCTGGGCTGGAGATGATTTTAACAGTGCTTAACCTCTTTGCAAGGGATACACACACACACACACACACACACATATATATATATATATATATATATATATATATATATATATATATATATATATATATATATATATATATATATATATATATATATATAATAAAATGCTCTAACATTACTTTATATATCTTTTATGTCCCTTTAATTGGTCGACAAGGGCATGTAACAAGTATAAGCTCTAATAGTTGTTTTTTTGATTTTTGTTTGTTAAAATGTATTTCATTGTTGCCTTAAAGGGAGATGGGATTTTAATATTAAAGTGATGGTAAACTCTCCCCTTTTTAAAATCAGATCTGGAATGTAAGTGCTATTTTAGATGAAGTTTGATTCATTAGCTGTAATGAAGATGCAGTATAACATGCTTTTTAATATAGATATGAAATTCAAATACTGCATGCTCCTCCGCCCACTTCAAAAGTAAATTTTTCTGTGAGCTAACAGATTGAATTGTTGTCCAATCAGCGCTCTCCCCATATGGCACTTTTGTTGTAGCTAGAGCATTGATTGGAGAGTAATTCAATCATTTAGTTGACAGGAAAATTGACTTTTGAAGTGGGTGGTGTAACGTGGGGTATTTGAATTTCATATCTATATTAATAACTAAGTTATAGCGCATCTTCATTACACATGATGAATTAAACTCCCATCTAAAATAGCGCTTACATTCCAGATCTGATTTTAAAAAGGGGAGAGTTTACCATCACTTTAAGCTTTCACTATTCAGAAAGATCAGGCAATTTAATTGAATTTGTACATTTGGTCTATCTCTCATAAAATGTACTTCTTTTTCTGGTATGCAGGTATGCTCAGGCACCTGAACACTGTACGTGTAACATTGCTAAAAACACTGATGTTATAGAATGCTAAAGACACACGCACCTTCCTGAACTCCAGGATTAATGGTTTATTGGCCATATTTTGCGACTCTGCAGATGCTAAAGTTGGTGTCTGGTTCTTGACTAATTCAGTGGGGAATTTATTGTGGGATAGTTATGCAGAAATTAGTTTTATTTTCTAGAATGTCCATAAACTAAGACCAGGTTCAGCGTGGAAAGGATACAGATTTTATTTTTCCAAACCTCTACACCTTGCGTTTTTGCATCCGTTTCCTGCTTTTGTAGAATCATACTATTGTTTTTCTGTAGGTGGTATCCTGTCTGCAGCAGTTAAGGGCATGCTCTTTGCATGTTTTACATCTCATGAGTTCTGCCTAGTTTTGATTAGTCTTTTTGTTTGTGTACGTTGCAAAGTCAATGTACACATTTTATTCTCAAAATCCTCTAAGGGGGAGAAAAAACAGCCCTTTTAAAGGGACAGTCAACACCAGAATTGTTGTTGTTTTAAAAGATAGATGATCCCTTTTTTTACCCATTCCCCAGTTTTGCATAACCAACAAAGTTATAATGATACACGTTTTACCTCTGTAATTACCTTGTATCTTTGCTTCTGCAAACTGCATAATTTTAGTTCTTTTGACAGACTTGCATTTTAGCCAGTCAGTGGTGACTCCTAGGTAACTTCACGTGCGTGAGCTCAATGTTACCTATATGACACACATGAACTCACACCCTGTAGTGGTGAAAAACTGTCAAAATGCATTCAGATTAGAGGCGGCCTTCAAGGTCAAAGAAATTAGCATATGAGCCTACCTAGGTTTAGCTTTCAATTAAGTATACCAAGAGAACAAAGCACAATTGGTGATAAAAGTGAATTGGAAAGGTTGTTTAAAATTACATGCCCTATTTGAATCATGAAAGTTTATTTTGGACTTGACTGTCCATTTTAATATCTAGTGTACAGAATAAAAAAAAACTAAAAGTGATACAAGCCAAAACCATATTTTTTATTTGATGTGCATGGATGGCATTTAATAGTTTATATAAACTTTTGAACAATCGTTTTTTTAGAATGGGCATGTCTAATATAAGGCCTTTAGCGTCACAATGGCCCTACAATAATTGTCTGACGCAACTGAATATGGTAATTGTCTGAAACAGGGAGCATTCTTTTTTTAAAAAACGTATATTTTGTTAACTTGGCTTTATTCCTCTTCAAGCAGCAAATATGCACCAATAGAGATGTATGAAATTAGAGGAAACCCCTCTTGGTGTGTTTTTCTGTGTATCAAAGAAACTCACTTGTCCCATCCAAAACAATGTATCTGAAGCATTGTTAATTTAGAGGCTTTGTTTGTGTATGTTTTGTAAATTTCTATAAAGTACATTATTGTAATTAGCAACCTTTGTTGCTGATATTCTAGAGAAAAAAATGTATGGGCAAACACAGACTCAAGACTATAATGAGTCTGTATTTTAAAGCATTTTTTCTTTTAGTACCTTTTATTAAGCCAAGTCTAGAAAGTAGATCTAACTGCTTTGCTGCAAAGCTCCGTTATAAATACCTGCACTAATATTATGATATTAGCGAATTGAATTATCTTGTGTTTAGTAATGTAGACTGTCAACTGATTTTTTTTTTTTTTACATGACCCCCCCCATTAAACTTAAAACATAACACATGCAAAAGTTTCATTATTGAATGTGTAATACAATAAGGTTGTTCTTTCTGTATTAGTTTTGCTTTTTCCTGTAAAATCTGAAAATTGTGCGTGTTCCCCTTTCCCCTAGGGGTCGATTTATCAAAGGCTTCGACCCACTACGGCTGCAGGTTCTCACAAGAACCTGCACACCGTATTTAACAAGCAGCGGTCATCAGACCACTGCTTTCCAAACCTTTTCGCCACCTCTAAGGTGGAGAAATTCAATCTCCCCGGTCTTGTCCGACCAGGGAAATTGACAGCTCCTGCCCGTTCGTGGTTGGTTGTGCTTGGGCAGGGGATGGGATTGCACGCAAGCGCAACATAGCGCTCGTGTGCAATGCTGAATTCCTCCAGGGGAAGAATTTTATACGCGCCTCTGTCTGCCTCCAGCTTGATAAATCGCCCTCTTAGGGTGGCTTTTTATCTACTGTTTTGTGAACTGGTTTATTAGGAGTTATGCCTCAACAATTATGGTACAAAAATCCTTATATTATTCTTATTAAAGGGACAGTCTACACCAGAATTTTTATTGTTTTAAAAGATAGATAATCCCTTTATTACCCATTCCCCAGTTTTGCATAACCAACACTGTTATATTAATATACTTTTTACCTCTGTGATTACCTTGTATCTAAGCCTCTGCAAACTGCCCCTTTATTTCAGTTCTTTTGACAGACTTGAAGTTTAGCCAATCAGTGCCTGATTCCAGATAACTTCACGTGCACGAGCACAGTGTTATCTATATGAAATACGTGAACTAACACCCTCTAGTGGTGAAAAACTGTTAAAATGCATTCTGAAAAGAGGTGGCCTTCGAGGTCTAAGAAATTAGCATATGAACCTCCTAGGTTAAGCTTTCAACTAAGAATACCAAGAGAACAAAGCAAAATTGGTTATAAAAGTAAATTGGAAAATTGTTTAAAATTACATGCTCTATCTGAATCATGAACGTTTATTTTGGCCTAGACTGTCCCTTTAAGAATAATACTTGTGATAAGTTCTTTTTAGCTGATATATCTTAGACTTAGAAACATCTCTATAAACTGTGTACCAAATCTGCTGTAGGTCAGGGATCAACAAATATATATATATATATATATATATATATATATATATATATATATATATTTCTCTTGTAAGGTGTATCCAGTCCACGGATCATCCATTACTTGTGGGATATTCTCATTCCCTACAGGAAGTTGCAAGAGGACACCCACAGCAGAGCTGTAATATAGCTCCTCCCCTAACTGTCATAGCCAGTCATTCTCTTGCAACTCTCAACAAGCTAGGATGTTGTAGGAGAGAGTGGTTAAATATGGTTAGTTTATTTTCTTCAATCAAAAGTTTGTTATTTTTAAATAGTACCGGAGTTGTGCTATTTTATCTCAGGCAGTAAATAGAAGAAGAATCTGCCTGAGATTTCTATGATCTTAGCAGGTTGCAACTAAGATCTATTGCTATTCTCACATATGTCTGAGGGGATTACACAGATGAGGTAACTTCAGCGAGAGAATGGCGTGCAGTTTATTCTGCTATCAGGTATGTGCAGTTATAATTTTTTCTAGAGATGGAAAACACTAGAAAATGCTGCTGATACCGGATTAATGTAAGTTAAGCCTGAATACAGTGATTTAATAACGACTGGTATCATGCTTACTCCCAGGGGTAATACCCTTATGATATTGCAATATAAACGTTTGCTGGCATGTTTAATCGTTTTTATATATGCATTGGTGATAAAACTTTATTGGGGCCTAGTTTTTTCCACATGGCTGGCTTAAATTTTGACTAGAAACAGTTTTACTGAGGCTTTCCACTGTTATAGTTTAAAAGTTACAGTTGGTGCAGTTAAAATTACAAACTGTGACATCCAGCTTCCCTCAGGAGTCCCCTGTATGCTATAGGACATCTCTAAAGGGCTCAAAGGCTTTCCAAAGTCGTTTATTGGGGAAGGTAGGGCCACAGCTTGCTGTTGCAGTTGGTTGTGAATGTTAAAAAACGTCTATTTCGTTTTTTTGATCCGTTTTTTGAACTAAGGGGTTAATCATCCATTTGCAAGTGGATGCAATGCTCTGCTAGCCTATTACATACACTGTAAAAATTTTGTTTGATTTACTGCATTTTTTCACTGTTTTTCAAATTCTGACAAAATTTGTTTCTCTTAAAGGCACAGTACCGTTTTTTTATATTTGCTTGTTAACTTGATTTAAAGTGCTTTCCAAGCTTGCTAGTCTCATTGCTAGTCTGTATAAACATGTCTGACATAGAAGAAACTCCTTGTTCATTATGTTTAAAAGCCATGGTGGAACCCCCTCTTAGAATGTGTACCAATTGTACTGGTTTGAGTCTCTGGAAGAGGCTTTACAGGTAGAGACTCCATTGGATGACATACTTGGCAAACTTAGAGCACTTAAGCTAGCCAATTATTTTATTTCTGATGCCATTGTTCATTTGAATAAACTAACGGCTAAGAATTCTGGTTTTGCTATACAGCGCTATGGCTTAAATCATGGTCAGCTGACGTGACTTTAAAATCTAAGCTACTTAACATTCCCTTCAAGGGGCAGACCCTATTCGGGCCTGGTTTGAAGGAGATTATTGCTGATATCACGGGAGGAAAAGGTTGTGCCCTTCCTCAGGACAGGTCCAAATCTAGGGCCAAACAGTCTAATTTTCGTGCCTTTCGAAATTTCAAGGCAGGTGCGGCATCAACTTCCTCTAATAATAAACAAGAGGGAACTTTTGCTCAATCCAAGACGGTCTGGAGACCAAACCAGACCTGGAAAAAAGGTAAGCAGGTCAAAAAGCCTGCTGCTGCCTCTAAGACAGCATGAAGGAACGACCCCCTATCCGGTAACGGATCTAGTAGGGGGCAGATTTTCACTCTTCGCCCAGGCGTGGGCAAGAGATGTTCAGGATCCCTGGGCATTGGAAATTATATCCCAGGGATATCTTCTGGACTTCAAAGCTTCCCCCCCAAAAGGGAGATTTCACCTTTCACAATTATCTGCAAACCAGATAAAGAGTGAGGCATTCTTACACTGTGTACGAGACCTCCTAGTTATGGGAGTGATCCATCCAGTTCCAAAGGAGGAACAGGGTTTTTACTCAAATCTGTTTGTGGTTCCCAAAAAAGAGGGAATCTTCAGACCGATTTTGGATCTAAAGATCTTAAACAAATTCCTCAAAGTTCCGTTGTTCAAGATCGAAACTATTCGTACCATCCTACCACTGATTCAGGAGGGTCAATATATGACTACAGTGGATCTAAAGGATGCTTATCTTCACATTCCGATACACAAAGATCATCATCGGTTTCTCAGGTTTGCCTTTCAAGACAGGCATTACCAGTTGTAGCTCTTCCCTTTGGATTAGCTACAGCCCCAAGAATCTTTACAAAGGTTCTAGGGTCGCTTTTGGCGGTCCTAAGGCTGTGGGGCATAGCAGTAGCCCCTTATTTAGACGACATCCTGATACAGGCGTCAAACTTCCAAATTGCCAAGTCTCATACGGACGTAGTACTGGCATTTCTGAGGTTGCATGGGTGGAAAGTGAATGAGGAAAAGTGTTCTCTATCCCCACTCACAAGAGTTTCCTTTCTAGGGACTCTGATAGATTCTGTAGAAATGAAAATTAACCTTGACGGAGTCCAGGTTATCAAAGCTTCTAAATTCCTTTTGGGTTCTTCATTCCATTCCGCGCCCTTTGGTGGCTCAGTGTATGGAAGTAATCGGCTTAATGGTAGCAGCAATGGACATAGTGCCGTTTGCACGCTTACATCTCAGACCACTGCAACTATGCAGGCTCAGTCAGTGGAGCGGGGATTACACCGATTTGGCCCCTCAACTGAATCTGGACCAAGAGACCAGGGATCCTCTTCCTGGTGGCTATCTCGGGTCCATCTGTCCAAAGGTATGACCTTCGCAGGCCAGATTGGACTATTGTAACAACAAATGCCAGCCTTCTAGGTTGGGGTGCAGTCTGGAACTCCCTGAAGGCTCAGGGATCGTGGACTCAGGAGGAGTCTCTCCTTCCAATAAATATTCTGGAACTAAGAGCGATATTCAAGGCTCTTCAGGTTTGGCCTCAGTTAGCAACTCTGAGGTACATCAGATTTCAGTCGGTCAACATCACGACTGTAGCTTACATCAACCATCGAGGGGGAACAAGAAGTTCCCTAGAGATGTTAGAAGTTTCAAAAATAATTCACTGGGCAGAGATTCACTCTTGCCACCTATCAGCTATCCATATCCCAGGTGTAGAGCACTGGGAGGCGGATTTTCTAAGTCGTCAGACTTTTCATCCGGGAGAGTGGGAACTCCATCCGGAGGTATTTGCACAACTGATTCTCCGTTGGGGCAAACCAGAACTGGATCTCATGGCGTCTCGCCAGAACGCCAAGCTTCCGTGTTACGGATCCAGGTCCAGGGATCCCAAGGCGACACTGATAGATACTCTAGCAGCGCCCTGGTCTTTCAACCTGGCTTATGTGTTTCCACCGTTTCCTCTGCTCCCTCGACTGATTGCCAAGATCAAGCAGGAGAGAGCATCGGTGATTCTGATAGCACCTGCGTGTCCACGCTGGACCTGGTATGCAGATCTATTGGACATGTCATCCTTTCCACCATGGTCTCTGCCTCTGAGACAGGACCTTCTACTGCAGGGTCCTTTCAACCATCCAAATCTAATTTCTCTGAGGCTGACTGCCTGGAGAATGAATGCTTGATTTTATCAAAGCGTGGCTTCTCCGAGTTAGTTATTGATACCTTAATACAGGCACGAAAGCCTGTCACCAGGAAAATTTACCATAAGGTATGGCATAGATATCTTTATTGGTGTGAATGCAAGGGTTACTCATGGAGTAAGGTCAGGATTCCTAGGATTTTATCTTTTCTACAAGAAGGTTTGGAAAAAGGATTGTCAGCTAGTTTCTTAAAGGGACAGATTTTTGCTCTGTCTATTCTTTTGCACTAGCGTCTGGCAGATGTTCCAGACGTTCAGGCATTTTGTCAGGCTTTAGTTTGAATCAAGCCTGTGTTTAAACCTGTTGCTCCACCATGGAGCTTAAACTTGGTTCTTAAGGTTCTTCAAGGAGTTCCGTTTGAACCTCTTCATTCCATAGATATCAAACTTTTATCTTGGAAAGTCCTTTTTTTTTTTTTTTTTTTGGTAGCTATTTCCTCGGCTCGTAGAGTCTCTGAGCTATCTGCCTTACAATGTGATTCTCCTTATCTGATTTTTCATACGGATAAGGTAGTCCTGCGTACCAAACCTGGGTTCTTACCTAAGGTGGTATCTAACAAGAATATCAATCAAGAGATTGTGGTTCCATCCTTGTGTTACACAATCTGGACATTGTCTGTGCTTTAAAGTTTTACTTACAAGCTACTAAAGATTTTCGTCAAACATCTGCTTTGCTTGTTGTCTTCTCTGGACAGAGGAGAGGTCAAATGGCTTTGGCAACCTCTTTTTCTTTTTGGCTAAGAAGCTTTATCCGCTTAGCCTATGGGACTGCTGGACAGCAGCCTCCTGAAAGGATTACAGCTCATTCCACTAGAGCGGTGGCTTCCACTTGGACCTTTAAAAATGAGGCTTCTGTTGAACAGATTTGCAAGGCGGCAACTTGGTCTTCGCTTCATACTTTTTCAAAATTTTACAAATTTGATACTTTTGCTTCTTCGGAGGCTATATTTGGGAGAAAGGGTTTTACAGGCAGTGGTTCCTTCCATTTAAGTTCCTGCCTTGTCCCTCCCTTCATCCGTGTACTTTAGCTTTGGTATTGGTATCCCACAAGTAATGGATGATCCGTGGACTGGATACACCTTACAAGAGAAAACACAATTTATGCTTACCTGATAAATTTATTTCTCTTGTGGTGTATCCAGTCCACGGCCCGCCCTGTCATTTTAAGGCAGGTAATTTTTAAATTTAAACTACAGTAACCACTACACCCTATGGTTCCTCCTTTCTCGGCTTGTTTTCAGTCGAATGACTGGCTATGACAGTTAGGGGAGGAGCTATATTACAGCTCTGCTGTGGGTGTCCTCTTGCAACTTCCTGTAGGGAATGAGAATATCCCACAAGTAATGGATGATCCGTGGACTGGATACACCACAAGAGAAATAAATTTATCAGGTAAGCATAAATTGTGTTATATATATATATATATATAAGGGTTGCACCGATACTAGTATCGGTGCCGATACCAAGTATTTGCATGAGTACTTGTACTCGTGAAAATGCACTGATACTTAAACCGACACATCCAATTCCTACCCATGCGCCATCGTGTGGAGTTTTTCAAACTGCATGTTCCCATTTAATTTTAAGCTGGAAGTGAAAATTGTTCACTTCTGTTCTGCCAATACAAATTGCTGTTATTAGTATTATTGTACGTCAGAGCAGTGCTCCAAAAGCTGCTACTTTACAGCTGGAAGCCTACCTGGGAGAGATCACTGTACCTCATTCAGACAAACCCCTGAAGTACTGGGCAGTTAATAAACTGAGATTTAATGGCCCAAAACTATCTTTCTGACCCATGCAGTAGTGTGGATAGTGAAAGACTGTTCAGCTTAGCGTCAAACGTCCTTACTGTTAGCAGAAATAGACTTATAGCTGAACATGCAGAAATGCTTCTGTTCCTTAATAAGAACTTGCCACTAACTTTTGAAAAAATATTCTAATTGCTAGATTACCTGTTATACAGCTAGTTCTTATCTTGCACAATTATGCTCGAAACATACTGTACTCTGAGGAACATCCTTAGCCAGGGTTGGACTGGGAATAAAAAGCAGCCCTGGAAAAATATGAAGACCAGCCCTATTTTCTGTTGAGTCAGTAGATGGCAAATGCCCCATTTTTCTCAAAGGGGATTACTGGGATACTCCTTCCCCAATATTATTTTCAGACTTAAATGATATTGCTTTGTATTAAGTACAAATGTCAAATTGATGAGTTATATAGGCACCCTACAACCCAATTAAATTGTAGCTTTCCAGCCCCGGGATGTCTTTTGAGATACAGTTCATAATTACAAAGAAGTGATCTTAAATTATTAGTCTGTATTGTGCTTGGTAAAATGTCATGACATAAAAAAAGTATCGGTAATTGGTATCGGTGAGTATTTGAAAAAAGTATCGGTACCTGTACTCTGTCTTAAAAAAAATGGTATCGGTGCAACCCTAATATATAAATATAAATATATATATATATATATATATATATATATATATATATATATATATATATATATATATATATATATATATATATATATATATATATATATATATATATTAATGTATATATATATAATGTATATATAATTTCTCAGTTGCTAAAACAAAGAGCAAAGCTGCTACAAAGAAATGTTTTATTTGTACAATAAAGACAAAATATAGTTCTATGCAGACAAGAGTAGCATGTTTAGAGGGGGGGTTGCATTTCTGCTGTGTGCTAGGGGAAGACTCATGAAAGGGAACTGTTATATTTATGGCACAGATTGCTTATGTGAGACTGTTCTCTGGTTGCAAATTAATTCCACCCCTGTGCATTTGTAGGGTTACTAGAGAGGGCAATTTGCATGTTTGTTGTGACATTAGTAAAGTAATATGTGAGAACTGTGTTAGATCATGTCATTTAGTTTGACGTCCCTAACGATGCTGCTTCTTTTGGTTTTTATGATTAGCAGATGGCTGATTACTGTCAAATGCTGAGACAATTCTTTGCCTGTTTTAGTTTTTGGTTATATTTGATTCTACACATCCAGTCATTTCCTATATCCTGCAGTCTTCACCACTGAAACATCAAAGGAATTGATCCTTAAAGGGATGATGAAATCAAAATTAAACTTTCATTATTTAGAGCACACAGTTTTAAAAACTTTCCAATTACTTCCATTCACAAAATGTACTTTCTTTTTATATGCACACATTCTGAGATGCCAGCTCCTACTGTGAATGTGCAAGAGTTCACACTGTATACATACATGCATTTGTGATTGGCTGTCACAATGCATGGGACAGTGAAAATGGAAGTAACACTGAAATTTGTCAAAAAAAATCTTTTACTCTCCTTGTTACTGCATTGTCTTTTTATTATGCATTTGTTGATTATGCCATTTTAACTCCATAAATGTGTATGTCAGCATGTTGTCCTTTATCTTTGTTAACTAAAATGCAAATGAAGGCATGTCGTTTTTTTCTTTTTTAGGGGTTCTCCTCCATAGACTCTTTTGGGGGGCCCCATTCTGTTTACTTTTTTCTGAGGCCCTCCACCATCATGGGCCTTGACAGGTTCTATTTTGTAAGCACTGTGGCAGCCCCCTTCCTATTTACTTTTTTCGGAGGCCCTCCACCATCGCAGGCCTCGGAAACTCAGGCCTACGGTGAATGTGATGTTAAAGGGACAGTAAGGTCAAAACTAAACTTTCATGATTCAGATAGGGCGTGCAATTTTAAACAACTTTCCTATTTACTTTTATCATCAAATTTGCTTTGTTCCCTTGGTGGTATTTTTAAAAAGCTAAACCTAGCTAGGCTCAAACTGATTTCTAAACAGTTGAAAACCGCCTCCTAGCTCAGAGCATTTTGAAAGTTTTTCACAGTTTGACTGTGCTAGTTCACATGTGTCATATAGATAACATTGTGCTCACTCCCGTGAAGTTATTTAGGAGTCTTCACTGATTGACTACACTGCATGTCTGTCAAAGGCACTTAGATAAGGAGGCTGTCTGCAAATACTTAGATACAAGGTAATCACAGAGGTAAAAAGTATATTAATATTACTGTGTTGGTTATGCAAAAATGGGGAATGGGTAATAAAGGGATTATCTATCTTTTTAAATAAGAAAAATTTTGGTGTAGACTGTCCCTTTAAAGGAACATTTATACACTCATTTTTTCTTTGCATAAATGTTTTGTAGATGATCTATTTATAAAGCCCATAAAGTTTTTTTTTTTTTTAAAAAATGTATAGTTTTGCTTATTTTTAAAGAACATTGCTCTGATTTTCAGACCAAGCCCCAAAGTTTTGTTTGAATACCGTCAGCTACCTACTCCAGCTTGCTCCTGTTTGTGTAAAGGGTCTTTTCATATGCAAAAGAAGGGGGAGGGGGGGGAGTGTCTTATTTCCCACTTGCAGTGGGCTTTCCAACTGCGTTTTCAACAGAGCTAAACTGAAAGCTTCTAAGTAAGTTTTTAAACCATTTTATACTGGATTTTTATATCCGTATCTGTGCATCTTATTCTTTATAGTAGTGTCTATTACATGCAGTTATATGAAAATGAGTGTATACTGTCCCTTTAAGCCTATGGAAAAATTGTTGATATTTAATTTCTACACATTTTCAGCATACATTGCAAGATGGTGCTTAAGTGTCAAGAAAAAAAAAAAGTAATTCCTTATAATTCTTAAAGTGATGGTAAATTCAGCCCAACTGCTCCACATATTTTGAAAGCTCTTATCCTAACTAGCATATCAATATGCTTTTTTATTAATAAAAACATCAGTACACTGAATAACTTCAATTTTAGTCCTGCTACGTTACCCTTTTCAATTCAGCCTCTCTCTAACATTCTCAAAGCTCCTGCTTTGAGTGGCATCTGTTCTAGCCAATCATAGCCTCACCATGCGCCCTATGTAAAACTAACTGCACACTCCCGTGCTCGGAACTCAGTAATCTTAATGCAATGCGCACGCGCGACTACTTATGCTACTTGTGTAACTGAAAAAGAGAAATCGTCAATTTACTTTTTCCTACAAACAGATACACTGTTTACTGTAAGCCAGGGCTCGACAAACCCAGGACCCTGGGAGCCACTGGCTCCTAGAATTTTACCCCTGGCTCCTAACTTTTTGGGTTATTCTCCATATATCTATATACATATCCAACTGTCTGGCTCCTAAAAATATGCCTGGCTCCTAAATATTCTTACTGGCTCCTAATTTTTAAACATATTCGTCAAGCACTGCTCATAAATAACTCCACGGGAGTGAGCAAGATTTTATCTATATGGCACACATGAACTAGCGCGGTCTAGTTGTGAAAAACTGTCAAAATGTTCTTCAAAAGAGGCAGCCTTTTAAGGGCTTAAAAATTTGCATATGGGCCTACCTAGGTTTAGCTTTCAACAAAGAATACCAAGAGAACAAAACAAATTCGATGATAAACGTAAATTGGAAAGTTGCATAAAATTGAATGCCCTATCTGAATCATTAACGTTTAATTTTGATTAGACTTTCCCTTTTTACATTTTCAAATTTTGAGACTTAAAGTAAAAGTAAAGTAAAATTGTTTTTATATTCCGGAATCTGTTGGCACTCTATAAATACCTGATGATAATAATAATATATTAATGTATTTTTAATGACTACCATCTGCTGAGTATAACATGTATGGAAAATGGCATTTTCAGGTTTATTTGTGTATATGAAGTAGCTGGTTTTGTGCTTTTTAAACCACAGCCTATTACAATGGGGTCGATTTATCAAGCCGCGGCGGACAGGGGCGTACATATGCGCCTGTGCCTGCGGCAGCTCGCCTCTAGTGGGCTGAATTCCGCTGCCGGAATTCAGCATTGCACAAGAACGCACACAGCCAATCACAGGCGGGCAGCAGCTGTCAATCTCCACGGTCAGACGAGACCAGGGAGATTGAAATTCACCACCTAAGAGGTGGCGAGAGGTTAAAAAAGCAGCGGTCTAATGACCGCTGCTTGTTAAATACGAACTGCAGATTCTCTTGTGAAAATCTGCAGTCGTAGGGGGTCAAAAGCCCCTTGATAAATCAACCCCAATGGGTTGAGCTTCAGGTATTATTATCATCTCTTTGTTATTTTGTGTAAACATACTTGCTTCCTTATCTTATATTTGTCTGGAAATCAAAAGCTCAATACTTAGAGAACAATGGAAAATTATCATTTTATTACTTAACTTACCTGCACCCCACTGGGAGTGTAAATTCGTCTGTTGGCTGCCAAAATAAGGGTATAGGAGTTACTTGTAAATAATTTAATATATTCTAGCAGGTAAATGGATCATTAAGAACAATTTAAAGGGAAACATTTTTTGGGGGTAAACTGTCCCTTTAAGTTAGAGGAAAATGGGCAAAGAAAGTATATTGCAAAGCTGTTTTACTATCCATTTAGATTACAATTCCAATGTTTACTGTCCTTAAAGGGACAGTCTACACAAAAAATTGTATTGTTTAAAAAGATAGATAATGCCTTTACTACCTATTCCCCAGCTTTGCACAAACAACATTTATATTAATATACTTCATAACATTTAAACCTCTAAATGTTTGCCTGTTTCAAAGGCTCTATTGACAGCTTCTTAATCACATGCTTTTTATTTGCTTTCCACAACAGGAGACTGCTAGTTCATGTGGGCCATATAGATAACAATGTGTTCATGTCCGGGAAGTTATTTAAGAGTTAGCACAACACAGTACTAAATGCAACTCAATAGATTTTAAATAGTCACAGTCATGTGATCAGGGGGCTGTCAGAAGATGCTTAGATACAAGGTAATCACAGAGGTAAAAAGTGTATTAATGTAACTGTGTTGGTTATGCAAAACTGGGGAATGGGTAATAAAGGGATTATCTATCTTGTAAAACAATAAAAATTATATTGTAGCCTTTCCCTTTAAAAGGACAATCTACTTGATTTTTTTTTTTAAGATAGAGACCCCTTGACTACCCATTCCCCAGCTTTGCACAGCCAACATTGTTATTTTAATATACTTTATAACATTTAAACCTCTAAATCTGACTGTTTCTAAGCCTCTGCAGGCCACCTTTTATCTCATTTCATTTTATTAGCTTTTAACAGCTATAAAGTGCTAGTTCACGTGTGCCGTATAGATAACAACATTGTGCTTACTCCCATGGAGTTGCACATGAACCAGAACTAATTGGCTAAAATGCAAGTCTGTAAATAGACAATAACACTCTTAGGTGTAAATAGGGGCGCTATCACTGGAATGGTGTATGTATAGACCTCCTCCAAGTACAATGGTATGTGATAAATATAGATTAAACACTTGTATGCACTAATTCGGTCAATGTATAACAGTAATCAAAACTGTGCTTGAGAGTACATATGAATTACACCATACATAAAAAGTCAAATCTAAATCCTGTGTGGGTTACACAATTTGGCAGCTCTCCTCAGGGTATAAGGCCATCCGCTTCTAAGTAGTTCTAGAAAAAATGGAGAAGGCGCCACATATAGCGTGATTCTGCAGAGTATATCTTAAATCATATGCTGAATTGTATACACTCGCATTTGGTGTAGAACTGTAACTTAGTGCAAACTAGGCAGACCGGATTCTCAGAGCTGTCCGGTAAAACTTTCCTCAGTACAGGACACACAAAACTTTAAGGTACCTCTTCCCTCGCAGTTGGTTGGTATATTGGTTACCCTTAGGTGCCACCTTACTGCTACAAATCATCCAGTGGTGGAAAGAGGTCACCCAAAGTATTAGGAGTAGCAAGTTGCATAAAAACAAGTGTTTCTCCAACATAGGTGTGTCCGGTCCACGGCGTCATCCTTACTTGTGGGATATTCTCCTCCCCAACAGGAAATGGCAAAGAGCCCAGCAAAGCTGGCCATATAGTCCCTCCTAGGCTCCGCCTACCCCAGTCATTATCTTTGCCGTTGCACAGGCAACATCTCCACGGATATGGCTTAGAGTTTTTTGGTGTTTAAATGTAGTTTTTGTTCTTCAATCAAGAGTTTGTTATTTTAAAATAGTGCTGGTATGTACTATTTACTCTGGAACAGAAAAGAGATGAAGATTTCTGTTTGTAAGAGGAAGATGATTTTAGCAACCGTTACTAAAATCGATGGCTGTTTCCACACAGGACTGTTGAGATGAAGTAACTTCAGTTGGGGGAAACAGTGGGCAGACTTTGCTGCTTGAGGTATGACACATTTCTAACAAGACTTGGTAATGCTGGAAGCTGTCATTTTCCCTATGGGAACCGGTAAGCCATTTTCTTAGTTTAAGTAAAAGAATAAAGGGCTTCATTAGGGCTTAAAAAACTGGTAGACATTTTTCTGGGCTAAAACGATTACTTTACTAAGTATATTTGGCAGATTATTACTTTTAATAGTTGTTAAATCTTGGGGATTGTTTTAATAAAAACGGCAGGCACTGTATTGGACACCTTTTTCACTGGGGGCCTTTTCTAGTCATAGGCAGAGCCTCATTTTCGCGCCACTAATGCGCAGTTGTTTTTGGAAAGCAAGGCATGCAGATGCATGTGTGAGGAGCTAAGAATCACTGAAAAAGCTTATTGAAGGCATCATTTGGTATCGTATTCCCCTCTGGGCTTGGTTGGGTCTCAGCAAAGCAGATTCCTGGGACTGTATAGGGGTTAAATGTAAAAACGGCTCCGGTTCCGTTATTTTAAGGGTTGGTGTGCAATACCTTTAAGGCTTTAAGTTACTGTGGTGAAATTTTGGTGAATTTTGAACAATTCCTTCATACTTTTTCACATATTCAGTAATAAAGTGTGTTCAGTTTAAAATTTAAAGGGACAGTAACGGTTTTATTGTAAAACGTTTTTTGTGCTTTGCTGACAAGTTTAAGCCTGTTTAACATGTCTGAACCATCAGATAACGATGTTCTATATGTATGAAAGCCAATGTGTCTCCCCTTTTAAATATATGTGATATATTTGTGTCATAATGTCCAAACAAAGTAGGGATAATAATGCCATAGATATGATATTGCCCAAGATGATTCCTCTAATGAGGGGAGTAAGCATGGTACTGCATCATCCCCTTCTGTGTCTACACCAGTTTTGCCCACACAAGAGGCCCCTAGTACATCTAGTGCGCCAATACTTATTACCATGCAACAATTAACGGCTGTAATGGATAACTCTATAGCAAACATTTTATCCAAAATGCCTACTTATCAGAGAAAGCGCGATTGCTCTGTTTTAAACACTGAAGAGCAAGAGGACGCTGATGATATCTGTTCTGACATACCCTCACACCAATCTGAAGGGGCCAGGAGGGAGGTTTTGTCTGAGGGAGAAATTTCAGATTCAGGAAAAATTTCTCAACAAGCAGAACCTGATATTGTAACTTTTAAATTTAAATTAGAACATCTCCACGCACTACTTAAGGAGGTATTATCTACTCTGGATGATTGTGACAATTTGGTCATTCCAGAGAAATTAGGTAAGATGGACAAGTTCCTAGAGGTTCCGGTGCCCCCCGATGTTTTTCCTATACCCAAGCGGGTGGCGGACATAGTAAATAAGGAGTGGGAAAGGCCCGGCATACCTTTTGTCCTCCCCCTATATTTAAGAAATTATTTCCTATAGTCGACCCCAGAAAGGACTTATGGCATACAGTCCCCAAGGTCGAGGGGGCGGTTTCTACTCTAAACAAACGCACTTCTATTCCTATAGAAGATAGTTGTGCTTTCAAGATCCTATGGATTTAAGGTTAGAGGGTTTGCTTAAAAAGATGTTTGTTCAGCAAGGTTACCTTCTACAACCAATTTCATGCATTGTTCCTGTCACTACAGCTGCGTGTTTCTGGTTCGAAGAACTAGAAAAGTCGCTCAATAAAGAATCTTCGTACGAGGAGGTTTTGGACAGAGTTCAAGCTTTTAAATTGGCTAACTCTTTTATTTTAGATGCCGCTTTGCAATTAGCTAGATTAGCGGCGAATAATTCAGGGTTTGCTATCGTGGCGCGCAGAGCGCTTTTGCTTAACATCCCTTTCAAGGGTAAAACACTGTTTGGCCCTGACTTGAAAGAGATTATTTCAGACATCACTGGGGGAAAGGGCCACACCCTTCCTCTGGATAGGTCTTTTAAGGCTAAAAATAAACCAAATTTTCGTCCCTTTCGCAGAAACGGACCAGCCTCAAATTCTACACCCTCTAAGCAAGAGGGTAATACTTCTCAAACCAAGCCAGCCTGGAGGCCGATGCAAGGCTGGAACAAGGGTAAGCAGGCCAAGTCACCTGCCACTGCTACCAAAACAGCATGAAGTGTTGGCCCCCGATCTGGGACCGGATCTGGTGGGGGGCAGACTTTCCCTCTTTGCTCAGGCTTGGGCAAGAGATGTTCAGGATCCTTGGGCGCTAGAAATAGTTTCTCAAGGTTATCTCCTGGAATTCAGGGAACTACCCCCAAGGGGAAGGTTCCACGGGTCTCAATTATCTTCGAACAGGCATTCTTACACTGTGTAGAAGACCTGTTAAGCATGGGAGTGATTCATCCTGTTCCATTAGGAGAACAAGGGATGGGTTTTTACTCCAACCTGTTCATAATTCCCAAAAAAGAGGGAACATTCAGACCAATTTTAGATCTCAAGATTCTAAACAAGTTTCTAAGGGTTTCATCGTTCAAAATGGAAACCATTCGAACGATCCTTCCTACCATCCAGGAAGGTCAATTCATGACCACGGTGGACTTAAAGGATGCGTACCTACGTATTCCTATCCACAAGGAACATTTTCGGTTCCTGAGGTTCGCCTTTCTGGACAAGCATTACCAGTTTGTGGCACTTCCATTCGGATTAGCCACTGCTCCAAGGATTTTCACAAAGGTACTAGGGTCCCTTCTAGCGGTGCTAAGACCAAGGGGCATTGCAGTAGTACCTTACTTGGACGACATCCTGATTCAAGTGTCGTCTCTGTCAAAAGCAAGGGCTCATACGGACATTGTCCTAGCTTTTCTCAGATCTCACAGGTGGAAAGTGAACATAGAAAAAAGTTCTCTGTCCCCGTCAACAAGAGTTCCCTTCTTGGGAACAATAATAGTTTCCTTAGAAATGAAGGTTTTTCTGACAGAGGCCAGAAAATCAAAACTTCTAAGCTCTTGTCAGGTACTTCATTCTGTTCTTCTTCCTTCCATAGCGCAGTGCATGGAAGTAATAGGTTTGATGGTTGCGGCAAGGGACATAGTTCCTTTTGCACAAATTCATCTAAGACCATTACACCTGTGCATGCTCAGACAGTGGAATGGGGATTATACAGACTTGTCTCCGACGATACAAGTAGATCAAATAACCAGAGATTCACTCCGTTGGTGGCTGACCCTGGACAACCTGTCACAGGGAATGAGCTTCCGCAGACCAGAGTAGGTCATTGTCACGACCGACGCCAGTCTGGTGGGCTGGGGCGCGGTCTGGGAACCCCTGAAAGCTCAGGGTCTATGGTCTCGGGAAGAATCGCTTCTCCCGATAAACATTCTGGAACTGAGAGCGATATTCAATGCTCTCAAGGCTTGGCCTTGACTAGCAAAGGCCAAATTCATAAGGTTTCAATCAGACATCATGACGACTGTTACATATATCAACCATCAGGGGGAAACAAGGAGTTCCCTGGCAATGGAGGAGCATCCGGGGGAGTGGGAACTCCATCTGGAAATCTTTGCCCAAATAACTCAATTATGGGGCATTCCAGACATGGTTCTGATGGCCTCTCGTCAGAACTTCAAGGTCCCTTGTTACGGGTCCAAATCCAGGGATCCCAAGGCGACTCTATTGGATACAATAGTAGCACCTTGGATCTTCAACCTAGCTTATGTATTCCCACCGTTTCCTCTCATTCCCAGGCTGGTAGCCAGGATCAATCGCGAGAGGGCTTCGGTGATCTTGATAGTTCCTGTGTGGCCACGCAGGACTTGGTATGCAGACCTGGTGAATGTGTCATCGGCTCCACCATGGAAGCTACCTTTGAGACAGGACCTTCTTATTCAGGGTCCATTCGAACATCCGAATCTGGTTTTCCTCCAACTGACTGCTTGGAGTTTGAACGCTTGATTTTATCAAAGCGTGGGTTTTCAGATTCTGTAATAGATACTCTTATTCAGGCTAGAAAGCCTGTAACTAGAAAAATTTACCATAATATATGGAAAAAATATATCTGTTGGTGTGAATCTAAAGGATTCCCATGGAACAAGATAAAAATTCCTAAGATTCTTTCCTTTCTACAAGAAGGTTTGGAGAAAGGATTTTCTGCAAGTACAGATCTCTGCTTTATCTGTTTTACTTCACAAAAGGCTGGCAGCTGTGCCAGACGTTTCAGCGTTTGTTCAGGCTCTGGTTAGAATCAAGCCTGTTTACAGACCTTTGACTCTTCCCTGGAGTCTTAATCTAGTTCTTTCAGTTCTTCAAGGGGTTCCGTTTGGACCCTTACATTCCGTAGATATTAAGTTATTATCTTGGAAAGTTTTGTTTTAGGTTGCAATTTCTTCCGCTAGAAGAGTTTCTGAGTTATCTGCTCTGCAGTGTTCTCCGCCCTATCTGGTCCATGCAGATAAGGTGGTTTTACGTACTGAGCCTGGTTTTCTTCCGAAGGTTGTTTCCAACAAAAATATTAACCAGGAGATAGTTGTACCTTCTTTGTGTCCGAATCCAGTTTCATAGAAGGAACGTTTGTTACACAATTTGGACGTTGTCCGTGCTCTAAAATTCTATTTAGAGGCTACTGAAGATTTTAGACAAACATCTTCTTTGTTTGTTGTTTATTCTGGTTAAAGGAGAGGTAAAAAAGCAACTTCTACCTCTCTTTCCTTTTGGTTTAAAAGCATCATCAGATTGGCTTTTGAGACTGCCGGACGGCAGCCTCCTGAAAGTATCACAGCTCACTCCACTAGGGCTGTGGCTTCCACATGGGCCTTCAAGAATGAGGTTCCTGTTGACCAAATTTTTTTTAAATTATATACTTTTGCTTCTTCGGAGGCTATTTTTGGGAGAAAGGTTTTGCAAGCCGTGGTGCCTTCCGTTTGGGTGACCTGATTTGCTCCCTCCCTTCATCCGTGTCCTAAAGCTTTGGTATTGGTTCCCACAAGTAAGGATGACGCCGTGGACCGGACACACCTATGTTGGAGAAAACAGAATTTATGCTTACCTGATAAATTACTTTCTCCAACATAGGTGTGTCCGGTCCACGGCCCGCCCTGGTTTTTTAATCAGGTCTGATGAATTATTTTCTCTAACTACAGTCACCACGTTACCTTATGGTTTCTCCTATATATATTTCCTCCTGTCCGTCGGTCGAATGACTGGGGTAGGCGGAGCCTAGGAGGGACTATATGGCCAGCTTTGCTGGGCTCTTTGCCATTTCCTGTTGGGGAGGAGAATATCCCACAAGTAAGGATGACGCCGTGGACCGGACACACCGTTGGAGAAAGTAATTTATCAGGTAAGCATAAATTCTGTTTTTATTATACACAGTGATGCATAGCAGCGCGTTTCTCAGTATCACAAACTGTTTCATCAAGCTGATCTCTAAGTCTGTAAATAGCACTGAGATAAGGGGGCAGGCTGCAGAGGCTTAGATACAGATAATCAGAGATAAAAAGTGTATTAATATGTGTTGTTTATGCAAAACGGGGAAGGAGGTAATAAAGGGATTATCTATCTTTTTTAAAACAATAAAAATGTTGAGGTAGACTGTCAGCATACGCTGTCGGCATTTATAATTTCACAAGCATTTCTAGTGAAATGCTTGTGCAATGCTGACCCCTGAACATTCGCGGCCAATCGGCCGATAGCAGAGGGTGTCAATCAATCTGATCGGGTGGATTGCTGTCCACCACCTCAGAGGTGGTGGACGAGTTAAGCAGCAGCGGTCTTAAGACCGCTACTTCTGCATTCCTGTTTCCGGCGAGCCTGAAGGCTCACGTGGAAACGGGTGCATAGTCGGGGCATGATAAATCGGCCTCATAGTATAAAATAAAATGTGTGTATGTAAATGTATATCATATCATGCATATATACATACATATCAGAAAAGCAGTGTTAGTATAGAAGAACTAGGCATGTGCAGTTTATCTTCCTAGAGGAAAAACAGTTATACAGCGCTAATGTCTAAAACTGAACCCAAATTTTTTCTTTGGTAATTCAGAAAGAGAATGCAATTTTAAGCAACTTTCTAATTTGCTCCTATTATCAATTTTTCTTCATTCTCTTGCTATCTTTATTTGAAAAAGAAGGCATCTAAGCTTTTTTTGGTTTTAGTACTCGGGACAGCACTTTTTTATTGGTGGATTAATTTAGCCACTAATCAGCAAGGACAACCCAGGTTGTTCACCAAAAATGGGCCGGCATCTAAACTTACATTTGTGCATTTCAAATAAAGATACCAAGAGAATGAAGAAAATTTGATAATAGGAGTAAATTAGAAAGTTGCTTAAAATGTCATGCTCAATCTGAATCACGAAAGAAAAAATTTGGGTACAGTGTCCCTTTAAGTTGAAAAATAATATTCCACCTTATATATAGAATAAATGTTGACACTTGTAAGGTGTTAGAAGAAAAAGTCTTATATTAAGTAGCCAATGTTGTGTGGAAAAAAAGAAATGCTCCAGGGCGTCTTACCATGAACTTTCGTCAGCTGATAACAAGCCGCTCAGCGTGCATTGATGGTGGTTCTCACACAGTGAGTATGCAGGGTTCAGAGCTCCAGGGCATCTTACCATAAGATTTCGTCCGCTAATACCAAGCCGCTCAGCGTACATCGATGGCGGTTCCTCCACAGTGAGTATGCAAGGTTCAGAGCTTGGTTGAGCTGTACCACTACCTATAATGGACGCTGAGCGGCTTGTTATCAGCTGACGAAAGTTCATGGTAAGATGCCCTGGAGCGTTTCTTTTTTTTCACACAACATTGGCTACTTAATATAAGACTTTTTCTTTTAACACCTTACAAGTGTCAACATTTATTCTATATATAAGGTGGAATATTATTTTTCAACTTAAGTGGCAGATTTACTCCTGAGTTGCAACAAAGTTGCCAAAATCAGTTTTGAAACTTTGACAATATAACCCTTGGATCACAGCCATTTGTTGGTTGACAAACTATATACAGCAACAGAGTTGCATACTCAAACAGTGTGAAACACGAACTGCTTCTCATATATTGTACATAATCGACCAACCCAATATTATCCATGGACTTTTTGTTATTAATATATTTATCCCTATGACCATTTACGGATGAATGTATACATTTTTTAGATTTTGTATTTTATAATTTTTGGTGGTATTCTAGCAATAGTATTAGTCAATCATTTATTTGCATTTGCTTATCTCTTGTTATAGGGAGACGTCCCTTTAACTCTATATTGGTGATTACAGTATTCCTGTCCTATATTTGTTTTTATTTTTATTTTTTAATTTATTAAATTATATTAGAGATTAAGTGTGGTACTGCTTCTTGCTTTAGCGCTCTCTCATCTTCGCATTTTTTTCAGTTTATCTTCCTGTCAGGTGCACGCATTAGATATATATACACTACAGAAGCATTAGATAGGTATAGAATGAGTGTATATGTCACTACACTACAGAAAAGCAAAAGGAAGGATTGGAGGGGAAATACACAAAGGCACAAGAAATTTAATTTATTCTAAGAGATTTGCCTAATCTATAAATAAATAAAATAAAAAATATATATAAAAGTGACAGATGATAATGGAACACATTGTGTAGATAAGTCTTCAAATGATTATTTTACATTTTTAATATGTGCTGTGTAAAACTCCTCACCAGGGTCTGAGAATATTTTGTCAGCTTTTGACAAACTATTCTAAACTTATCAGTTTTTAGAGAGACTTATATGCTGCCCAAAGTTCATCTACTGTCTTGTTTTTGGTTTCTGACTCATGCTAGGTTGCTATGACAATATATGATGCTTCCACATCCACATTGCTGCCCTCTAAGCGGTTACGTTAATAATTCTTTGTAATGTGTTTTTATCAGGAATTAAAAATAATATTTGTATTTATTGTAAAAACTTGTACAGTGATTTAGAATAAACTAGTACTTTATAAATGTTAATAGTTTATAGGGACAGTTAAGTCAAAATTAAACTTTCATGATTCAGACAGAGTAGGCAATTTTAATCAACTTTATAGTTTACGTCTGCTATCAAATTTGCTTTGTTCTCCTGGTATCTTGTATTGAAAAGTAACTAGGTAGGCTCATAAGAGCTCAGGAGTGTGCACGTGTCTTTAGTACTGTGTGGCTGCAGTGTTTTGCAACATTTGTATAACAAAGTTTCAAATAATGTTGCAAAACACTGCAGCCATAGAGTACTAAAGACACGTGCATACTCCTGAGCTCTTATGAGCCTACCTAGTTTTACTCTTCAATAAAAGATACCAAGTGAACAAAGCAAATTTGATAATAGAAGTAAATTGGAAAGCTGATTAAAATTGCATGCTCTATCCGAATCATGAATGTTTAAGTTTGACTTTACTGTCCTTTTAAATAACAATAAATGTATCCATATGGAAGCTTGTATTTTAGGATGCCGATTTTGCACTTCTATATTAGCATGTAGTAGTGTTTTTACAGTATGTATGCTCAGTTGATGGATATAAAGCGTGTACTTATAATATAGGAGATTAAGGGATGTCTTTTCAGCATTTGTTCACTTATACTGTGGCTTTTGGGTGCTTTAGATAGTAACTAATGAAAGGTGTGCAAGTGTTTGGCATAGCTTTCATAAACATGCAACCATTTGCTCAGCTCTGTTCAAACAGTAGTATTATTATTGTTATTATTATTATTATTATTATTATTATATACCTTTGTAATCAGTCTTTACTGATTTGTTGTCAGTTATATAACAAAATACAGTCTTAGGATTTCTAAATCATATACTGTATACAAGGGTAGTCATTTTCTAGACAAAAAATCAAATAACCCAGATCCTTAGTGAGACAGTGACATTAGAAAACCTGTCGATATTCAACATTAAAGGGACAGTGTACTGTAAAATTGTTTTTATATTAATGTATTTTCAATGACTTGTTATACCAGCTGCAAAAAATAAATTGCATGCGAAATTGCATTTTCAGGTTTATTTGCGTATATGAAGTAGCTGGTTTTCTGCTTTTAACCACAGCCTATTACAATGGGTAATATCAGGTAATATCAGATCTAATTATGTACACACACTTGCTTATCTTACATTTGTCTGGAAAACCAAAGCACAATATTTAAAGGGAAAAAGGGACATAATACTCCATATGTTAAATTACTTGAAACTGATGCAGTATAACTGTAAAAAGCTGACAGGAAAATATCACCTGAGCATCTCTATATGTAAAAATGGCAGACATTTTACCTCACAATTTCCTCAGCTCACCAGAGTAAGTATTCTGTAAAAAGTTATACTTCAGTTACTGCCCAGCTGCAGGTTTAAAAAACAAAAAAAACATACAAAACAGCAGGCAATAAGCATCTGCAGTGCTGGGGTCATGAACTCTTTTACTGTAATCTCATGAGATTTCATATTGAACTTCCTTAAACTGAATAGGGAAATAAGATACTAGGTCCTAGCGGCACACTTACAACATTTATCTGATTCCTGTCCATCACGGACACACGGACCAATCAGATAATGCAAAAATGGCCGAGGGCAGATACGCTCAAGAGCACACTCTGTTCTAATCAGAGCCTCGGGCACCGCAACTGCTTCTGGGACCCATGGTTAGGTTTCCATCCCCCCCACAACGCGCTTTTACCCGCATTCTGTCCAAGAACCTGCAAAAGCAGAGTAATGGGATATGGGACCCAGGGTTAGGTTCCAAGGGGCGGTTGCGGCGCCCGAGGCTCTGATTAGAACAGAGCGCTCTGGAACGTACCTGCCCTCAGCCATTATTTCATTATCTTATTGGTCCGTGTGTCCGTGATGGACAGGAATCAGAACCAATCAGATAATAATATTGCAGGTGTGTCGCTAGCGCCTTGTAATAAGAGGAGTGTGCATGAAGCTCACTCCCTTACCTGTCCCGGGACAGACATACTGATTTACTGCTTAAAGTAATTTACAATAGCGTGTGAATAATTTAGGACATTTTGAGGTAAAATATCTTTCTTTTTTACATATAGATGTTCAGGTGATATTTTCTAGTCAGCTTTTTAGTTATGCCGCATCACTTTCAAGTGTTTAACCTTTTAACACCGTTAGGGCGTTGTATTCCATCCGAATTTTGCTGGGCTTTAGCGTCGAAGAACGGTATACAACGTCCTAACCGCTTGGCTTTCCTGAAGCCACTGTCGCTTCCCTGATGGGATAGCTGTCTAGAGGGCGTGCCTAGCATCATGGGGACGCCCCCCTGACGCGATCCCATCATTGAAATCTTGTGATCACGTGCACAATCTCGAGATTTCAATTTGTTTACATCGGAACAGTTGTTCCGATGTAGACCCGTTAACCCCGGCACGAAAGGGTTAAACATTTGGTTATCATGGCCCTTTAAGTAATAACACATAATACTTTTTCATTGTTCTCTTTAACTATCCTGCACCCCACTGAGAGTATAATTTCTTCTGCTGGCTGTATTTACTTAGGCTATTCAATAGTCTGGACTTCAGTATACAAACTTTCAGTATAGGTGGGGATACCACAGGCTAAATCAGCTATTTCAAATGCAAAAATAGTGGTAAAGGAGCTAAGTTGTAAACAATTTAATACACTCTAGCAGCTAAGATGGATCATTGGGAACCATTTAAAGGGGTGAACATATTTGGGTGAAGTGTCCCCTTAAAACAGTGGTATGTGGAAGGCAGCTTTTTTTTCTATTAATCTAGATTAAAAGAACATTTTTTACAATATTACACTACCCCTTTTACTTTTTCCAAAAATAGTTAGGTTTAGCATAAATTTTGCCTTTATTTCCCTATTGTGACTTCTAAAATATTGCAGCCATGCTGTTGTCATGCAGGATTAAGACAGGCAACCTTACCGTCCGTTGGGGAAACGCCTGTTAACCCAGCTTTACTTTAGCAAGTCACAACATTCTTAAACTGGAATGTAATGGTAGGCACAATCTCGGCTTACTGTCTGTGATTGTTGTTGGCAATCTTACAGCTGCAGTGTTGTGTTGGATACCGTGCGTACCCTGTACAGTCTGAAAAGGACAAGCAAAACCTCTTAAAGGGACAGTAAACACCTTGAGATTTGTATATAAAATGTTTAGTTATGTGTAATATAACAGCTTTGCAATATGCTTTCATTTTTTATTCCCCCCATGCCATGTAATATAGCTCTTTTAAAATTGATCAATTTCTAATTTTTAGAACTTAAACTGGACCCTGCTGATTTATCAAGGCTAACCCTGCTATATATCTTTCTCTTGTAAGATGTATCGAGTCCACGGATTCATCCTTTACTTTACTTTACTTTACTTTACAGGAAGTGGCAAAGAGAGCACACAGCAGAGCTGTCCATATAGCTCCCTCTCCAGCTCCACCCCCCAGTCATTCTCTTTGCCGGCTCTAAGCAATCGGAAGTGTAAAGTGAATGTGGTAAAAAAATGTAGTTTTTATTTGCTACAAGCAAGATTTTGTTATTTTAAATGGTACCGGTGTGTTCTATTTACTCTCTAGCAGAAAGGACGAAGATTTCTGCAGGGAGGAAGATGATTTTAGCATGTTGTAACTAAAATCCACTGCTGTTCCCACAAAGGACTGAGGAGTACAAGAAAACTTCAGTTGGGGGGAACGGTTTGCAGGTTAGGCTGCAATAAGGTATGTTCAGTCTTTTTTTCTTCTAGACAAGACTGTGATAATGCTAGAGAAGACTGATAATATCCCCATGAGGGAAGGGTAAGCTGTATTCAGAGACTAAGTATGGAATTTCTAGCTTACATAACAGGGCTAGTTCATGCTGGTTGACACTACTTTCAGGGCAAACGGTTTTTATTGAAAATAGCGTGTTTTTTTTTTGAGACACTTTGAAGGTTCCTTTGGGTTTCTTTCTGGGGTTGCTACCCACATGGCTAATATTAAAATGCTTTGGAGTGTTTCTTTAGGCCTCACAAGCTCCGTAGTGAGGTGGGAGGGGCCTAATTTCGCTCCTCAGTTGCGCAGTTATATTTGACTAGAAGTTCAGGCTGTTTGACATGGAGGGTCCTGCTGCAGTTTGAGGGCCTATAAGAAGCCTTTTCCCCACAAATCTGGTTCCTAAGGGCAGGTAGGGCCACAGCAGTGCTGTGGCAAGGTGCTGAACTTTTTCTCTTGTTAAGTGTATCCAGTCCACGGATCATCCATTACTTATGGGATATTAACTCCTCCCCAACAGGAAGTGCAAGAGGATTCACCCAGCAGAGCTGCTATATAGCTCCTCCCCTAACTGCCATTACCAGTCATTCTCTTGCACCCAACGAATAGATAGGATGTGTGAGAGGACTGTGGTGATTATACTTAGTTTCATACCTTCAATCAAAAGTTTGTTATTTTATAATAGCACCGGAGTGTGTTATTCCTTCTCTGGTAGAATTTGAAGAAGAATCTACCTGAGTTTTTTTCTATGATTTTAGCCGGAGTAGTTAAGATCATATTGCTGTTTCTCGGCCATCTGAGGAGAGGTAAACTTCAGATCAGGGGACAGCGGGCAGATTAATCTGCAAAGAGGTATGTAGCAGCTTATTATTTTCTGACAATGGAATTGATGAGAAAATTCTGCCATACCGATATAATGTAAACTCAGCCTTAAATGCAGTAGCAGCAACTGGTATCAGGCTGTCATGTATGTATATTTTACACTTCAGTATTCTGGGGAATGGCACTTCACTGGAATTATACTGTATGCATAAAACTTTAGCCTAATTTGCAGGGACTAGCAACAGGCTTTTTAATAACACTCAATTTATTAATGTTAAACGTTTTTTTGCTGGCATGTAAAATCGTTTAATTTTCTGAGGTACTGGGTGAAAAAATGTTTTGGGCACTATTTTTTTCCTCTTGGCAGTCGTTTTATTTAATTTATGACAGTTTACTGATCTCTCTCACTGTTATGTGTGAGGGGGAGGGACCTTTTTTGGTGCTTTTGCTACGCATCAAAAAATTCAGTCAGAAGTTTATTCCCTGCATGATCCGGTTCATCTCTACAGAACTCAGGGGTCTTCAAAACTTGTTTTGAGGGAGGTTGTAGTTGACTGTGATAAAAAAAAAACGTTTATTTCTGTATTTTTTTTTTTATTTTTATTTTTTTTTTTTCTGCTATCAGGGTTAGTTATCCTTTGCTAATGGGAGCAATCCTTTGCTAAAATTGTGTTTTTTACAAAGATTTGATGCTATAACTTTTCAGTTTATTAATTTTCAACTGTCATAACTTTTTCTGTGCTTCTTATAGGCACAGTACGTTTTCATATTATAGTAAATTACTTGAAAAGTATTTCCAAGTTGCTAGTTTATTTGCTAGTGTGTTAAACATGTCTGATTCAGAGGAAGATATCTGTGCTATATGTGCTAAAGCCAAAGTGGAGCCCAATAGAAATTTATGTACTAACTGTATTGATGCTACTTTAAATAAAAGTCAATCTGTACAAATTGAACATATTTCACCAAACAACGAGGGGAGAGTTATGCCGACTAACTCGCCTCACGTGTCAGTACCTGCATCTCCCGCTCGGGAGGTGTGTGATATTGTAGCGCCGAGTACATCTGGGCGGCCATTACAAATCACATTACAGGATATGGCTACTGTTATGACTGAAGTTTTGGCTAAATTACCAGAACTAAGAGGTAAGCGTGATCACTCTGGGGTGAGAACAGAGTGCGCTGATAATATTAGGGCCATGTCAGACACTGCGTCACAATTTGCAGAACATGAGGACGGAGAGCTTCATTCTGCGGGTGACGGTTCTGATCCAAACAAACTGGATTCAGATATTTCAAATTTTAAATTTAAGCTGGAAAACCTCTGTGTATTACTAGGGGAGGTGTTAGCGGCTCTGAATGATTGTAACACAGTTGCAATACCAGAGAAAATGTGTAGGTTGGATAAATATTTTGCGGTACCCGGCGAGTACTGACGTTTTTCCTATACCTAAGAGACTTACTGAAATTGTTACTAAGGAGTGGGATAGACCCGGTGTGCCGTTCTCACCCCCTCCGATATTTAGAAAGATGTTTCCAATAGACGCCACCACACGGGACTTATGGCAAACGGTCCCTAAGGTGGAGGGAGCAGTTTCTACTTTAGCTAAGCGTACCACTATCCCGGTGGAGGATAGCTGTGCCTTTTCAGATCCAATGGATAAAAAGTTAGAGGGTTACCTTAAGAAAATGTTTGTTCAACAAGGTTTTATATTGCAACCTCTTGCATGCATTGCGCCTGTCACGGCTGCAGCAGCATTTTGGTTTGAGTCTCTGGAAGAGACACTTGAATCAGCTCCATTAGATGAGATTACACACAAGCTTAAAGCCCTTAAGTTAGCTAACTCATTTATTTCAGATGCCGTAGTACATTTAACTAAACTTACGGCTAAGAATTCCGGATTCGCCATTCAGGCACGCAGAGCACTGTGGCTAAAATCCTGGTCAGCTGACGTTACTTCTAAATCTAAATTGCTTAATATACCTTTCAAAGGGCAGACCTTATTCGGGCCCGGGTTGAAAGAAATTATCGCTGACATTACAGGAGGTAAAGGCCATGCCCTGCCTCAAGACAGAGCCAAACCTAAGGCTAGACAGTCTAATTTTCGTTCCTTTCGTAATTTCAAAGCAGGAGCAGCATCAACTTCCTCTGCACCAAAACAGGAAGGAGCTGTTGCTCGCTACAGACAAGGCTGGAGACCTAACCAGTCCTGGAACAAGGGCAAGCAGGCCAGGAAACCTGCTGCTGCCCCTAAGACAGCATGAATCGAGGGCCCCCGATCCGGGAACGGATCTAGTGGGGGGCAGACTTTCTCTCTTCGCCCAGGCTTGGGCAAGAGATGTCCAGGATCCCTGGGCGTTAGAGATCATATCTCAGGGATACCTTCTAGACTTCAAATTCTCTCCCCCAAGAGGGAGATTTCATCTGTCAAGGTTGTCAACAAACCAAATAAAGAAAGAGGCGTTTCTACGCTGCGTACAAGATCTTTTATTAATGGGAGTGATCCATCCGGTTCCGCGGTCGGAACAAGGACAAGGGTTTTACTCAAATCTGTTTGTGGTTCCCAAAAAAGAGGGAACTTTCAGGCCAATCTTGGATTTAAAGATCCTAAACAAATTCCTAAGAGTTCCATCGTTCAAAATGGAAACTATTCGGACAATTTTACCCATGATCCAAAAGGGTCAGTACATGACCACAGTGGATTTAAAGGATGCTTACCTTCACATACCGATTCACAAAGATCATTACCGGTATCTAAGGTTTGCCTTTCTAGACAGGCATTACCAGTTTGTAGCTCTTCCATTCGGATTGGCTACGGCTCAGAGAATCTTCACAAAGGTTCTGTGTGCTCTTCTGGCGGTACTAAGACCGCGAGGAATTGCGGTAGCTCCGTACCTAGACGACATTCTGATACAAGCTTCAAGCTTTCAAACTGCCAAGTCTCATACAGAGTTAGTACTGGCATTTCTAAGGTCGCATGGATGGAAGGTGAACGAAAAGAAGAGTTCTCTCTTTCCACTCACAAGAGTTCCCTTCTTGGGGACTCTTATAGATTCTGTAGAAATGAAGATTTACCTGACAGAAGACAGGTTAACAAAGCTTCAAAATGCATGCCGTGTCCTTCATTCCATTCAACACCCGTCAGTAGCTCAATGCATGGAGGTGATCGGCTTAATGGTAGCAGCAATGGACATAGTACCCTTTGCACGTCTACATCTCAGACCGCTGCAATTGTGCATGCTAAGTCAGTGGAATGGGGATTACTCAGACTTGTCCCCTACTCTGAATCTGGATCAAGAGACCAGAAATTCTCTTCTATGGTGGCTTTCTTGGCCACATCTGTCCAGGGGGATGCCATTCAGCAGGCCGGACTGTACAATTGTAACAGACGCCAGCCTACTAGGTTGGGGCGCTGTCTGGAATTCTCTGAAGGCTCAGGGACAATGGAATCAGGAGGAGAGTCTCCTACCAATAAACATTCTGGAATTGAGAGCAGTTCTCAATGCCCTTCTGGCTTGGCCCCAGTTAACAACTCGGGGGTTCATCAGGTTTCAGTCGGACAACATCACGACTGTAGCTTACATCAACCATCAGGGAGGGACAAGAAGCTCCCTAGCAATGATGGAAGTATCAAAGATAATTCGCTGGGCAGAGTCTCACTCTTGCCACCTGTCAGCAATCCACATCCCGGGAGTGGAGAACTGGGAGGCGGATTTCTTAAGTCGTCAGACTTTTCATCCGGGGGAGTGGGAACTTCATCCGGAGGTCTTTGCCCAAATACTTCGACGTTGGGGCAAACCAGAGATAGATCTCATGGCGTCTCGACAGAACGCCAAGCTTCCTCGTTACGGGTCCAGATCCAGGGATCCGGGAGCGGTTCTGATAGATGCTTTGACAGCACCTTGGACCTTCGGGATGGCTTATGTGTTTCCACCCTTCCCGATGCTTCCTCGATTGATTGCCAGAATCAAACAGGAGAGAGCATCAGTGATTCTAATAACGCCTGCATGGCCACGCAGGACTTGGTATGCAGATCTAGTGGACATGTCATCCTGTCCACCTTGGTCGCTACCTCTGAAACAGGACCTTCTGATCCAGGGTCCCTTCAAACATCAAAATCTAATTTCTCTGAAGCTGACTGCTTGGAAATTGAACGCTTGATTTTATCAAAACGTGGTTTTTCTGAGTCAGTTATTGATACCTTAATACAGGCTAGGAAGCCTGTTACCAGAAAGATTTACCATAAGATATGGCGCAAATACTTATATTGGTGCGAATCCAAGAGTTACTCATGGAGTAAGGTTAGGATTCCGAGGATATTGTCTTTTCTACAAGAAGGTTTAGAAAAGGGTTTATCCGCTAGTTCCTTAAAGGGACAGATTTCAGCTCTGTCCATTCTTTTACACAAACGTCTGTCAGAAGTTCCGGACGTTCAAGCTTTTTGTCAGGCTTTAGCTAGGATCAAGCCTGTGTTTAAAACTGTTGCTCCACCATGGAGTTTGAACTTAGTTCTTAATGTTTTACAGGGGGTTCCGTTTGAACCCCTTCATTCCATTGATATCAAGTTGTTATCTTGGAAAGTTCTGTTTTTAATGGCGATTTCCTCGGCTCGAAGAGTCTCTGAGTTATCTGCCTTACATTGTGATTCTCCTTATCTGATTTTTCATTCAGACAAGGTAGTTCTGCGTACTAAACCTGGGTTCCTACCTAAGGTGGTCACTAACAGGAATATCAATCAAGAGATTGTGGTTACATCTTTGTGTCCTAATCCTTCTTCGAAAAAGGAACGTCTGCTACACAATCTAGATGTAGTCCGTGCCCTGAAATTTTATCTACAGGCAACTAAGGATTTTCGACAAACGTCTTCCTTGTTTGTCGTTTATTCTGGTCAGAGGAGAGGTCAAAAAGCTTCGGCTACCTCTCTCTCCTTTTGGCTTCGTAGCATAATACGGTTAGCCTATGAGACTGCTGGACAGCAGCCTCCTGAAAGAATTACAGCACATTCTACTAGAGCTGTGGCTTCCACTTGGGCCTTTAAGAATGAGGCTTCTGTTGAACAGATTTGCAAGGCTGCAACTTGGTCTTCTCTTCATACTTTTTCCAAATTTTACAAATTTGACACTTTTGCTTCTTCGGAGGCTGTTTTTGGGAGAAAGGTTCTTCAGGCAGTGGTTCCTTCCGTATAAAGAGCCTGCCTGTCCCTCCCGTCATCCGTGTACTTTAGCTTTGGTATTGGTATCCCATAAGTAATGGATGATCCGTGGACTGGATACACTTAACAAGAGAAAACATAATTTATGCTTACCTGATAAATTTATTTCTCTTGTAGTGTATCCAGTCCACGGCCCGCCCTGTCACTTTAAGGCAGGTAATTTTTCCATTAAACTACAGTCACCACTGTACCCTATGGTTTTCCTTTCTCTGCATGTTTTCGGTCGAATGACTGGTAATGGCAGTTAGGGGAGGAGCTATATAGCAGCTCTGCTGGGTGAATCCTCTTGCACTTCCTGTTGGGGAGGAGTTAATATCCCATAAGTAATGGATGATCCGTGGACTGGATACACTACAAGAGAAATAAATTTATCAGGTAAGCATAAATTATGTTTTTTGGCTTACTGTCGATCCGGTTTGGGCATTAAGGGGTTAATCGTTTTTATTACTAGTGGTGCAATCTTACTAATGCTTTAGGTACATGCTGTAAAAATTTCGAAAACTTTGCTGCATTTTTTCACTGTTTTGCAAAATTGTGTGCCTTTTTTATCTCTTAAAGGCACAGTAACGTTTTTTTCAAAGTGTGTTTTTACTTGATTAAAGTGATTTCCAAGCCTGCTTGTTTTTACTACTAGTCTGTTAAACATGTCTGACACCAAGGAAAATCCTTGTTCAATGTGTTTAGAAGCCATGGTGGAACCCCCTCTCAGAATGTGTCCCACTTGTACTGATATGTCTATACACTTTAAAGAACATATTGTTACACTTAAAAATGTGGCCCAAGATGATTCTCAGACAGAAGGTAACGAGGTTAGCCCGTCAACCTCTCCCCAAGTGTCACAACCAGTTACGCCCGCTCAAACGACGCCTAGCACCTCCTAGTGCGTCTAACTCTTTTACCTTGCAAGACTTGGCGGCAGTTATGAATAATACCCTCTCAGAGTTCTTATCTAAACTGCCTGTGTTACCTGCAAAGTGTGATAGCTCTGTTTTAAGAACAGATAATGAGCATTCTGACGCTTTAGTAGCCGTATCCGATATACCCTCACAACGCTCTGAAGTTGGGGTGAGGGATGTGCTGTCTGAGGGAGAAATTTCCGATTCAGGAAAGGTTTCTCCTCAGACAGATTCAGATATATTGGCTTTTAAATTTAAACTAGAACACCTCCGCTTATTGCTCAGGGAGGTATTAGTTACTCTGGATGACTGCGACCCTATGGTGGTTCCAGAGAAATTGTGTAAAATGGACAAGTACCTGGAAGTTCCTGTTTACACTGATCTGTTCCCGGTCCCTAAGAGGATTGCGGATATCGTTACTAGGGAGTGGGATAGACCAGGTATTCCCTTCCTTCCCCCTCCTGTTTTTAAGAAAATGTTCCCCATATCTGACCCCATGCGGGACTCGTGGCAGACGGTCCCTAAGGTGGAGGGGGCTATTTCTTCACTTGCTAAACGCACAACCATACCAATTGAAGACAGTTGTGCTTTCAAGGACCCTATGGATAAAAAATTAGAGGGTTTACTTAAGAAAATTTTTGTTCAGCAAGGTTTTCTTCTCCAACCTATTGCGTGCATTGTTCCTGTAACTACTGCAGCTGCCTTTCTGGTTCGAGGCGCTGGAAGATGCGCTCCAGATGGAGACCTCATATGAGGACATTATGGACAGAATTAAGGCTCTTAAGCTGGCTAATTATTTTATCACAGATGCCGCTTTCCAACTAGCTAAGTTAGCGGCGAAGAATTCAGGTTTCGCCATTTTAGCGCGCAGGGCGCTATGGCTAAAGTCCTGGTCGGCCGATGTGTCGTCAAAATCCAAACTCTTGAACATCCCTTTCAAAGGAAAGACCCTCTTCGGGCCTGAATTGAAAGAGATTATTTCAGAAATCACTGGGGGAAAAGGCCATGCTCTCCCTCAGGACAAGTCCTTCAAGATAAAGAACAAACAAAATAATTTTTGTTCCTTTCGGAATTTCAGGAGCGGTCTCGCTTCATCCTCCCCTGCTGCAAAGCAAGAGGGTAACGCTTCACAACCCAGGTCATCCTGGATACCTTACCAGGGCTGGAACAAGGGTAAACAGGCCAAGAAGCCTGCAGCTGCCTCCAAGACAGCATGAAGGGATAGCCCCAGATCCAGGACCGGATCTAGTAGGGGGCAGACTCTCTCTCTTCGCTCAGGCCTGGGCAAGAGATGTACTCGATCCCTGGGCCTTAGAGATTGTATCCCAGGGATATCTACTAGAATTCAAGGACTCCCCTCCAAGGGGAAGGTTCCACATTTCTCGTCTGTCTACAGACCAGACAAAGAGGCGTTCTTACGCTATGTAGAAGACCTACATACAATGGGAGTGATCCACCCAGTTCCAATTGCGGAACAGGGGCTGGGTTTTTTCTCAAACCTGTTTGTGGTTCCCAAGAAAGAAGGAACCTTCAGACCAATCCTGGATCTCAAAATTCTAAACAATCATTCAAGATGGAGACCATTCGGACAATCTTGCCAATGATCCAAGAGGGTCAATATATGACCACCGTGGATTTAAAGGATGCGTATCTGCACATTCCTATCCACAAAGATCATCACCAGTTTCTCATGTTCGCCTTTCTGGACAAGCATTACCAGTTTGTGGCTCTTCCTTTCGGGGTTGGCCACTGCTCCCAGAATTTTCACAAAGGTGCTAGGGTCCCTCCTGGCGGTTCTAAGACCGCGGGGCATAGCAGTGGCGCCTTATCTAGACGACAACCACTTGCCGAGCCCTTCATTCCATTCCTCGGCCATCTGTAGCTCAGTGCATGGGGACAATAGGATTAATGGTAGCGGCAATGGACATAGTCCCTTTTGCACGGATACACCTCAGACCACTGCAACTATGCATGCTCAAACAGTGGAATGGGGATTATGCAGATTTGTCTCCTCAAATACAGCTGGACCAGGGGACCAGAGATTCTCTTCTCTGGTGGTTGTTTCAGGATCACCTGTCTCAGGGAATGTGTTTCCGCAGAGTGGATCATCGTAACGACCGACGCCAGTCTGTTGGGCTGGGGTGCAGTCTGGGACTCCCTGAAAGCTCAGGGCTTATGGTCTCGGGAAGAAGCTCTTCTCTCGATAAACATTCTGGAACTGAGGGCGATATTCAACGCGCTTCAGGCATGGCCTCAGCTAGCCGCGGCCAAATTCATCAGATTTCAGTCGGACAACATCACGACTGTAGCTTACGTCAATCATCAAGGAGGAACAAGGAGTTCCCTAGCAATGATGGAAGTAACCAAAATAATCAGGTGGGCAGAGGATCACTCCTGCCATCCCTCAGCAATTCACATCCCAGGAGTAGACAACTGGGAGGCGGATTTTCTAAGTCGTCAGACTTTTCACCCGGGGGAGTGGAAACTCCACCCGGAGGTATATGCCCAGCTGACTCAGCTATGGAGCACTCCAGAATTGGATGTGATGGCGTCCCGTCAGAACACCAAACTTCCTCTTTACGGGTCCAGGTCCCGGGATCCCCAGGCGATACTGATAGATGCTCTAGCAGCGCCTTGGTCCTTCAATCTGGCCTATGTTTTTCCACCGTTTCCTCTCCTCCCTCGTCTGGTTGCCAGAATCAAGCAGGAGAGGGCTTTGGTGATTCTGATGGCGCCTGCGTGGCCACGCAGGACCTGGTATGCAGACTTAGTGGACATGTCATCTGTCCCACCATGGACACTACCAATGAGGCAGGACCTTCTAATACAAGGTCCTTTCAAGCATCCAAATCTAATTTCTCTGCGTCTGACTGCTTGGAGATTGAACGCCTAATTCTATCAAAGCGTAGTTTCTCTGAGTCGGTTATTGATACTCTGATTCAGGCTAGAAAGCCTGTCACCAGGAAAATCTACCATAAGATTTGGCGAAAATATCTTTTTTGGTGTGAATCCAAGGGTTACTCATGGAGTAAGATTAGGATTCCCAGGATACTGTCTTTTCTCCAAGAAGGATTGGAGAAAGGATTATCAGCTAGTTCCTTAAAAGGACAGATATCTGCTTTGTCTATTCTTTTACACAAACGTCTGGCAGAGGTACCAGACGTTCAAGCGTTTAGTCAGGCTTTAGTTAGAATCAAACCTGTTTATAGACCTGTGACCCCGCCATGGAGTCTGAATTTAGTTCTTTCAGTTCTGCAAGGGGTTCCGTTTGAACCTTTACATTCCATAGATATTAAGCTTTTATCTTGGAAAGTTTTGTTTTTGGTAGCTATCTCTTCTGCTCAAAGAGTTTCAGAGCTATCTGCTTTACAGTGTGATTCACCTTACCTGGTTTTCCATGCAGATAAGGTAGTTTTGCATACCAAACCCGGTTTTCTTCCTAAGGTTGTGTCTAATAAGAATATTAACCAGGAAATTGTTGTTCCTTCTCTGTGTCCTAATCCTTCTTCGAAGAAGGAACGTCTGTTATGCAATCTTGATGTGGTTCGTGCTTTAAAGTAATATGTACAAGCAACTAAGGATTTCAGACAAACACCTTCATTGTTTATCTATTCTGGTAAGAGGAGAGGTCAGAAGGCGACTGCTACCTCTCTTTCCTTTTGGCTGAAAAGCATCATCCGTTTGGCCTATGAGACTCTCTGCTGGCCAGCAGCCTCCTGAAACAATTACTGCTCATTCTACCAGAGCAGTGGCTTCCACATGGGCTTTTAAAAATGAGGCTTCTGTTGAACAGATGTGTAAGGCAGCGACTTGGTCTTCGCTGCATACTTTTTCCAAATTTTCCAAATTTGATACTTTTGCTTCTTCGGAGGCTTTTTTGGGAGAAAGGTTTTACAAGCAGTGGTGCCTTCCATTTAAGATACCTGTCTTGTTCCCTCCCTTCATCCGTGTCCTAAAGCTTTGGTATTGGTATCCCACAAGTAAAGGATGAATCCGTGGACTCGATACATCTTACAAGAGAACAGAATTTATGCTTACCTGATGAATTACTTTCTCTTGTGATGTATCGAGTCCACGGCCCGCCCTGGCTATTAAGTCAGGTAGCTTTTTTGTTTAAACTACAGTCACCACTGCACCCTATGGTTTCTCCTTTTTCTTCCTAACCTTTGGTCGAATGACTGGGGGTGGAGCTGGAGAGGGAGCTATATGGACAGCTCTGCTGTGTGCTCTCTTTGCCACTTCCTGTTGGGAAGGAGAATATCCCACAAGTAAAGGATGAATCCGTGGACTCGATACATCACAAGAGAAAGTAATTTATCAGGTAAACATAAATTCTGTTTTCTCTAATTGGCTTTATTAGATAACTAATAAACAATGTACTCTATAAATAACATTATAGCCAGTACTAGCCAAGTTGTCTGTGGACTAAAGCCCGGATTGGCTCCTCCAAATAAGGCAAATGGTGGGGGAGTTTGGCTATTGATAAAGAACTGCAGTAAAAAGGGTGTTAAAGGAACCCTCATTGAACATGGAATTTTAAACAACTATCTAATTTACTTCTATTAGCACATTTTATTTGTTCTCTTTGTTTCTTGTGTTGAAAATCATGGATTTAAGCTTTAGGAGCATGCACATGTTTGGAGCACTATATACCAGTAGTTTTGTACATTTGCAAGAGCACTAGATGGCAGCACTGTTTCCTGCCATGTAGAGCTCCACACACCTACCTAGGTATCTCTTCAATGGAGAATACCATGGGAACAAAGCAAATTTGATAATATATTTTTTTGGGGTTTCATATCCCTTCAACTTGTTTTAAAACCAGACTTGTTGATATTTTGTTCTATAGCAACACAGCCAAAATGTCTTGTAATTACAAGGTGTTTACTGTTCCTTTAAAGCCCTAAATGAGTTAACAATAAGTTCTCCTTATTTTAAGCTTGTTTGGACAGAAGGTTCACAGACTCGCTCCCTGCTGCTAAGAGAATTACAACATGTTTAATGTCCATTTGTTCCCTACATCCCTGATGAACAGTAACAGCTCAAGTTACAGCCACGGCTGGCACATGAGCACAGTCTGCCAACACAAAACACAACAAAGGTGGTGAGTTTATGATTAGAAAGCAAATGCTTTTCCTTGTCCTCGAATGCCAAATTGTGTTCAAATTACTTTAACATAACCATTATTGCATTTAGGTCCACAACAACTCTAACTACACTGCCAAGTATATTGTATATAGACTGGTTCTGGAGAATATAGCTTTCTGCTAAATTTACATGTAGTACTTGATTGTTTCCTAGAGTAGCAAAATCGTATAAAACCATTCAATATTAAAGGGACAGTTATCTCAAAAAATGTCTCACCTTTACCTGCTGGAGTGTATTAAATTGTTTACAAGTAGCTCCTTTACCCTTATATTGGCATTTGAAATAGTTGATATAGCAAGTGGTATCCCCACCTATTCTGAAAGTTTGTGGCCGCAGGTCCAAGCTATAGATAAGCTTTGTAAACACAGCCAGCAGAATAAATTACACTCCCAGTGGGTTATAGAAGAGATAAGGTAATACAATGATGATTTTCCATTGTTTTCTCCAAGTATTGGTGATTGTTAAATGGACAGATATAAGCTAAATATATATATAGGCTGTGGCTTCAAAACACAAAATCAGAGCTTTAATATACACAAATAAACATTAAAAGCTATTTCATACATTTTTTACTCCTACAGTTGGTAAAAAAAGAAATTGTAAACACATTAAGGAAAAAACTATTTTTCCGTATACTGTCCCTTCAAAGGGACGGTCAAGTCCAAAAAAACCTTTCATTTTTCAAATAGGGCAAGTAATTTTAAACAACTTTCCAATTTACTTTTATCAACAATTTTGCTTTGTTCTCTTGGTATTCTAGTTGAAAGCAAACTTAGGAATGCACATATGATCATTTGTAAGCCCTTGAAGGCCGCCTCTATTTTATTTACTTTTCACAGCAGGGGAGAGCAAGCTCATGTAGGCCATATAGATAGCATTGTGATCATGCCCGTGGCTAGTGGCAGACACTGCACTAATTGGCTAAAATGCAAGTCAATAGATAATAACTAAAAGTCATGTGATTAGGGGCGGTCAGAAGATGCTTAGATACAAGTTAGTCACAGAAGTAAAAAGTGTATTAATATAACAGTGTTGGTTTTGCAAAACTGGGGAATGAGTAATAAAGAGATTATCTATATTTTTAAACAACAAAAATTCTGGTGTTGACTGTCCCTTTAAGCTAAAACAAGATTATACCATATTTAAATAATATATTTTAATATTATATATTAAAAATGTGCTTACCATATGCATTTAATACACTATGGACTCTCCTTGCCTTCAGTTTGCTCAGACAGTAAACACATTTAGTTTGTTTTTTTCTGTAGTCTTACAATAAATTAACATATTAGTGGCCCGATGAGACACTGTGTGCTCTGCCATAAGAAATAGCCAGATGAACCAGTATGTTGCACATGAAGCAGGCACAGAGGCCTTGGTCACATGGATAATAATAGAGGTGGAAACTCCCCTCAATGAGATACAGGAAAGAATTAAGGCCCTGAGGCTAGCCAATTCATTTATCTGTGATGCAAATATGCACATTATTCACTTGAATGCCAAGATATCAGGCTTTTCTGTTCTGGCACGGAGGGCTCTGTGGTTGAAGCCATGGTCTGTTGACATGACGTCCAAATCTAGATTACTCTCCCTTCCATTTAAGGGAAAGGTTCTTTTCGTCCAGGCCTGGGCTCTATCATATCCACAGTCAATGGGGGGGGGGGGGGGGGGGCAAGGGTGCCTTTCTACTGCAGGATAAGAAATAAGCCTTAGGGTCCTAATTTTCATCCCTTTCGTTCAGACAAAGCACAACGACAGCAGCCTGCCGCAAAGCCAGAGCAGTCCAAGGGATCTTGGAAGCCGCCTCAGTCTTAGAATAAAGCCAAGCAGAACAAGAAGCCTGCCAAGACAAAGTCGGCATGAAGGGGCGGCCCCCGATCCGGTTTCTGGATCGTGTAGGGGGCAGACTATCTCTTTTAGTGGAGGCTTGGATGAGAAACGTACAGGATCCTTGAGTTCTGGAAATTATTGCCCAGGGTTACAGGATAAGTTTCAAATCATTCCCTCCCAGGGGCAGATTCCTCTTGTCAAATCTATCATCAAAACCAGAGAAGCAAGATGATTTTCTAGAGTGCATGAGGGATCTCTCCTCTCTAGGAGTAATTGTACCAGTACCTCTGGCATAAAGAGGTCTAGGGTACTATTCAAACCTTTTCATGGTCCCAAAGAAGGGGGGTACGTTTCGCCCGATTCTAGACCTAAAATGCTTAAACAAGTTTCTGTCGGTCCCATCGTTCAAGATGGAGACAATAGGTCCATTCTGCCCCTAGTTCAAGAGGGACAGTTGATGACTACGATAGACTTGAAGGGCGCTAACCTTCATGTGCCAATTCACAAGGATCACTTCAAGTTCCTAAGATTCGCTTTTCTGGACCAGCACTTCCAGTGTCTTTACGAATGGAAATTAAATTATCAGGTAAGCATAATTTATGTTTTTATAAGAAAAAGTGCAGAACCTGGAAGTCCAAGATAGATGAGAGATGACTTCCATAGAAAATAAAAAGGCAGAATTTCACAGGGTAGAGTGAATTTGATATTAGAACACATGGGACTGATAAAAAGTCTCAGTTTGCAGCAAATACAAATTAAGCTGAAATGTTTTTGGTATAATTTAACTTGCTTTTTAGTTTAGAATATTTTAATTCTCTGTCCATTAAGGGATGTTAAACAGTCTGTTTTAATGTAAAAAAACCACTAGGCAGTGGCTTATACTTAATAGAGATCATTGCAATGTGTATTATTCATAATTTTAAATGGATTTACCTTTTTTATTTATGTTGTTACACTACATTTGTGCAGTGCTCATTACTTTCTGTCACAGATAAACAATGAGGCTGGACCCTTTGCAGGACAGTTTATCTAGCCTGATGTCATAAAACTTCTGGAGTGTCATGAGCTGGTTTACTATACACTGAATAGACTAGATAACAGGGAGTCAGATTTGCTCATGCTCAGATTAGTCAGAATGTATCCTAAGTTGTCAAGATGTCGGCTCTTATTACACTGAAAGCAGGGGCTAAACTGACAATTTCTAAGTGCTCATTTTACTAGAAAACAAGTAATTTATTTGCTGTTTTTTTACACAATCTATTTCTTTTTATGTTTACTTTGATATAAACTATTTGTTTTTAACAAAATAGCACAGTTTAATATCCCTTTAAGTACATTGTGAATTTTAAGCAACCTTTACCAGCCTACAGCTGGTGAGACAATTCATCTGTGTAAAATGCTTACACCAGAGAGCTTCAGATAAACTCTGGAAACTCCCCATGTCCCTCCCACTTTCTGAAGCTGTCAGGTTTAGTTTTACAATTGAGCAAATACAAAGTGCAATGTAATTTGTAAATGACAAACAGAAATATACAAATTATCTTAATTTTTTAAAGTAACACAAACTTTCAAAGCTTGATCAGAATTTGTGAAATCACTGCTGTATACAGAATCTAAATGCAATACAGTACAAAAGAGAGCAACGTTTAAATGTAATAAAACATGACCCAATCTGAAGTGTTAATATAAAATGCAAAGTGCAACAAAACAATCATATTCTGCAGTACTATATTGCTCCTGGCTTGTCTCTCCTTCACATACAGAAATGCAGAGATCACCCCTTAGAGAAGTGTAGCAAGGTTTGCCTGTTTAGAATCTTGTGAGAGATCTCTGTGCTGGAGGATCAATTTTGATCATCTCATCTAAGAGGAGATTTGATTTATGGGAGGAATCTCTTATGTCTCTTGAACTTCCAGGTTGCGTCCTTTTTCTTATTGCATTCAGAGAGTTCAGTCCCTGTGACGTTTGCACTATAATTTCTCCCTAAGCATGAGAATCTTTTATCATCGAGCCCTAGTTGATAGCTATTTATGTATTCACATGTTGTTTTCTGTAGTTGTCTTTCTGTTTCCAAACTTTCACCACCAATTGCCTTATTTGTGAATTACAATCCAGAAATGTTACTGTAGTACTAAATGCCATTTATATTTTGTCAGAAAAAATATTATTGATTTGTATTTTCTTGTATTTTGATTCACTTGTGAAACCAATTTGGGACAGATATGTAGCAGGATTACGCTTGTAAAACCTGCTATATGCGCTTCAGATTTTCAGGATGGAAAAACTGACTCTTCATAGTTTAAATTACAGGTAAAGGTGGGAAATAAATAATTTAATTACTATGCGTACTTAAACATATTATATTCAATCTCAAGTTTTTTAAAGGGACAGTTCATTGTAAAATAGTTTTTCCCTGAATGTGTTCTTTATACCAGCTGCAGCGTATAAAATGTACGAGAAATTGTTTATTCTTCTTTTTGCAAAATAAATGGCTGAATTTGCTCTTTGAAACCATAGCCTATCAAAATAGGCTAAGCTTTCAGACAGATCAGATCTTATGTTATCACTCAAATCCTTCCCTTTCTTATCTCTGTATTTGTACAATACTTAGAAAGAACAATTGAAAATTGACATTTTAGAGTTTTATCTCTTCCACCTCCCACTGTTAGTGTAATTTTTCTTTCATATAGGTGGCGAGAGTCCACGATCCATTACTCATGTGAATTACATTCCTACCACTAGGATGAGGCAAAGTCTCCCAAACCCCACCTCACAAATACCTTTGTCTTTACTTTGCCTTCATTGGAGGTAGTTAAAGCATGAAGATGTGCATTATTTCTTCAGTGAAATGTTTTATTTCAGTCTATGTTGAAGCCGGGATCCCCTCAGAGTACAGTGCTTGTCATAGAGATGTATTTGGGGTATGTCATTTCTCTTGTAAGGTGTATCCAGTCCACGGATTCATCCTTTACTTGTGGGATATTCTCCTTCCTAACAGGAAGTGGCAAAGAGAGCACACAGCAGAGCTGTCCATATAGCTCCCCCTCTAGCTCCACCCCCCAGTCATTCTCTTTGCCGGCTCTAAGCAATAGGGTCTCTCTCGGAAGGGAAAAGTGAATGTGGTGTTAAATTTGTAGTTTTTCTTCTGCAAGCAAAAGTTTGTTATTTTTAAATGGTACCGGTTTGTACTATTTACTCTCCAGCAGAAAAGGGATGAAAATTTCTGCAGAGAGGAAGATGATTTTAGCATGTTGTAACTAAAATCCACTGCTGTTCCCACACAGGACTGAGGAGTACAAGAAAACTTCAGTTGGGGGGAACGGTTTGCAGATTAGGCTGCAATAAGCTATGTTCAGTCATTTATATCTAGACAAGACTGTGATAATGCTAGAAAAGGACTGATAAGATCCCCATGAGGGAAGGGTAAGCTTTATTCAGAGACTAAGTATGGAATTACAAGCTTACATGACAGGGCTAATTTATGCTGGTTGACACTATTTTATGGGTTGATACTTTTTTGTGGCAAATGGTTTTTACTTATAAATATCGTTTTTGAGACACTTAGAAGGTCCTTTTGGGTTTCTTTCAGGGGTTGTTACCCACATGGCTAATATTATAACTCCTAGGAGTGTTTCTTTAGGCCTCACAGCACCGGATTAAGGTGGGAGGGGCCTAATTTTGCGCCTCAGATGCTCAGTTAGATTGACTAGATCTTCAGGCTGTGTTCACATGGTGCCTCCTGCTACAGTTTGAGGACCCATAAGAAGCTTTTTCCACATAAATCCGACTCCTAAGGGAAGATAGGGCCACAGCAGAGCTGTGGCAAGGTGCTAAATTAGTTTTAACCGGTCTGTTAGCTTACTATTGATCCGGTTTGGGCATTAAGGGGTTAATCTATTTTTTTGCTAGTTGTGCAATCTTACCAATGCTTTAGGTACATACTGTGAAAATGCTTTAGGTACATACTGTGAAAATTTCAGAAAGTTTGGTGCATTTTTCAGGAAAATTGTGTGCCTTTTTTATTTCTTAAAGGCACAGTAACTTTTTTTGCAAAGTGTGTTTTTGCTTGATTAATGTGATTTCTAAGCCTGTTTGTCTTACTACTAGTCTGTTAAACATGTCTGTCACCAAGGAAAATCCTTGTTCAATGTGTTTAGAAACCATGGTGGAACCCCCTCTCAAAATGTGTCCCACGTGTACTGATATGTCTATACATTTTAAAGACCATATTGTTGCACTTAAAAATGTGGCCCAAGATGATTCTCAGACAGAAGGTAATGAGGTTAGCCCGTTGACCTCTCCCCAAGTGTCACAACCAGTTACGCCCGCTCAAGCGACGCCTAGCACCTCTAGCGCGTCTAACTCTTTTACCTTACAAGATTTGGCGGCAGTTATGGATAATACCCTCTCAGTATTTTTATCTAAGCTGCCCGTGTTACCTGCAAAGCGTGATAGCTCTGTTTTAAGAACAGATTATGAGCATTCTGACGCTTTAGTAGCCGTATCCGATATACACTCACAACGCTCTCAAATGGGGGCGAGGGAGGTGCTGTCTGAGGGAGAAATTTCCGATTCGGGAAAGGTTGCTCCTCAGACAGACTCAGATACGTTGGATTTTAAATTTAAACTAGAACACCTCCGTTTATTACTCAGGGAGGTATTAGTTACTCTGGATGACTGTGACCCTTTGGTGGTTCCAGAGAAATTGTGTAAAATGGACAAGTACCTAGAAGTTCCTATTTACACTGATGTGTTCCCGGTCACTAAGAGGATTGCGGATATAGTAACTAGGGAGTGGGATAGACCAGGTATTCCGTTTGTTACCCCTCCTGTTTTTAAGAAAATGTTCCCCATATCTGACACCACGCGGGACTCATGGCAGACGGTCCCTAAGGTGGAGGGGGCTGTTTCTTCACTTGCTAAATGCACAACCATACCAATTGAGGACAGTTGTGCTTTTAAAGACCCTATGGATAAAAAGTTAGAGGGTTTACTTAAGAAAATTTTTGTTCATCAAGGTTTTCTTCTCCAACCTATAGCGTGCATTGTTCCTGTAACTACTGCAGCTGCTTTCTGGTTCGAGGCGCTAGAAGATGCGCTCCAGACGGAGACCTCATATGAGGATATTATGGATAGAATTAAGGCTCTTAAGCTGGCTAATTCTTTTATCACAGATGCCGCTTTCCAACTAGCTAAGTTAGCGGCAAAGAATTCAGGTCAAAATCCAAACTGCTGAACATCCCTTTCAAAGGAAAGACCCTTTTCGGGCCTTAATTGAAAGAGATTATCTCAGAAATCACTGGGGGAAAAGGCCATGCTCTCCCTCAGGTCTAGTCCTTTAAGACAAAGAACAAACAAAATAATTTTCGTTCCTTTCGAAATTTCAGGAGCGGTCTCGCTTCATTCTCCCCTGCTGCAAAGCAAGAGGGTAACACTTCACAACCCAGGGCAGCCTGGAAACCTTACCAGGGCTGGAACAAGGGTAAACAGGCCAAGAACCCTGCAGCTGTCTCCAAGACAGCATGAAAGGGTAGCCCCCGATCCGGGACCGGATCTAGTAGGGGGCAGACTCTCTCGCTTCTCTCAGGCCTGGGCAAGAGACGTACACGATCCCTGGGCCTTAGAGATGGTATCCCAGGGATATCTTCTAGAATTCAAGGACTCCCCTCCCAGGGGAAGGCTCCATATTTCTCGTCTGTCTACAGACACGACAAAGAAAGAGGCATTCTTACGCTGTGTAGAAGACCTACATACAATGGGAGTGATCCACCCAGTTCCAATTGCGGAACAAGGGCTGGGGTTTTACTCAAACCTGTTTGTGGTTCCCAAAAAAGAAGGAACTTTCAGACCAATCCTGAATCTCAAAATTCTAAACAAATTCCTCAGAGTCCCATCATTCAAGATGGAGACCATTCGGACAATCTTACCAATGATCCAGGAGGGTCAATATATGACTACCGTGGATCTAAAGGATGCGTATCTACACATTCCTATCCACAAAGATCATCACCAGTTTCTCAGGTTTGCCTTTCTGGACAAGCATTTTCAGTTTGTGGCTCTCCCTTTTGGGTTGGCCACTGCTCCCAGAATTTTCGCAAAAGTGCTAGGGTCCCTCCTGGCGGTGCTAAGACCGCGGGGCATAGCAGTGGCGCCTTATCTAGACGACATCTTAATTCAGGCATCGACTTTCCAAAGAGCCAAGTCTCACACGGAAATCGTAGTGGCCTTTCTGAGGGCTCACGGGTGGAAAGTGAACATCAAAAAGAGTTTTCTCTCCCCCCTCACAAGAGTTCCATTCCTAGGAACCCTGATAGACCCGGTAGAAATGGAAATATTTAAGACAGAGGTCAGAAAGTTAAAACTCTTAACTACTTGCCGAGCTCTTCATTCCATTCCTCGGCTGTCTGTAGCTCAGTGCATTGAGACAATCGGACTAATGGTAGCAGCAATGGACATAGTCCCTTTTGCACGGATACACCTCAGACCACTGCAACTATGCATGCTCAAACAGTGGAATGGGGATTATGCAGATTTGTCTCCTCAAATACAGTTGGACCAGGGGACCAGAGATTCTCTTCTCTGGTGGTTGTCTCAGGATCACCTGTCTCAGGGAATGTGTTTCCGCAGACCAGAGTGGATCATCATAATGACCGATGCCAGTCTGTTGGGCTGGGGTGCTGTCTGGGACTCCCTGAAAGCTCAGGGCTTAATGTCTCGGGAAGAAGCTCTTCTCCCGATAAACATTCTGGAACTGAGGGCGATATTCAACGTTCTTCAGGCATGGCCTCAGCTAGCTGCGGCCAAATTCATCAGATTTCAGTCGGACAACATCATGACTGTAGCTTACATCAACCATCAAGGGGGAACAAGGAGTCCCCTAGCAATGATGGAAGTAACCAAAATAATCAGGTGGGCAGAGGATCACTCTTGCCACCTCTCAGCAATTCACATCCCAGGAGTAGACAACTGGGAAGCGGATTTTCTAAGTCGTCAGACATTTCATCCGGGGGAGTGGGAACTCCATCCGGAGGTATTTGCCCAGCTGACTCAGCTATGGGGCACTCCAGAATTGGATCTGATGGCATCCCTTCAGAATGCCAAACTTCCTCTTTACGGGTCCAGGTCCCGGGATCCCCAGGCGGTATTGATAGATGCTCTAGCAGTGCCTTGGTTCTTCAATCTGGCCTATGTGTTTCCACCGTTTCCTCTCCTTCCTCGTCTGGTTGCCAGAATCAAGCAGGAGAGGGTGTCAGTGATTCTAATAGCGCCTGCGTGGCCACGCAGGACTTGGTATGCAGACCTAGTGGACATGTCATCCGTTCCACCATGGACTCTGCTAATGAAGCAGGACCTTCTACTTCAAGGTCCTTTCAAACATCCAAATCTAATTTCTCTGCGTCTGATTGCTTGGAGATTGAACGCCTAATTCTATCTAAGCGTGGTTTCTCTGAGTCGGTTATCGATACCCTGATTCAGGCTAGAAAGCCTGTCACCAGGAAAATCTACCATAAGATTTGGCAAAAATATCTTTGTTGGTGCGAATCCAAGGGTTACTCATGGAGTAAGATTAGGATTCCCAGGATATTGTCCTTTCTCCAAGAAGGATTGGGGAAAGGATTATCAGCTAGTTCCTTAAAAGGACAGATATCTGCTTTGTCTATTCTTTTACACAAACGTCTGGCAGAGTTACCAGATGTTCAAGCCTTTAGTCAGGCTTTAGTCATAATCAAGCCTGTTTATAGACCTGTGGCTCCGCCATGGAGTCTGAATTTAGTTCTTTCAGTTCTGCAAGCGGTTCCGTTTGAACCTTTTTTTTCCATAGATATTAAACTTTTATCTTGGAAAGTTTTGTTTTTGGTAGCTATCTCTTCTTCTTGAAGAGTTTCAGAGTTATCTGCTTTGCAGTGTGACTCGCCTTATTTGGTGTTCCACGCAGATAAGGTAGTTTTGCGTACCAAACCTGGTTTTCTTCCTAAGGTTGTGTCTAATAAGAATATTAATCAGGAAATTGTTGTTCCTTCTCTGTGTCCTAATCCTTCTTCGAAGAAGGAACGTCTGTTACACAATCTTGATGTGGTTCGTGCTTTAAAGTTCTATTTACAAGCAATCTCGCAAGAGGAGAGGTCAGAAGGCGACTGCTATCTCTCTTTCCTTTTGGCTGAAAAGCATCATCCGTCTGGCCTATGAGACTGCTGGCCAGCAGCCTCCTGAAACAATTACTGCTCATTCTACCAGAGCAGTGTCTTCCACATGGGCTTTTAAAAATGAGGCTTCTGTTGAACTGATTTGTAAGGCAGCGACTTGGTCTTCGCTGCATACTTTTTCCAAATTTTCCAAATTCGATACTTTTGCTTCTTCGGAGGCTATTTTTGGGTGAAAGGTTTTACAAGCAGTGGTGCCTTCCGTTTAAGGTACCTGTCTTGTTCCCTCCCTTCATCCGTGTCCTAAAGCTTTGGTATTGGTATCCCACAAGTAAAGGATGAATCCGTGGACTGGATACACCTTACAAGAGAAAACAGAATTAATGCTTACCTGATAAATTACTTTCTCTTGTGGTGTATCCAGTCCACGGCCCGCCCTGGTTATTAAGTCTGGTAGATTTTTTTGTTTAAACTACAGTCACCACTGCACCCTATGGTTTCTGCTTTTTCTTCCTAACCTCCGGTCGAATGACTGGGGGGTGGAGCTAAAGGGGGAGCTATATGGACAGCTCTGCTGTGTGCTCTCTTTGCCACTTCCTGTTAGGAAGGAGAATATCCCACAAGTAAAGGATGAATCCGTGGACTGGATACACCACAAGAGAAAGTAATTCATAAGGTAAGCATAAATTCAGTTTTTTTCTGCTGGCGATGTTTACATAGTTTCTCAATAGCCTATACCTAGGTATAGAAACTTTCAGTATAGGTAGGTATACTACAGGCTAAATCAGCTATTTCAAATGCCAATATAAAGGCTAAGAAGCTATTTGTAAACAATTTAATACACACCTCAATATGGATGTGTAAATATTCGGAAATGGCCATAGTCTGCGGCATTCGTCTCATTTCTGTGTCCTGGATTTATAAGAGTAAAAGTGCATCACATAAATATCTAGATTTGCAGAAATATTTTTATGCTGTACTTTTACTCTAATAAATGTGATCCTGAAAGTACCCGGATGGCCGTTTTTAGCATTGGTTTTACTAATGAATGCTCAATTGTGAATATTTACACATTAAAATGTGATTTACTACCATGTGGCATAACATATATTTTTTTATTTTTTTCCCCAGTAATATTTGTGCTGTATTATTAGTGTCATATGTATTTCCCAGTATACTGTGTGACCAGCATTGTGGGTTTGCCCCAAGGCAGAACATGCTGTGATCTGAGATATATTGCAAAAAAGCAGCATGCCTGCAGAAAGAATATTCAGGAACAATTAGCACTTTTGCAGCACTGCTCCACATCAGGCTGTACTCTTCAAATAGCACTGTGTAGCTTTTTCCTTAACACAGTGCAGCCAGAGTGAAGCACTGTTTGAAAAGTCAAATACAGAGCTCTGCTGCAAAATGCCAGCACATGGATTTTTCAAATTTGCCCCCAAGGCCGTACTAGTCTGCAAAGCTATGACTCCTGAATGTAAGACAGTTTTGTGAGCAATGCACTTTTCTATTACTACATTTTTAACCTTATAATTATATGAAGTTAGATCAAAAGCAAATTAAATACATTTCTTCAAGAGCCATTGTAAAAGCTTTAACTTTTTTTTTTCCTCTGTAGATAATATGCATTTAAAATTTCAACTACTGTGATATATTCTAAAACTTTAAACATTGCTTTATTCTCCAGTTAATCAACACTTCACAATTGAGCTGGTGCTTTAGTGTAATTATAAACTAAATTTCATTTCAAAATGATCTATAATTTTTTTTTTCACAAAAAAAAAAAAATCTCATCACAGAAAGTGAAAAAAATTCTGCCTCTGGGTTGGTTAGTTCACTACATGACCAGCATTGTTTAGCAGTACTCCCCTTGTTTTGTGTTTTATAACTCACTGGTGTATAGTTTTATGCCCTTTGGATGTGGTAGCAGTTTCCTAGAATTCCTCAGCACTCTTTTCTTATGTGAAATAAGATTGTGAATCCTCTCATGGTTTCCTGTACATTTTTAGTGTCTGACCACCTCCTGATCTCAATCAAACAAAACCACCATTAATCCATTGCTCTGTACTTCCAAGTTATACCTATGAAAATAATTGACCATACAAATCAAGCTAAATACATTTGTACCATCACAGCCTAAAAAAAAATTCTGTTTGAAAACAATAGTAAATTTATATCTACATTGTTAGACTATTATTGTAAGTTGATTTTACAATAAGTAAACACTATTTATTATTAATAATAATTTATTCCCCAGCTACTGACAGATGCTTATAACGTTGGAATGTTTAGACACAAATGGCTGAAATATGATAGTTTACTTGATACAGAGTCTCTGAATCTATAATAAATCTGTTGGTACCTTTTGGGTTACTAAAACGCGAATAGAATATATTTCTTTTTCTAGTACCGTCATTTTGAGAGAATTTTAGACAAAACTACAGTAAAAACTACTGTACCAAATGTCAGGTATTCTACATTTGCTGCAATATAGAGTTTTTTTGTAAGCAGGCATGGGATGCCCTTTTTCTATCCTGGTCACACCGCGTCCCCAGCAAAATGACACCGCAGGACCCGAGAATTATTTTATATGAAAATATGAAGGTACCTAGAAAGACCACACAACTTCTTTGTGAGGCTCCATCATACAACTATCCGGAAGTGTAGAGCGCCACCTGTTCTAGAAGTACACGCCATGAAGTAGAGAGTTGTCTTCTTGAAAGAGAGTTTTGAACTGATGATAAAATATAAGTGACTAGTCCTAAAGCCCGTTTACACGGGCCTTTTTTTGCAGTACAGCGGTCCCACCCCTTGCTCTCTCTCTCCCCCTCTATTTTGCGCTCTCTCTCCCCATCTCTTTTGCGCTCTCTCTCTCCCCCTCTCTTTTGCGTTCTCTCTCCCCCTCTCTTTTGCGTTCTCTCTCTCCCCCTCTCTTTTGCGTTCTCTCTCTCCCCCTCTCTTTTGCACTCTCTCTCTCCCCCTCTCTTTTGCACTCTCTCTCTCCCCCTCTCTTTTGCGCTCTCTCTCCCCCTCTCTTTTGCACTCTCTCCCCCTCTCTTTTGCGCTCTCTCTCCCTCTCTTTTGCGCTCTCTCCCCCTCTCTTTTGCGCTCTCTCCCCCTCTCTTTTGCTCTCTCTCTCCCCCTCTCTTTTGCTCTCTCTCTCCCCCTCTCTTTTGCTCTCTCTCTCCCCCTCTCTTTTGCTCTCTCTCTCCCCCTCTCTTTTGCTCTCTCTCTCCCCCTCTCTTTTGCTCTCTCTCTCCCCCTCTCTTTTGCTCTCTCTCTCCCCCTCTCTTTTGCTCTCTCTCTCCCCCTCTCTTTTGCTCTCTCTCTCCCCCTCTCTTTTGCTCTCTCTCTCCCCCTCTCTTTTGCTCTCTCTCTCCCCCTCTCTTTTGCTCTCTCTCTCCCCCTCTCTTTTGCTCTCTCTCTCCCCCTCTCTTTTGCTCTCTCTCTCCCCCTCTCTTTTGCTCTCTCTCTCCCCCTCTCTTTTGCTCTCTCTCTCCCCCTCTCTTTTGCTCTCTCTCTCCCCCTCTCTTTTGCTCTCTCTCTCCCCCTCTCTTTTGCTCTCTCTCTCCCCCTCTCTTTTGCTCTCTCTCTCCCCCTCTCTCTTGCTCTCTCTTTCCCCCTCTCTTTTGCTCTCTCTCTCTCCCCCTCTCTTTTGCTCTTTCCCCCTCTTTTGCTCTCTCTCTCTCTCCCCCTCTGTTTTGCTCTCTCCCCCTCTCTTTTGCTCTCTCTCTCTCCCCCTCTCTTTTGCTCTCTCTCTTTCCCATCTCTGCTGCTGTTTCCCTTCTCTGTTGTTCTTTCCCCTCTCTGCTGCTCTTTCCTATCTCCCCCTCTCTTTCTATTTCTCTCCCCCTCTCTCTTGCGCTGACCATGCCCACACTCCCGCCCGGCCATGCCCACGTTCCCATCGGTCACACCCATTTTCGCCCCATCGCCTCAAACAGCATGTCAGGTAAGGCCAGGTGTGTTTGTCCTGTACTATCTCTACTGCGCATGACAGCTTTGGATAAACACACTTGGTCTTTTATATTATAGGATAGTACAAATATGTTTAAATAAATGGGGCTATTGCTGTTGCACCAAGATGAATGCCCAACTAACAATCTGTTTAATAAAAAAGATGAAATCAAAACTAAATATAAACCTTTATTTAAACAGAATGTCAGGTAATTCATAGTCCGATATAAAATTCTGTCAGAAACCTCAACTGTCATAATTGTTTATATCAAATTGGAAAAAGAGACGCTTCCCATGGTGTCTTTGGGTAGAACCCCTCCATTTTCTCTTTCCTCACATGGCTTTGATTTTTCAGATTAGTGAGCAATTTTTTTTTCTCTTGTAAGGTGTATCCAGTCCACGGATTCATCCTTTACTTGTGGGATATTCTCCTTCCTAACAGGAAGTGGCAAAGAGAGCACACAGCAGAGCTGTCCATATAGCTCCCCCGCTAGCTCCACCCCCCAGTCATTCTCTTTGCCGGCTCTAAGCAATAGGGTCTCTCTCGGAAGGGTAAAGTGAATGTGGTGTTAGATTTGTAGTTTTTGCTCTACAAGCAAAAGTTTGTTATTTTTAAATGGTACCGGTTTGTACTATTTACTCTCCAGCAGAAAAGGGATGAAGATTTCTGCAGAGAGGAAAATGATTTTAGCATGTTGTAACTAAAATCCACTGCTGTTCCCACACAGGACTGAGGAGTACAAGAAAACTTCAGTTGGGGGAACGGTTTGCAGATTAAGCTGCAATGAGGTATGTTCAATCATTTATTTCTAGACAAGACTGTGATAATGCTAGAAAAGGACTGATAAGATCCCCATGAGGGAAGGGTAAGCTTTATTCAGAGACTAAGTATGGAATGGCAAGCTTACATTACAGGGCTAATTTATGCTGGTTGACACTTTTTTATGGGTTGACACTTTTTTATGGCAAACGGTTTTTACTTATAAACATAATTTTTGAGACACTTGGAAGGTCCTTTTGGGTTTCTTTCAGGGGTTGTTACCCACATGGCTAGTATTATAACTCCTAGGAGTGTTTCTTTAGGCCTCACAGCACCGGAGTAAGGTGGGAGGGGCCTAATTTCGCGCCTCAGATGCTCAGTTAGATGGACTAGATCTTCAGGCTGTGTTCACATGGTGGCTCCTGCTACAATTTGAGGACCCATAAGAAGCTTTTTCCCCATAAAACCAACCCTTAAGGGATGGTAGGGCCACAGCAGAGCTGTGGCAAGGTGCTAAATTTGTTTTAACCGGTCTGTTAGCTTACTATTGATCCGGTTTGGGCATTAAGGGGTTAATCAATTTTTTTGCTAGCTGTGCAATCTTACCAATGCTTTAGGTACATACTGTGAAAATTTCAGAAAGTTTGGTGCATTTTTCACTGTTTTGGAAAATTGTGTGCCTTTTTCTCTTGTTAGGTGTATCCAGTCCACGGATCATCCATTATTTGTGGGATATTCTCCTTCCCAACAGGAAGTTGCAAGAGGATCACCCACAGCAGAGCTGCTATATAGCTCCTCCCCTAACTGCCATATCCAGTCATTCTCTTGCAAGCTCTCAACATAGCTGGAGGTAGTAAGAGGAAAGTGGTAAAATATAGTTAGTTTTTTCTTCAATCAAAAGTTTATTGTTTTTAAATGGTACCGGAGTGTACTATTTTTATCTCAGGCAGCATTTAGAAGAAGAATCTGCCTGCGTTTTTCTATGGTCTTAGCAGAAGTAACTAAGATCCACTGCTATTCTCACATATGTCTGAGGAGTGAGGTAACTTCAGAGGGAGAATGGCGTGCAGGGGCATGCAGGGTATCCTGCAATAAGGTATGTGCAGTTAAGTTTTTCTAGGGATGGAATTTGCTAGAAAATGCTGCTGATACCGGATTAATGTAAGTTAAAGCCTAAATACAGTGATTTAATAGCGACTAATATCAGGCTTGCTATCAGAGGTATATACTCTGATTAATGTGCAATATAAAACGTTTGCTGGCATGTTTAATCGTTTTTATATATGCTTTGGTGATAAAACTTATTGGGGCCTAGTTTTTTCCACATGGCTGGCTTTATTTTTGCCTAGAAACAGTTTCCTGAGGCTTTCCATTGTTATAGTATAAAAGTTACAGTTGGTGCAGTTAAAATTACAAACTGTGACATTCAGCTTCCCTCAGCAGTCCCCTGCATGCTATAGGACATCTCTGAAGGGCTCAAAAGGCTTCAAAAGTAGGAGCTGTGGCAGTTGTTATGACTGTTTAAAAAACATATTTTTAGTTTTGTTAATCTGTTTTTTGTATTAAGGGGTTAATCATCCATTTGCAAGTGGGTGCAATGCTCTGCTAACTTGTTACATACACTGTAAAAATTTCATTAGTTTATCTGCCTTTTTTTCACTGTTATTTCAAATGTTGGCAAAATTTATTTCTCTTAAAGGCACAGTAACGTTTTTTTATATTGCTTGTTAACTTGATTTAAAGTGTTTTCCAAGCTTGCTAGTCTCATTGCTAGTCTGTATAAACATGTCTGACATAGAGGAAACTCCTTGTTCATTATGTTTAAAAGCCATGGTGGAACCCCATAGGAGAATGTATTGATTTCACTTTAAACAATAAAGATCAGCTGTTATCTTTAAAAGAATTATCACCAGAGGATTCTGACGAGGGGGAAGTTATGCCGACTAACTCTCCCCACTTGTCGGACCCTTTGACTCCCGCTCAAGGGACTCACGCTAAAATGGCGCCAAGTACATCAAAGACGCCCATAGCGATTACTTTGCAGGACATGGCGGCAATCATGGATAATACCTTGTCAGCGGTATTAGCCAGACTGCCTGAATTCAGAGGAAAGCGCGATAGCTCTGGGGTTAGACGTAATACAGAGTGCGCAGATGTTTTAAGGCCCATGTCTGATACTGCGTCACTGTATGCAGAAGCTGAGGAAGAGCTTCAGTCTGTGGGTGACGTCTCTGACTCGGGGAAACCTGATTCAGATATGTCTACTTTTAAATTTAAGCTTGAGAACCTCCGGATGTAGCTTGGAGAGGTTTTAGCTGCTCTGAATGACTGTGACACAATTGCAGTGCCAGAGAAATTGTGTAGACTGGATAAATACTACGCGGTGCCGGTGTGTACTGACGTTTTTCCAATACCTAAAAGGTTTACAGAAATTATTACTAAGGAGTGGGACAGACCCGGTGTGCCGTTTTCCCCCCCTCCTATTTTTAGAATTTTTTTTCCAATAGACGCCACCACACGGGACTTATAGCAGACGGTCCCTAAGGTGGAGGGAGCAGTTTCTACTTTAGCAAAGCGTACCACTATCCCTGTCGAGGACAGTTGTGCTTTTTCAGATCCAATGGATAAAAAATTAGAAGGTTACCTTAAGAAAATGTTTATTCAACAAGGTTTTATCCTGCAGCCCCTTGCATGCATTGCTCCTGTCACTGCTGCTGCGGCATTCTGGTTTGAGTCTCTGGAAGAGGCCTTTCAGACAGCTACTCCATTGACTGAAATACTTGACAAGCTTAGAACACTTAAGCTAGCTAATTCTTTTGTTTCTGATGCCATTGTTCATTTGACTAAACTAACGGCTAAGAATTCTGGATTCGCCATCCAGGCGCGTAGGGCGCTATGGCTTAAATCTTGGTCAGCTGACGTGACTTCAAAGTCTAAATTGCTTAACATTCCCTTCAAGGGGCAGACCCTATTCGGGCCTGGTTTGAAGGAAATTATTGCTGACATTACTGGAGGTAAGGGTCATACCCTTCCTCAGGACAGGGCCAAATCAAGGGTCAAACAGTTTAATTTTCGTGCCTTTCGAAACTTCAAGGCAGGTGCAGCATCAACTTCCTCTGCTACAAAACAAGAGGGAACTTTTGCGCAATCCAAGCCGGCCTGGAAATCTAACCAGGCCTGGAGCAAAGGCAAGCAGGCCAGAAAGCCTGCTGCTGCCTCTAAGACAGCATGAAGTAACGGCCCCCTATCCGGCAACGGATCTAGTAGGGGGCAGACTTTCTCTCTTCGCCCAGGCGTGGGCAAGAGATGTTCAGGATCCCTGGGCGTTGGAGATCATATCTCAGGGATATCTTCTGGACTTCAAAGCTTCCCCCCCACAAGGGAGATTTCACCTTTTTAGATTATCTGTAAACCAGATAAAGAAAGAGGCATTCTTACGCTGTGTGCAAGACCTCCTAATAATTGGAGTGATCCATCCAGTTCCACAGATGGAACAAGGACAGGGATTTTATTCAAATCTGTTTGTGGTTCCCAAAAAAGAGGGAACCTTCAGACCAATTTTGGATCTAAAGATCTTAAACAAGTTCCTCAGAGTTCCATCGTTCAAAATGGAAACTATTCGGACAATCCTACCTATGATCCAGGAGGGTCAGTACATGACCACAGTGGATTTGAAGGATGCTTACCTTCACATACCGATTCACAAAGATCATCATCGGTTCCTAAGGTTTGCCTTTCTAGACAGGCATTACCAGTTTGTGGCTCTTCCCTTCGGGTTAGCTACTATGCTATTATGCTATTATGGCAGTCCTAAGACCACCGGGCATAGCAGTGGCCCCTTATCTAGACGACATCCTGATACAGGCGTCAAACTTCCAAATTGCCAAATCTCATACGGACATAGTGTTGGCATTTCTGAGGTTGCATGGGTGGAAAGTGAACGAGGGAAAGAGTTCTCTATCACCCCTCACAAGGGTTTCCTTCCTAGGAACTCTGATAGATTCTGTAGAAATGAAAATTTACCTGACGGAGTCCACGTTATCAAAGCTTCTAAATTCCTGCCGTGTTCTTCACTACATTCCGCGCCCTTCGGTGGCTCAGTGCATGGAAGTGATCAGCTTAATAGTAGCGGTGATGGACATAGTGCCATTTGCGTGCCTACATCTCCGACCGCTGCAATTATGCATGCTCATTCAGTGGAATGGGGATTACACAGATTTGTCCCCTCTGCTAAATCTGGATCAAGAGACCAGAGATTCTCTTCTCTGGTGGCTATCTCGGGTCCATCTGTCCAAAGGTATGACCTTTCGCAGGCCAGATTGGACAATTGTAACAACAGATGCCAGCCTTCTAGGTTGGGGTGCAGTCTGGAATTCCCTGAAGGCTCAGGGATCGTGGACTCAGGAGGAGAAACTCCTCCCAATAAATATTCTGGAGTTAAGAGCAATATTCAATGTTCTTCTAGCTTGGCCTCGGTTAGCAACCCTGAGGTTCATCAGATTTCAGTCGGACAACATCACGACTCTGGCTTACATCAACCATCAAGGGGGGACCAGGAGCTCCCTAGCGATGTTAGAAGTCTCCAAGATAATTCGCTGGGCAGAGACTCACTCTTGCCATCTATCAGCGATCCATATCCCAGGTGTAGAGAACTGGGAGACGGATTTTCTAAGTCGTCAGACTTTTCATCCGGGGGAGTGGGAACTCCATCCAGAGGTGTTTGCTCAATTGGTTCATCGTTGGGGCACACCAGAATTGGATCTCATGGCGTCTCGCCAGAACACCAAGCTTCCTTGTTACGGATCCAGGTCCAGGGACCCAGAAGCGACGCTGATAGATGCTCTAGCAGCACCGTGGTTCTTCAACCTGGCTTATGTGTTTCCACCGTTTCCTCTGCTCCCTCGACTGATTGCCAAAATCAAACAGGAGAGAGCATTGGTGATCTTGATCGCGCCTGCGTGGCCACGCAGGACCTGGTATGCAGACCTGGTGGACATGTCATCCTTTCCACCTTGGCCTCTGCCTCTGAGACAAGACCTTCTACTACAAGGTCCTTTCAATTATCCAAATCTAATTTCTCTGAGACTGACTGCCTGGAGATTGAACGCTTGATTTTATCAAGGCGTGGCTTCTCCGAGTCAGTCATTGATACCTTAATACAGGCACGAAAGCCTGTAACCAGGAAAATCTACAATAAGATATGGCGTAAATATCTTCATTGGTGAATCCAAGAATTACTCATGGAGTAAGGTTGGGATTCCTAGGATATTGTCCTTTCTCCAAGAGGGTTTGGATAAAGGATTATCAGCTAGTTCTTTAAAGGGACAGATTTCTGCTCTGTCTATCCTTTTGCACAAGCGTCTGGCAGAGGTTCCAGACGTCCAGGCTTTTTGTCAGGCTTTGGTTAGAATTAAGCCTGTGTTTAAACCTGTCGTTCCTCCATGGAGCTTAAACTTGGTTCTTAAGGTTCTTCAATGAGTTCCGTTTGAACCCCTTCATTCCATTGATATCAAACTTTTATCTTAAAGTTCTGTTTTTGATGGCTATTTCCTCGGCTCGTAGAGTCTCTGAGTTATCAGCTTTACAATGTGATTCTCCTTATCTGATTTTCCATACAGATAAAGTAGTTCTGCGTACAAAACCTGGGTTTTTACCTAAGGTAGTTTCCAGCAAGAATATCAATCAAGAGATTGTTGTTCCATCATTGTGTCCTAATCCTTCTTCAAAGAAGGAACGTCTTTTACATAATTTGGACGTAGTCCGTGCTTTAAAGTTTTTACTTACAAGCGACTAAAGATTTTGGTCAAACATCTTCCCTGTTTGTTGTTTACTCTGGACAGAGGAGAGGTCAAAAGGCTTCGGCAACCTCTCTTTCTTTTTGGCTTCAGAGCGTAATACGGACAGCAGCCCCCTGAAAGGATTACAGCTCATTCTACTAGAGCTGTGGCTTCCACCTGGGCCTTTAAAAATGAGGCTTCTGTTGAACAGATTTGCAAAGCGGCGACTTGGTCTTCGCTTCATACCTTTTCAAAATTTTACAAATTTGATACTTTTGCTTCTTCGGAGGCTATTTTGGGGAGAAAGGTTCTACAGGCAGTGGTCCCTTCCGTTTAAGTACCTGCCTTGTCCCTCCCTTCATCCGTGTACTTTAGCTTTGGTATTGGTATCCCACAAGTAATGGATGATCCGTGGACTGGATACACCTAACAAGAGAAAACATAATTTATGCTTACCTGATAAATTTATTTCTCTTGTGGTGTATCCAGTCCACGGCCCGCCCTGTCCTTTTAAGGCAGGTCTAAATTTTAAACTACAGTCACCACTGCACCCTATGGTTTCTCCTTTCTCGGCTAGTTTCGGTTCAATGACTGGATATGGCAGTTAGGGGAGGAGCTATATAGCAGCTCTGCTGTGGGTGATCCTCTTGCAACTTCCTGTTGGGAAGGAGAATATCCCACAAGTAATGGATGATCCGTGGACTGGATACACCACAAGAGAAATAAATTTATCAGGTAAGCATAAATTATGTTTTTTATCTCTTAAAGGTACAGTAACGTTTTTTTGCAAAGTGTGTTTTTGCTTGATTAATGTGATTTCTAAGCCTGTTTGTCTTACTATTAGTCTGTTAAACATGTCTGTCACCAAGGAAAATCCTTGTTCAATGTGTTTAGAAGCCATGGTGGAACCCCCTCTCAAAATGTGTCCCACCTGTACTGATATGTCTATACATTTTAAAGACCATATTGTTGCACTTAAAAATGTGGCCCAAGATGATTCTCAGATAGAAGGTAATGAGGTTAGCCCGTTGACCTCTCCCCAAGTGTCACAACCAGTTAATCCCGCTCAAGCGATGCCTAGCACCTCTAGCGCGTCTAATTCTTTTGTTACAAGATTTGGCGGCAGTTATGGATAATACCCTCTCAGTATTTTTATCTAAGCTGCCCGTGTTACCTGCAAAGCGTGATAGCTCTGTTTTAAGAACAGATTATGAGCATTCTGACGCTTTAGTAGCCGTATCCGATATTCACTCACAACACTCTGAAATGGGGGCGAGGGATGTGCTGTCTGAGGGAGAAGTTTCCGATTCGGGAAAGGTTGCTCCTCAGGCACTCAGATACGTTGGCATTTAAATTTAAACTAGAACACTTCCGCTTATTACTCAGGGAGGTATTAGTTACTCTGGATGACTGTGACCCTTTGGTGGTCCCAGAGAAATTGTGTAAAATGGACAAGTACCTAGAAGTTCCTGTTTACACTGATGTGTTCCCGGTCCCTAAGAGGATTGCGGATATAGTAACTAGGGAGTGGGATAAACCAGGTATTCCGTTTGTTCCCCCTCCTGTTTTTAAGAAAATGTTCCCCATATCTGACACCACGCGGGACTCGTGGCAGACGGTCCCTAAGGTGGAAGGGGCTGTTTCTTAACTTGCTAAATGCACAACCATACCAATTGAGGACAGTTGTGCTTTTAAAGACCCTATGGATAAAAAATTAGAGGGTCTACTTAAGAAAATTTTTGTTCATCAAGGTTTTCTCCAACCTATAGCGTGCATTGTTCCTGTAACTACTGCAGCTGCTTTCTGGTTCGAGGCGCTGGAAGATGTTCTCCAGACGGAGACCTCATATGAGGATATTATGGACAGAATTAAGGCTCTTAAGCTGGCTAATTCTTTTATCACAGATGCCGCTTTCCAATTAGCTAAGTTAGCGGCAAAGTATTCAGGTTTTGCCATTCTGGCGCGCAGGGTGCTATGGCTCAAGTCTTGGTCGGCCGATGTGTCTTCAAAATCCAAACTGCTGAACATCCCTTTCAAAGGAAAGACCCTTTTCGGGCCTGAATTGAAAGAGATTATCTCAGAAATCACTGGGGGAAAAGGCCATGCTCTCCCTCAGGACAAATCCTTTAAGACAAAGAACAAACAAAATAATTTTCGTTCCTTTCGAAATTTCAGTAGCGGTCTCGCTTCATCCTCCCCTGCTGCAAAGCAAGAGGGTAACACTTCACAACCCAGGGCAGCCTGGAAACCTTACCAGGGCTTTAACAAGGGTAAACAGGCCAAGAAGCCTGCATCTGCTCCCAAGACAGCATGAAGGGGTAGCCCCCGATCCGGGACCGGATCTAGTAGGGGGCAGACTCTCTCTCTCTCTTCGCTCAGGCCTGGGCAAGAGACGTACACGATCCCTGGGCCTTAGAGATTGTATCCCAGGGATATCTTCTAGAATTCAAGGACTCCCCTCCAAGGGGAAGCTTCCATATTTCTCGTCTGTCTACAGACACGACAAAGAAAGAGGCGTTCTTACGCTGTGTAGAAGACCTACATACAATGGGAGTGATCCACCCAGTTCCAATTGCGGAACAAGGGCTGGGGTTTTATTCAAACCTGTTTGTGGTTCCCAAAAAAGAAGGAACTTTCAGACCAATCCTGGATCTCAAAATTCTAAACAAATTCCTCAGAGTCCCATCATTCAAGATGGAGACCATTCGGACAATCTTACCAATGATCCAGGAGGGTCAATATATGACTACCGTGGATCTAAATGATGCGTATTTACACATTCCTATCCACAAAGATCATCACCAGTTTCTCAGGTTCGCTTTTCTGGACAAGCATTATCAGTTTGTGGCTCTCCCTTTCGGGTTGGCCACTGCTCCCAGAATTTTCACAAAGGTGCTAGGGTCCCTCCTGGTGGTGCTAAGGCCGCGGGGCATAGCAGTGGCGCCTTATCTAGACGACATCTTAATTCAGGCATCAACTTTCCAAAGAGCCAAGTCTCACACGGAAATTTTAGTGGCCTTTCTGAGGTCTCACGGGTGGAAGGTGAACATCAAAAAGAGTTCTCTCTCCCCCCTCACAAGAGTTCCCTTCCTAGGAACACTAATAGACTCTGTAGAAATGAAAATATTTCTGACGGAGGTCAGAAAGTTAAAACTCTTAACTACTTGCCGAGCTCTTCATTCCATTCCTCGGCCATCTGTAGCTCAGTGCATGGAGACAGTCGAATTAACGGTAGCGGCAATGGACATAGTCCCTTTTGCACGGATACACCTCAGACCACTGCAACTATGCATGCTCAAACAGTGGAATGGGGATTATGCAGATTTATCTCCTCAAATACAGTTGGACCAGGGGACCAGAGATTCTCTTCTCTGGTGGTTGTCTCAGGATCACCTGGCTCAGGGAATGTGTTTCCGCAGACCAGTCTGTTGGGCTGGGGTGCTGTCTGGGACTCCCTGAAAGCTCAGGGCTTATGGTCTCGGGAAGAAGCTCTTCTCCCGATAAACATTCTGGAACTGAGGGCGATATTCAACGCTCTTCAGGCATGGCCTCAGCTAGCTGCGGCAAAATTCATCAGATTTCAGTCGGACAACATCACGACTGTAGCTTACATCAACCATCAAGGGGGAACAAGGAGTCCCCTAGCAATGATGGAAGTAACCAAAATAATCAGGTGGGCGGAGGATCACTCTTGCCACCTCTCAGCAATTCACATCCCAGGAGTAGACAACTGGGAAGCGGATTTTCTAAGTCGTCAGACATTTCATCCGGGGGAGTGGGAACTCCACCCGGAGGTATTTGCCCAGCTGATTCAGCGATGGGGCACTCCAGAATTGGATCTGATGGCGTCCCGTCAGAATACCAAACTTCCTCTTTATGGGTCCAGGTCCCGGGATCCCCAGGCGGCATTGATAGATGCTCTTGCAACGCCTTGGTCCTTCAATCTGACCTATGTGTTTCCACCATTTCCTCTCCTTCCTCGTCTGGTGGCCAGAATCAAGCAGGAGAGGGCGTCAGTGATTCTAATAGCGCCTGCGTGGCCACGCAGGACCTGGTATGCAGACTTAGTGGACATGTCATCTGTCCCACCATGGACACTACCAATGAGGCAGGACCTTCTAATACAAGGTCCTTTCAAGCATCCAAATCTAATTTCTCTGCGTCTGACTGCTTGGAGATTGAACGCCTAATTCTATCTAAGCGTGTTTTCTCTGAGTCGGTTATCGATACCCTGATTCAGGCCAGAAAGCCTGTCATCAGGAAAATCTACCATAAGATTTGGCGAAAATATCTTTGTTGGTGCGAATCCAAGGGTTACTCATGGAGTAAGATTAGGATTCCCAGGATATTGTCTTTTCTCCAAGAAGGATTGGAGAAAGGATTATCAGCTAGTTCCTTTAAAAGGACAGATATCTGCTTTTTCTATTCTTTTACACAAACGTCTAGCAGAGGTACCAAGACGTCCAAGACCAAGATGTTCAAGCGTTTAGTCTGGCTTTAGTCAGAATCAAGCCTGTTTATAGACCTGTGGCTCCGCCATGGAGTCTGAATTTAGTTCTTTCAGTTCTGCAAGGGGTTCCGTTTGAACCTTTACATTCCATAGATATTAAACTTTTATCTTGGAAAGTTTTGTTTTTGGTAGCTATCTCTTCTTCTTGAAGAGTTTCAGAGTTATCTGCTTTGCAGTGTGACTCACCTTACTTGGTGTTCCACGCAGATAAGGTAGTTTTGCGTACCAAACCCGGTTTTCTTCCTAAGGTTGTGTCTAATAAGAATATTAATCAGGAAATTGTTGTTCCTTCCCTGTGTCCTAATCCTTCTTCGAAGAAGGAACGTCTGTTACACAATCTTGATGTGGTTCGTGCTTTAAAGTTCTATTTACAAGCAACTAAGGATTTCAGACAAACAACTTTATTGTTTGTCATCTATTCTGGTAAAAGGAGAGGTCAGAAGGCGACTGCTACCTCTCTTTCCTTTTGGCTGAAAAGCATCATCCGTCTGGCCTATGAGACTGCTGGCCAGCAACCTTCTTAAACAATTACTGCTCATTCTACCAGAGCAGTGGCTTCCACATGAGTTTTTAAAAATGAGGCTTCTGTTGAACAGATTTGTAAGGCAGCGACTTGGTCTTGCTGCATACCTTTTTCCAAATTTTCCAAATTCGATACTTTTGCTTCTTCGGAGGCTATTTTTGGGAGAGAGGTTTTACAAGCAGTGGTGCCTTTCGTTTAAGGTACCTGTCTTGTTCCCTCCCTTCATCCTTGTCCTAAAGCTTTGGTATTGGTATCTCACAAGTAAAGGATGAATCCATGGACTGGATACACCTTACAAGAGAAAACAGAATTTATGCTTACCTGATAAATTACTTTCTCTTGTGGTGTATCCAGTCCACGGCCCGCCCTGGCTATTAAGTCAGGTAGATTTTTTTGTTTAAACTACAGTCACCACTGCACCCTATGGTTTCTCCTTTTTCTTCCTCACCTCCGGTCGAATGACTGGGGGGTGGAGCTAGCGGGGGAGCTATATGGACAGCTCTGCTGTGTGCTCTCTTTGCCACTTCCTGTTAGGAAGGAGAATATCCCACAAGTAAAGGATGAATCCGTGGACTGGATACACCACAAGAGAAAGTAATTTATCAGGTAAGCATAAATTCTGTTTTTTTTTTCTTGGTGTTTGTACCTAATCAATATTATGTTAAGCTGCAGTATAGAGGCTTTTAAGAAATGTGTGGCAAGTATTTTGGAAACGTGGGCAGGAATTCAATACTCAAGGAAAAAAAAATCTTACTATGCTTACATTTTTTATTTTGTTTTTAACTAGGTTATAATGTATCTCTCTCTATATAAACCTTCTTTCCATGACTCTTAAAAGCACAGCCTGACTTCAGGTTTTGTGTACCTTTTCAACCCTAATACATTGTGTTTTATGGAAGAAAAATAAATAAATATATTTTTCACATTAATTTTACACCTGCATCACTTGCCATTGAGACACACACAAGTAGAAAAGAAAAATATTATGGATATTTTATATATAATATGTAATAATTTTTTTGGGTTGGTACTTGTATTTTTAATTAAAACATTTTTTTCCCAGTCTCATTGTTTACAGTAACAGTGAGAAGTAGATCTGTGTAGCTGAAGAACTACTCGATTGCTATAGTATTGGCAGGGCATTGTCAGCATAACAGCTGCAAAACAGAGCATCAGATTATGATTGCTAACACATGCTTTCTAATACTTTGTCCCAAGAAGTCGCCATCATTGGGGGTTTAACGTTCCTCAGGCTACACCCACCTCTTGCAGGAGATCTGAGGGTCTCCGTGGTTACAGATTGGAAGGGATGGGAGGGCAGTGGTTTCCTTGACAACTCACTGGATCTCTGTGGGAAATACTTCCAAGCTTTTTGCTTTCCCAAGTGTGAAACTACCTTCATGGCTGATCGTTAAACCAACCCCCAGGCTAATGCTTCCCAAGACCCACTCTATGCTGAGCATTGGTGATCCATTTGCACAATGTATTTCCTTTACTCCAGAGTTTTCCAGCAAGTGGACAAAAGCTGTGTTAAAGTGTCAAATATTTTGTGAATACAAATGTGTGCCAGACCCAGCATGGTCTGCAATCCTTTCAGTCTTATTTGGTCTATATAGTTCATTACCCAGTTCTTATGTTTAGTTAAATTGTAGTTAAATTTAGAGTAGATCAGTGCTAACAGTTTGTAAAATTGTCACTTTTTTTGTTATTATGGTTGTACTTGTAAGCAACTGTTTTTTCATATAAAAGCTACTAATTTACATTTCTGTTCAGAGGTTTTATGTAGCATTTCAAATAAAGTTGTATGGATGACACTGTACAGAAAGTATTCTCTTCTCAAAAGCAAAACACTTTACAATAGTATGTATTTATATATATATATATATATATATATATATATATATATATATATATATATATATATATATATATATGACACGGAAGGAGACTGCACTCCAAGACCGGATCGGGTACATATCCAATGACTCTGCAACATCCCAGCCCTGGGTGCTTAAATAGCACTCCCAAAAAGCTGTGCTGTCACCAGAGTCAGAGGCAGTTAACCCCAGTCCGGAATGTGTGCAAGAAACATAGGGGGATTACAAACAAATAATAATACAACACATAGAAATACCCAGCACTCACCAGCTAGCTCACAGCTAAGATTTAAAAACACAACTGGAAAGGTTAGTTACCGCATCTGGCCAAATGGGAAAAGCTCAGGCACCTCGTCAAGGTCCTTTCCACTGCCTGAGTCCCTAACACAGCCACACAATGCGCGCTTACAAAGCAAAACAAACTGGGAACAAGGGAGGGGTGCACAGGTATTTGTAATCACCCAGAGAAATACAAGACACGGAAGGAGACTGCACTCCAAGACCGGACTGGGTACATATCCAACATCCCAGCCCTGGGTGCTTAAATAGCATTCCCAAAAAGCAGTGCTGTCACCAGAGTCACAGGCAGTTAACCCCAGTCCGGAATGGGTGCAAGAAACATAGGGGGATTACAAACAAATAATAATACAACACATAGAAATACCCAGCACTCACCAACTAGCTATGTTTCTTGCACCCTTGCATCATAAGTTTACATACCCTGGCAGAATTTATGATTTCTTGGCCATTTTTCAGAGAATATGATTTCAGCCACAACTGCCAGGAAAATGGGATGCAAAGAAAACCTCACAAATAACTTCAGGTGAAATACAGGACTCTCTGAAAACATGTGGTGTGGCTGTTTCAAGATGAACAATAAGGATGCACTTGAAGATAGATGGGCTGCATTGTCGAGTCACCAGAAAAAAAGCCATTACTACCTAAATGCTGCAAAGTATCCTGCTTACAGTACGCCAAATAGCACAGAGACTAGCCTCAAACCTTCTGGCACATAGTCATTTGGAGTGATGAGACCAAAATTTAGCTTTTTGGCCACAACCATAAACGCTACATTTGGAGAGGAGTCAACAAGGCCTATGATCAATGGTACACCATTCCTACTGTGAAATACTGAGGTGGATCACTGATGTTTTGGGGATGTGTGAGCTACAAAGGCACAGGAAATTTGGTCAGAATTGATGGCAAGATGAATGCAGTATGTTATCAAAAAATACTGGAGGAAAATTTGCATTCATCAGCCCGGAAGCTGCGCATTGGGACGTATTTGGACATCCCAACATGACAATGATCCTAAACACAAGGCCAAGTTGACCTGTCATTGGCTACAGCAGAATAAAGTGATCATGTCAAACTAATCTAATTAGATTCTACAAGGAAGTAAGTAAAAATATAGATAAAGGGGAATCAGTTGATGTGATATATTTAGATTTTGCAAAGGCATTTGATACAGTGCAACATGAGAGATTAATGGACAAAATTAAGGGACTGGGAATAGCTAAAAATGTTAGCTCATGGATAAATAACTGGATAAAAGATAGGGAGCAAGGAGTAGTAGTAAATGGATCATACTCATATTGGACAAAGGTAATCGGTGGAGTCCCCCAGGGATCAGTACTGGGCCCTGTCCTTTTTAATATTTTTATAAATGACTTGGAGCAAGGATTATATAGCGACATCTCTATTTTTGCAGATGATACTAAGTTAAGTAAGGTCATTAGGTCAGAGCAGGATGAACTTTCATTACAAAGGGATCTGCAAAAATTAGAAGTATGAGCAAGTAAATGGAAAATGAGATTTAATATGGGAAAATGCAAGGTTCTACATTTTGGAAGTAAAAATAAGCAGGCAACTTATTTTTTAAATGGGACAAGACTTAGCCAAACAGAGGAGGAAAGGGATTTGGGTTTAGTAATAGATAACAAGCTAAAGATGGGTGCACAATGCAGGGCAGCGGCTTCAAAGGCTAATAAGATACTAGCATGTATTAAAAGAGGCATTGATTCAAGGGAGGAAAGCATAATTTTGTCACTATATAAAGCCCTAGTAAGACCTCACCTTGAGTATGGAGTGCAGTTCTGTGGACCAATCGTAAAAAAAAGATATTGCAGAACTAGAAAAAGTTCAGAGAAGGGCCACAAAGCTAATAAGGGGATTGGAGAATATAACCTATGAGGAGAACTGGGTCTGTTTTCTTTAGAAGAAAGGCGCTTGAGATGTGACATAATTACTTTATATAAATATATTCAAGGCCCATATACAGAGATGGCAGAAGCTCTGTTTATTCAAAGAAAATTGTTTCTGACAAGAGGTCACAATTTAAGGTTGGAGGAAAGGAGATTTAATCTTCTGCAACTGAAACGTTTTTTCACTGTAAGAGCAATAAAATTGTGGAACTCATTACCAAAGGAGGTAGTGTATGCCAATACCCTAGATACATTTAAAAATAGTCTGGATACATTTCTGTATATAAACAAAATTCATGGATATGTTTGCTAGTATTAAATGGGTCACCTTTTAGTGGGGTTATTTAAGCTTAACTGGAGCTTTTTGTAAGTATTTTAGATTTGTATAGGTTGAACTCGATGGACTTTGGTCTTTTTTTCAACCTTATCTACTATGTTACTATGTAAAGTGAAGGTTCTGGAGTGGCCATCTCAGTCTCCTGACCTCAATATCATTGAGCCACTCTGGGGAGATCTCAAACGTGCAGTTCATGCAAGACAGCCTAAGAATTTACAGGAACTAGAGGCTTTTTGCCAGGAAGAATGGGAAGCTTGAACATCTGAAAAGATAAAGAGCCTCATCCACAAATACCACAAAAGACCCAAAGCTGTCATTGATGTTAAAGGGGGCAATACATGATGTTAAGAACTGGGGTATACTTTTGATCAGTGTCATTTGAGTAGTTTCTGTTGTCATGATTTAAAAAGAGTAAACACAGTTGATTGATAATAATTGGCTTTAACCAAACTCTAACCATGAGTGAAAGAAAAGTTTTTGTGTTATCATTCATTTTCTCTGAAAAAAATAGCCAAGAAATCATAAATTCTGCCAGGGTATGTAAACTTATGAGCACAAATATATATATATATATATATATATATATATATATATATATATATATATATATATATATATATATATATATATATAGAGATAGATAGATATAGACATATATAGATATAGATAGATAGATAGATATAGATGTATGAGAGAGAGAGAATAACTCATTGTGTAAACCATTTAAAAGTCTAGACAAGTCAGAAGACTTGCTTTTCCCACAGAAACTCTCTGATTACACTGTTTCCAAAGCAGCAAAGGATTCTGGGTAAGACATGCAAATGAGGTTCACAATGACTCACCTTTTTACTTTTAGCCTGCTTTTTAAGACAGACTTCCCTTTATGCCATAGCATCTCCGCATTACACAGCTTTTATGCTTAGCTAGGGTTAGTACAGTGATTCAGAACCAATCCCAGGATAGCTGTTACGTGGTTATTGCCACTCATCAGCTGGGACTAGGTTGAATCACTGCTTGGTAATGATCATTGCTGGGGGAAATATAACAACAATTTAAATTATGGGGAGGCGAAAAGTGAGTTTAAAATCCTCCACTAAATACAAAATGTAGAGAAAATAACTCAAAACTCAAAAGCAGGCTAAAAGTAAAAAGGTGAGTCATTGTGAACCTCATTTGCATGTCTTACCCAGAATCCTTTGCTGCATTGGAAACAGTGTAGTTGGAGAGTTTCTGTGGGAAAAGAAAGTCTTCTGACTTGTCTAGACTTGTAAATGGTTTACACAATGAGTTATTTTCTCTACATTTTGTATTTAGTGGAGGATTTTAAACTCACTTTTCGCCTCCCCATAATTTAAATTGTTGTTGTATTTCCCCCAGCAATGATCTTTACCAAGCAGTGATTCAACCTACTCCCAGCTGATGAGTGGCAATAACCACGAAACAGCTGTCCTGGGATTGGTTCTGAATCACTGTACTAACCCTAGCTAAGCGTAAAAGCTGTGTAATGCAGCGATGCTATGGCGTAAAGAGAAGTCTGTCTTGAAAGCAGGCTAAAAGTAAAAAGGTGAGTCATTGTGACTCTCATTTGCATGTCTTACCCAGAATCCTTTGCTGCATTGGAAACAGTGTAATCGGAGAGTTTCTGTGGGAAAAGCAAGTCTTCTGACTTGTCTAGACTTGTAAATGGTTTACACAATGAGTTATTTTCTCTACATTTTGTATTTAATGGAGGATTTTAAACTCACTTTTCGTCTCCCCATAATTTAAATTGTTGTTGTATTTCCCCCAGCAATGTTCTTTACCAAGCAGTGATTTAACCTACTCCCAGCTGATGAGTGGCAATAAAAAATAAAATTCACAATGATATCAGTGGCAACATGTGCAACAGGATAGAGCTGCTTGTTGTACACAAGCTAAAGAACACAGTCGTTCACTGGTATCAGGTGGCTTTGGCAGGTCAGTTATTTGCAATTTAGAAAGACAATCAGATTATGTGTGTGCTGTAATTGGGGACTGATAGGGATTGGCAGAGAGGTGCAGCAGATGAAGAGCGAGTTTTAAGGAATATGAGCCTGGCAGAGGCATTCATTATGGATTGTAAAGGAGCTAGGCGGCAGGTAGGGAGATCAGAGAAGACGGAGTTGCAGTAGTCGAGGGAGGAAAGGATGAGAGAGTGGATCAAAATCTTAGTTGTGTCTTGTGTAAGGAAATGTCTAATTTTAAAGATGTTTTTTAAAGTGGAAGCAGCAGGATTTAGTCAAGGACTGTGAAAGAAAGATCTGAGTCAAATGTAACCCCAAGACATTGGGCATGTGGGGTGGGGGTAATGATGGATTTGTTGACAGTTATAGAGAGAAGGAGGGTGGAGATTTTAGAAGAAGCAGGGGAAAATAAGGAGCTCAGTTTTGGAGAGATTTAGCTTAAAGGGACATTCCGGTGAAAATTTAATTGCACATAGATGAATTACATCTTTGAATAGAAACATATTTCCAATATACGTGTATTTGCAAAAATGCTTCTATTAAAAGTTATAACTGTTTGAGTGTTAACATTTTTCTATGCACGTGCATGTGAAGCATAACTAGATATTCTCAGTACACCAGTGTTTTAAGTGCTGCAGCTGCTCAGAGCACCAGTGGGGCTTGTATCATGTCAGCAATTAACAAATTCAGTCACTACCAGATGGTACAAGCACCTTAGGCTCTCTGAGCAAGTGCTGTATTTAAAGGTGCACGGTGCATACTCAAATACACATTTGAAACGGCTATAGCTTTTATTAGGAGCATTTTTGCTAATACATGTATATTACAAAAATGCTTCTATTCAAATCTGAAATGTATCCATGTGGATTCCAATTTTTTCTGGAATGTTCCTTTAAGGTAGTGAGAGGACATCCATGAAGAGATGTGAGAAAGACAGTTAGTGACACGGGTTAACAAGGAAGGAGAGAGGTCTGGTGCAGAGAGGTAGATTTGGTTGTCCTCGGCATACAAATGATATCGAAACCCGTGGGACTTTATTAAGGAACCTAATGATGATTGAAAATGAATAACAAGAAAAAACTACCAAACATAAAATCATTCTTAAAAAAACAGATGACACTTTGTGAACATTTATTAAGACTCACTCTTCTCTCCCATAAATTTGGATACCTGTTTTGTGTTTATTTTTTTTTTATTTTTTATTAAGATCAGAGAATCAAAGACCTAAGAGCCCTGACAACATCATCAACAACAGAGTAAGGCTAGCGGTTGCTGACAGGTGATCATTGTTACTATGACGATTACTTGACTGCTGTAAGGACATGAAACTCCTTTTTTTTTTTCAATGAGTGGTCTTATGGTATATTTCTATAGCAAGAGGTTTGGTAGAGTCACCAGAACTTCCAAAATTGGAGTTATACTTGGCAGCATTTTTCATGGTTATGACAGTCATATGGTTGCTGGTGGGACATTGCTTACTGCGTTGACATAAGGGGCCTTATATTTCAATATTTATTGTAAGGAACAACAGGTGGGATACCCCACACCCTGATTTTGTAATAATTTTATGAGGTGATAATTTTTGTCATAGCGATCACCTAACAGCAACGTACACATCTCACCTTTCATTTAAAAAGGCCTTGTGTTATGGAAGTGAAAAGGCAAAACAAAATGATTTGTTAATCATAGGTCATGTGCCCTTGTGTCAATTGCTTCAATTATTGATGCAGAAAAAATTCTAAAAGTTTATAATCTTGTCTTAGTTTGATTACTATTAAAATTTTCATCTCCGTTTTCAGGTTTCTATGAATTCCTGTCAGAAGCCAGGGTATTTAAAGGAACAGTAAATGTTGGAGAAAATGTTACATCATTCATCATGTGAAGAATTATGTAACATAAGGATAGCCATACATGGAAAAAAAATAATAGTGAAATTTATAAACATAAAAAAGTTCCAGGCACCCACAGCATAAACATAACTTGAGGTAAACTGTAATTTTTATGAAGTGGTTTTAATAAATGATTGGCATAAATAAGAATAGATTATAGAGCCTTAGTATTATTTGTAACATAACTCCCTCAATGCAATATACTAAAGTACCATAAATTATATAAATAAGAGAGAAATAAAGGTAATGTTTATTTAAATGTTGTCTGAATGGAGATGTTGGGTATATTTTAACAGGACATTAAATGGGAATTATACGTTACCAGATGGCAGAACATCTTACATGTCTAGGTATTTATTCCTCACTGGCTTATAGAGACAACCCCATCAGCTGTACTGGTGGAACACCCACTAGACTGATCAGCCCATGATCTGAAATATATTTTGAAGTACCCTATTTTAGCACAGACAAAACAAAACACTTGGCCTTATCTTACACTTGTCTGTTTTTTTTACAGTTGCTGGGAGCTGCCTTTCTGGCTATTGGTTTGTGGGCATGGGCAGAAAAGGTAAGATGGCACTGAAATACCATGATGTTCATAGATGCTTAAAAGAGCTTATTAGATTGCAAATGTTTATTTTAGAACAACAAGCTGAGTTGTGATTTTTGTGATTTGCCCCATCAGTATGTCATAGGGTTACATCTCTCATGCTTAGCCAGACTTTTGTTTATATCCTCCGTCTTCTCTGAACAAATCATTTTTCTTCTTCTCTCTTCCTTCTTATTACTCTTCACATTTAGATGGTACCTGTAGTTGTCAACTACACCCAGTATCTCAAAAGTGTAATTGTCAACAGTTTGGTCTCTGGGCGGGTGGGGGTGGGGGGTTGTTTATGAGTATTTTGCTGCATTGGAAAAAAAAAATGTTTAGATCGGTGCATATTGTATAGCTCATCACTAAGAACATATTGCTTACTGGCTGATAAGGATAACCTCTATCTCAGTCTGAAAGTAACACTTGTACTAAAGGAATTGTCAGCACTTCCATTGCTACAATGTTGTCAATGGTAATTGTTGCTTGTTCAGAAATTGCTGCATTGTATATATTAAAATTATGTTTGACAACTTTTTTTTGAAGAAGAATATTAGGAGGCCAAGGAATCGCCAAATTTCACTTAGGCTATCAACAAATTATACATAAGTTACAGCTTCTTCTTTTTTTTTTTTTTTTTACAGTTTGGTACAACAAAATAACTTATACAAATCATCTTCATTTATGCAGTCTAGCTAAATACATACAGCAACTTCAAACCCTTGAACTTTATTTCTCATTTCAGACACAGTGGGAGACATTAAACTGTCAGATACTTCAAATCATTAACTAAATAAGAGTACAAGAGTGCGATATTAAATGTCTGAAATGAAGATTTTACATGTTGTAAAAAAAAAATAAGGGAGAACAATGTACTAAAAGCAGATAAATAAGGGAGCTTAAAACTGTAAATACAAAATTAGATACAGGGTATATGTAGACTGAGGATAAGCTAAACCAGAATTGCCACCCTCCTAACTGCACTTCTCACAACGTGTGCAATTAAATTGGGGGATTTTTTTACAGAGGTTGGAGGTGGCGCCCAAGGCTATCTGGCAAAGGAATGGTTAATATGAAAATATACCTTCAACTAAACCTGATTTCTGAGGGTGGTTATTGGTGATACAAATTCAAAATAAAAATTCTAATTAAAAAATGCAAGTTGCTGCAGGTATTTGCTATTCATAAAAAGTTTTATTAATACATACTTATAAAAAAAATCACTCGAAATCATTCACTCCATAAATCCTCTACGTTAAAACGATATGAAAGCCACTGTACTAATAGGCTATGACACGGGTGTCCAACCACTCATGGGTTTTAAACTAAATGCTGGCTGAACTTAATGTTCTATGTAGCAGTTAAATTAGAGACTCAATGCGGTTCACACAACAACATAAATCTTACACCATAAATTGCTGATAAGATATATATATAAAAAGTATGTTGATGACTCAATGACTTGACAGTAGATACTGTAGTTTTTAAACTCTTTCTAAAAAAAAAAAACCCGGATTGAATGTACTCAAAATTGTACTTTCTAAGAGGCTCCACACTGAATGATAATCTTTATCTTTAAGAAATTAGGCACAGCCTATTCAAAACAATGTTCACACATTTGAATATGTACTTGAGAAAGTTTGTTGCAGAAAACAAATAATATCCCTTACGTATTCGCAATGTCTTTTGTGTAATAGCAAGTCTTGTTACCCAGTAGGTTGTTATTTCGGTATTTGAAGTATTTCCAATTAAACAGATGGTAAGTCTTTTGATGTAAAACTGTAAATAGTTTGGGAACATAAGGGAGATCTCTGGGAATGAGTGAGGGTTGGCTTTTATGGTTTAAAATATATTGGGTACGGACCTCTCTTCAAATTATAGCCATCATAATGGTCAATGTATGTGTAGTTGCAATTGGATAGACAAACTGAGTGCTCATCCCCTCTTGCCAGTGACAATATATACATTTTGAATGGTAAACTGCCTGGCATATCACAGATGCGTTTTGCACCTAGCAGCTTACAAAATGACCTATAAAAATAAAGAATGTTTACCTTGCATCGCCCTACACATTTTTTAAATAAACATAACGGCTACATCTCTTTTGGTGAAAACTGACACATACACTAGCATAACAATTATTTTTTTTCAGCCCAAGAACACCTTTTCTTCTTAAACAGAAAGAGTCCACAGCTGCATTCATTACTTTTGGGAATTCAGAACCTGGCCACCAGGAGGAGGCAAAGACACCCCAGCCAAAAGTTTCAAATACCTCCCCCACTTCCCTCATCCCCCAGTCATTCTTTGCCTTTCGTCACAGGAGGTTGGCAGAGAAGTGTCAGAAGTTCAAGTTAAGTCTCTTATGGAGGGTAGTACTCTTCAAAATGGCACTGGAGTTTTAAAGTCCTGTCAGCCTCTCAGTGAGAGCATGGATTAGAGTCCGGAGATGCAGAGAGAGTTTTTCTGCGAAACCATCCCGACTCATATTTAAAGCTCCCTGGCAATCAGCGTTGATGGCATTCGATGCCTGCCTTTGTTCACTCAAGTCCATGTCAGAAGCGAGGCTACTATCTGTCACACTTGAAGGGCTGTGTTCCTGTTCCACAACGTAGATTCCAGTAAGATCGTTTCATTTTACTTCATTATGTGAATATGATGTTAACGTAAAGGTAGGGTCCCAGTGGGACTCCTTTTTATCTTAAAATAAGGAATCATGAGTTAATATCCCTTAAGGGAGGTTATTGAACAGGGGGGACTTTAATCATGTTTGTTATGTGCTTCTATCTGCTGATGTATAGTAATACTTTAGGTTCATGGCTTTTTGGAACATTAACGGCCTTATCGTCATTTGGCACGATATTTGGATTTGCGCTCTATTTTATGACTTGCACAGTGCACCTCATGACCGGGTGCGGTTACGTTGCTTTTTCACTACTGTATGCTGACCGTGTGGCGACAGAGTCTGCTTGTGGGTTGTCTGGTTCACAGGAGGTGGTGTGTGCCCCAGCCATTGGGGGTGTAAAGAAGGTGTCATTTACCGTTTGTCTTTTTTGTAATCCCATGATGGAGGATTCTGACTTCTTAGACACCGATGTCTCTGATGCAGAGAATGTGTCTTGTGATGAATATGAAATGGCCCGGGTTATCCATGCCCATTAGTTATGTTCTGATTGCCGTTCCAGAATTCTCTCTTCTCCTGATTCAGGATCCTCAGAGTGCGTTGAGCCATCCGCCCTGAGGATGCTAGGTCCTGCGAGGCGCATGTTCCAGAAACTCCCTTTGCTACGCAAGCAGGTGTCCCTTTGGTCTTTACTCCTTCTCTGGAAGGTGGTCTGTTTCCTCCAGAGGTTACGGCATGGTTCCGCATGGCTATATCTGCGGCCTTGGCGCATTTGTATCTCACAAGTGAAATCTTTCTAAGATACTGTCCGTGTTCTGTCAACCAGGGCCCGATGTGCGGGGTATTGCCCGATTTTAGTTTGGCCTCCTGGGGAAGCTGGGGCCCCTGAGACTTCAGGGGCCCCAACCTTGGGGCCGGAGTCGTTTGTTGATCCAGCAAGGGATAATTTTGCCTTCCGCTATAGGTTGGCACGTCCTCGTGTCCTACTGAGACATGTTTTGACGTTGCTAGAGGATTCCAGTCCTAGTGGGCCGAGGGATTCGAGGCCTTAGATGCTGCATGGCAACTTGGATAGATGGTTGGGGATGAAGCCAATCTCCTTGTTGTCTCCATTTTTTTCTTTATTTTATGTATCGGTTCCAGTTCTGATCTTGGGTGAAGGGGGCCTTCTGATCGGCTGGTCTGGTTGAGCGTACCCTTTTTTTCACCCGCGGGTGCTGCCTTACTTTTAATTTAGTTCTGGATAGAATGTATTTGATTTAATTTATATAAAGCTCATGGCTGATATAACTTTCGATGAGAACATTCTTTCTCTGGAACCAATACTTGCTATTTTGTAGTCGCATTGGGCACTTCCTCGGAAGTTGCGCACTTTGGTTAAGTCCGAGGTTATGTTTCGAGTTCATATTATCGAGCCTTCGGGTCGATTTTTCTTGGACCTTAGACAGATCTGAGTTGCTTTTGTACCATGCAGGTACTGGTCGGGCGCTGGCTACTGTTTCTTGGATTCATGTCACCCTCGTGGTGCTGATTAGCCTGTCGGCTTTTAAAAAAAAAAAAAAAAAAAAGTCGACTCTTAAGGCCTAGTTTTATGGATTCCGGACTCAGATACTACAACAAAGTTTTGGGCCTGGGGTGTAGATCCAACGCTTCTGGTAGGAAGGTTGTATGCTCCGATATAAGTTGTTTTTTCTGGCGATATTGCTTGAGATGCGTGACCGACTTTTTCAGATGTCATCGTGGTTTCTAGGTCCCTGGGGACTCGGAACCGCGGGTTTCCATTCCTTTGGAAGTTTGAAGATGTGATTGATTTCTGGAGGTTTAGTCTCTGAATAGTGGACGATTTGCATCTTCACTTGCAGTATCTCAGGATGACTACTTTTGTAACCTAGTCGCATATCCTTTTACGGTGGCGATGTTTTCTTCCCTCCCGTCTTGGGTTGGGTCATTTGTTATGGAAAATTGGACATGTACTATTTCTTTGTCTCAGTGTTTCATTTGCTCTAGTGCGTGGAGTCCAAGGGTCTCCCTGCCATTCCACCAGAAGCTGGGAGACTCCCGTTATTCTATTTCAAGGATGTCGGGAGACCGATCCTGCAGGGATCTCTGGAGACTGTTGTCTTCTCCAGATAAGAACTGCCCCTTGTCATGCCATGGTTTTTTGACTCTTGAGTGCTACCTGTCAATATATTGCAGATCTAGCCCTTCAGGCTTGAGGTTAGGAGGTCTGGGGGCAGTTACAGTCTGTTCGCCTGTCTGAGGTCAGGAAACTGACCATTTAGCTTTTCAGCATGGGGTCAGGTCGTCAGGCCTGTCTACATAGATTACCTTGTGATCTAAGGGTACTGGTGGCCCTTTCCTAAACTGGTCGGGAGTTCTTTTCAGACTCTTGGGTTTGTGGATGTTGCTAGGTACTTTACATCTAAGGACTTTAGATGGCGGCATACTCTGTCTGGGTGCGCTCCTAACCATAAGAGGCAGCTTATGGGTTCCTCAGGGGCTTCAAATCTTCGGTTCGGTTCCATTTTTTCGAGGACTCCGGCTTAGGACCATGTCTCTTGCCTGGAAAGGGTATGGATGGTTCTGCTTAACCGTAGGGTTTTTATGAGATATTAATATCATCCTGAGAATTCAATTTGAGGTTTTCGGACGGTTCCCTACTTGTCTGCTGGGACATCTGATGCTTCCTAGTAGGCTCCAGTTGTTATCCATCTGGGCTGACAATATTGGCCGAGGGTTGGCCTCTAGTAGGGTGTTTTCCATTGTTTAATCTTCTCACCTAGGGTGGGGAAGGGATTTTTACGCGTTCTTCTTTGTTGGAGGTACCTCAGTATCTGTAAAGGGCTTGTGGGTCCTTATTTTTCTTGCCTTGTAGGTTTTTTTTCCCCCCTCTCTTGCGTTCTCAGTATCACAGAATTGATTTCTGGTATCGGAATGCTGTGGGTCAGAGTGTTTCTTCCCTTGAGGAGTGTTCCTTCTTATGGAAGGCTTCAGTGTAGGGGTCCTGGGACCTGAGCATAACGTTCCTGTCATGGTTCAGGGTAGCATGCGGTCAGAGTTCTACTCTGGGACTTTGATGCCTCGTAGATCCATCCTTTTTTCTTCCGAAGGTCTGAGACTTTTGTCTGTAAAAGGTCTTCCACTAGCCTTGGGTCTGGGACAGTTATCCTGGAAAGAAGGTCGGGGATCAGTCTGCTTTGCAGCATGGACAATTTACTTTTATGAATCTGTCCTCCCCTTTTTTGGGGAGGACTCTTAGTGCCTATCTCTCTACTGGCGGCGGCTGTTGTCAGGATGGATCGCTACTTGGGTTCCGGGATTTTCTGGTTGGGAGCTGTTGTCGAGATTTTTCAGCACTTTTCAGTGGGATGAGTCCCACGATGGCTTAAGACGGCTTCGTTGCCTGTGGAAGGGTCATCGTGAGTTTGCCAAAAGTGGCTCTGTGCCCTCTTGGAGAGCTCTTTTTAAGCTGCTGGGACGGTTTCCTGTCTCTGCTTTTCTATGCTTAACCTGACGGATCTTGTCTTGTCTAGGTTACAAGGGGGAACTCGCAGTTTTTCTGGAACACCATAGTTGGTATGGTGCTGTGTCAGGGATTGAGGGTGGCTTTCCGGTCATCATAGTGATGTTTTCTCCTGACTATGGACTTATCTTCTGGTCCTTGTCCTCCTAGGGAGTTTGTTCCCTGGACAGTGGTCCTGCAGCGACCTCGGGTTGCTCTAAGTTAATTGATCTTTTTGATATTTCATGAGGCCTCTATTCTCCCTTTCAGGGGTAGGTAGAGAGTTTGACCAGTTTTTGATTTAAGTCCGTTTTGGATGGTCCTTCGGATCTCCTGGGTTCCTCTACTCTCCCTCTCGGGGGTTGATGGAGGTTTTTCGGTTTTGGAATGTGGGAGTTGAGTGCCGCAGGGCTGACTCCTTGGAGTCTGAGTCTGAGTGGTTTCTAGCACGGCTTTGCAGGTTGTGTAAGTGATGAGTTGTTACCCGGGCTCCGGTTTTTCCCTTGTCGTTATATTTTTTTTTGTAGGGTGTTGGGTAATTTCAGGCTGTGGTGCCTTTCGAAGCAGCTACATTTTTTGTACCCACCCTTTGTTTGCATTCAGTGTCCTCTAGCTTGGGTATTGTTTTCCCAAAAGTAATGAATGCAATTGTGGACTCTTCCTGTTTAAGAAGAAAAACATAAATTATGCTTACCTGATAATTTTCTTTTCTTCTGACGGGAAGAGTCCACAGCTCCCGCCTGTGCTTTATCTATGGGGCGGCAGTACATTTCTTTCCTGTAATTGGCAAGAGTCCATGAGCTAGTGACATATGCGATATACAATCCTACCTACCATGAGGGGCAAAGTTTCCCAAACCTCAAAATGCCTATAAATACACCCCTCACCACACCCACAATTCAGTTTTACAAACTTTACCTCCTATGGAGGTGGTGAAGTAAGTTTGTGCTAAGATTTCTACGTTGATATGCGCTTCTCAGCATTGTTGAAGCCCGATTCCTCTGAGTACAGCGAATGTCAGAGGGGCGTGAAGGGAGTATTATTTATTGAATACGATGATTTCCCTAATGGGGGTCTATTTCATAGGTTCTCTGTTATCGGTCGTAGAGATTCATCTCCTACCTCCCTTTTCAGATCAACGATATACTCTCAATTTACCATTACCTCTACTAATAACTGTTTTAGTACTGGTTTGGCTATCTGCTATATGTGGATGGGTGTCTTTTGGTAAGTATGTTTTCATTACTTAAGACACTCTCAGCTATGGTTTGGCACTTTATGCATTTATATAAAGTTCTAAATATATGTATTGTACTTATATTTACCATGAGTCAGGTTCATGTATTTCCTTCTGCAGACTGTCAGTTTCATATTTGAGAATGTAAACATTTTTAAGAAATTTATTTCTTACCTGGGGTTTAGTCTTTTTTCAATTGACTACTTCTTGCAATTGCGGGTATTAGGCCTGCGGTGCGTCAAATGCTAAACTTTATTGCGTCATTCTTGGCGTGAAAAAAACGTTTATGACGCAACTTCGTCATTTCCGGCGTCATACGTGACGCCGAGGCCTTTCACACGGCGGCGTCATTAGTGACGCAAGTGTGTCATTTCCGGTCATTTTTGGCGCCAAAAAAGAGTTTACGTTACGTTGTGCATCATACTTGGCGCCAAACTTTTTTCATTATTTCAATACCCCTTGTTTGTTTGCCTCTTGCTTTTTGCTTTCAGAGGCCTATGCTATTGCATTTTTTCCCATTCCTGAAACTGTCATATAAGGAAATAGATAATTTTGCTTTATATGTTGTTTTTTCTTTTACATTGTGCAAGATGTCCCATTCTGATCCTGTCTCAGAAGTTTCTCCTGGAACATTGCTGCCTGACATCGGTTCTACCAAAGCTAAGTGCATTTGTTGTAAAATTGTAGAAATTATTCCACCGAATGTCATTTGTATTAGTTGTCATGATAAACTTTTACATGCAGATAGTGTTTCCATCAGTAATAGTACATTGCCAGTTGCAGCTCCTTCAACTTCTAATGTTCATGATATACCTGTAAATTTTAAAGAATTTGTTTCTGATTCTATTATGAAGGCTTTGTCTGCATTTCCACTTTCTAATAAACGTAAAAGGTCTTTTAAAACTTCTCATTTAGCTGATGAAATTTCAAATGACCAACAACATAATAATTCATCCTCTTCTGATGAGGATCTATCTGAAACAGAAGATCCTTCCTCAGACATTGACACTGACAAATCTACTTATTTATTTAAAATAGAGTATATGCGTTCTTTATTAAAAGAAGTGTTAATTACTTTGGATATTGAGGTAACCAGTCCTATTGACGTTCAGTCTAATAAACGTTTAAACGTTTAAATTCTGTTTTTAAACCTCCTGTGCTTTCCTCAGGGGTTTTTCCCATTCCTGAGGCTATTTTGATTTCTAGGGAATGGAATAAGCCAGGTACTTCTTTTATTCCTTCTTCAAGGTTTAAAAAATTGTATCCTTTACCAGCAAAATCTATAGAGTTTTGGGAAAAAATCCCCAAAGTTGATGGGGCTATTTCTACTCTTTCTAAACGTACCACTATTCCTATGGAAGATAGCCCTTCCTTTAAGGATCCTTTAGATAGGAAGCTTGAATCTTATCTAAGGAATGCCTATTTATATTCAGGTCATCTTCTCAGACCTGCTATTTCTTTGGCTGATGTTGCGGCTGCATCAACTTTCTGGTTGGAGAATTTAGCGCAACACGAATTGGATTCTGACATATCTAGCGTTGTTCGCTTACTGCAACATGCTAATCATTTTATTTTTTATGCCATTTTTGCTATTATCAAAATTTATGTTAGATCCATGTCTTTAGCTGTTTTAGCTAGAAGAGCTTTGTGGCTTAAATCCTGAAATGCTGATATGACATCTAAATCTAGATTACTATCTCTTTCTTTCCAAGGTAATAATTTATTTGGTTCTCAGTTGGATTCTATTATTTCAACTATCACTGGGGGAAAAGGAGTTTTTTTTGCCTCAGGATAAAAAACCTAAGGTTAAATCTAAGGCTTCTAATAGTTTTCGTTCCTTTCGTCAGAATAAGGAACAAAAACTCAATCCTTCCCCTAAGGAATCTGCTTCCAATCGGAAGCCTTCCTCAAATTGGAATAAATCCAAGCCATTTAGGAAACCAAAGTCAGCCCCTAAATCCGCATGAAGGTGCGGCCCTCATGCCAGCTCAGCTGGTAGGGGGCAGATTAAGGTTTTTCAAGGATTTTTGGATAAAATCTGTCCAAAATCATTGGATTCAGAGCATTGTCTCTCAAGGGTATTGAATAGGATTCAAAATAAGACCTCCTGTGAGAAGATTTTTTCTCTCACGCATCCCTGTAAATCCAGTAAAAGCTCAGGCTTTTCTGAAGTGTGTTTCAGACCTGGAGTCTTCAGGGGTAATCATGCCAGTTCCTCCTCAGGAACAAGGTTTGGGGTTTTATTCAAACCTATTCATTGTACCAAAGAAAGAAAATTTATTCAGACCAGTTCTAAAATTTTTGAATTATGTAAGAGTACCAACTTTCAAGATGGTGACTATAAGGACTATTCTGCCTTTTGTTCAGCTAGGACATTATATGTCCACAATAGACTTGCAGGATGCATACCTTCATATTCCGATTCATCCAGAACACTTTCAGTTTCTGAGATTCTGTTTTCTAGACAAGCATTACCAATTTGTTGCTCTTCCATTTGGCCTAGCAACAGCTCCAAGAATCTTTTCAAAGGTTCTGGGTGCCCTACTATCTGTAATCAGAGAACAGGGTATTGCAGTGTTTCCTTATTTGGACGATATCTTGGTACTAGCTCAGTCTTTCCATACTGCAGAATCTCACACAAATCAACTAGTGTTGTTTCTTCGGAAACATGGTTGGAGGATCAATTTACCAAAAAGTTTCTCGATTCCTCAGACAAGGGTCACCTTTTTAGGCTTTCAGATAGATTCAGTGTCCATGACTCTGTCTCTAACAGACAAGAGACGTTTAAAATTGGTCGCAGCATGCCAGCTCCTTCAGTCTCAGTCGTTCCCTTCAGTGGCTATGTGCATGGAAGTTTTAGGTCTCATGACTGCAGCATTGGACGCAATCCCCTTTGCTCGTTTTCACATGAGACCTCTACAGCTTTGTATGCTGAATCAATGGGGCAGGGATTATACAAAGATATCACAATTAATATCCTTGAATCCCAATGTACGACACTCTCTGACATGGTGGATAGATCACCATCGTTTGGTTCAAGGGGCTTCTTTTGTTTGCCCAACCTGGACTGTGATCACAACAGATGCGAGTCTTTCAGGTTGGGGTGTTGTTTGGGGATCTCTGACAGCACAAGGGGTTTGGAAATCTCAAGAGGCGAGATTACCAATAAATATTTTAGAACTCCGTGCAATTCTCAGGGCTCTAAAATTCTGGCCTCTGCTAAAGAGAGAACCCTTCATTTGTTTTCAGACAGACAATATCACAACTGTTGCTTATATCAATCATCAGGGTGGGACTCACAGTCCCCAAGCTATGAAAGAAGTATCTCAGTTACTTGCCTGGGCGGAATCCAGCTCCTGTCTAATCTCTGCGGCGCATATCCCAGGTGTAGACAATTGGGAGGCGGATTATCTCAGCCGCCAGACTTTACATCTAGGGGAGTGGTCTCTCCATCCAGATATGTTTTCTCAGATTGTTCAGATGTGGAGGCTTCCAGAGATAGATCTCATGGCCTGTCATCTAAACAAGTAACTTTCCAGATACCTGTCCAGGTCCAGGGATGTTCAGGCGGAAGCAGTGCATGCGCTGACACTTCCTTGGTGTTATCAACCTGCTTACATCTTCCCGCCTCTAGTTCTCCTTCCAAGAGTGATCTCCAAAATCATCATGGAACAGTCTTTTGTGTTGCTGGTGGCTCCAGCATGGCCACACAGGTTTTGGTATGCGGATCTGGTTCGGATGTCCAGTTGCCCGCCTTGGCCACTTCCGTTACGGCCGGACCTACTATCTCAAGGTCTGTTTTTCCATCAGGATCTCAAATCATTAAATTTGAAGGTATGGAAATTGAACGCTTAGTTCTAAGTCATAGAGGTTTCTCTGACTCAGTGATTAATACTATTTTACAAGCTCGTAAATCTGTCTCTAGAAAGATTTATTATAGAGTTTGGAAGACTTACATTTCATGGTGTTCTTCTCATAAATTCTCCTGGCATTCTTTTAGAATTCCTAGAATTTTCAGTTCCTTCAGGATGGTTTGGATAAGGGTTTGTCTGCAAGTTCCTTGAAACGACAAATGTCCGCTCTTTCTGTTTTATTTCACAGAAAGATTGCTATACTTCCTGATATTCACTGTTTTGTACAGGCTTTAGTTCATATTAAGCCTGTCTGAAGGCTTTACAGGCTCCTCCATTTGAGCCTATGCATTCTTTGAACATTAAACTACTTTCTTGGAAAGTGTTGTTCCTTTTTGCTATCTCTTTTGCTAGAAGAGTTTCTGAGCTATATGCTCTTTCTTGTGAGTCTCCTTTTCTGATTTTTCATCATAAGGCAGTTTTGCGGACTTCTTTTCAATTTTTACCTAAGGTTGTGAATTCTAACAACATTAGTAGGGAAATTGTTGTCCCTTCCTTGTGTCCTAATCCAAAGAATTCTTTGGAGAGATCCTTACATTCTTTGGATGTGGTAAGAGCTTTGAAATATTATGTGGAAGCTACTAAAGATTTCAGGAAGACTTCCAGTCTATTTGTTTTATTTTCTGGTCCTAGGAAAGGTCAGAAGGCTTCTGCTATTTCCTTGGCTTCTTGGTTGAAACTTTTGATTGATCAAGCTTATTTGGAGTCGGGTCAGGCCCCGCCTCAGAGAATTACAGCTCATTCTACTAGATCAGTCTCCACTTCGTGGGCTTTTAAGAATTAAGTTTCAGTTGATCAGATTTGCAAAGCAGCAACTTGGTCTTCTTTGCATACATTTACTAAATTCTACCGTTTTGATGTATTTGCTTCTTCGGAAGCAGCTTTTGGTAGAAAAGTTCTTCAGGCAGCTGTTTCAGTTTGATTCTTCTGTTTTTTGATTTAAGTTTTTTTTCTTTCAAACATGAAAATAAACTTATTTTTTTGGGTTGTGGATTAATTTTTTCAACAAAATATGGCTGTTTTTATTTTTATTCCCTCCCTCTCTAGTGACTCTTGAGTGGAAGACTCCACATCTTGGGTATTGATATCCCATATGTCACTAGCTCATGGACTCTTGCCAATTACATGAAAGAAAACATAATTTATGTAATAACTTACCTGATGAATTCATTTCTTTCATATTGGCAAGAGTCCATGAGGACCACCCTTTTTATATTTGTTATGATTTTTTGTATAAAGCACAATTATTTCCAAATTTCCTTTGTTGATGCTTTCTACTCCTTTCTTTATCACCCCACTGTTTGGCTATTCGTTAAACTGAATTGTGGGTGTGGTGAGGGGTGTATTTATAGGCATTTTGAGGTTTGGGAAACTTTGCTCCTTCTGGTAGGTAGGATTCTATATCCTATATGTCACTAGCTCATGGACTCTTGCTAATATGAAAGAAATTAATTTATCAGGTAAGTTCTTACATAAATTATGTTTTTTGTTCTTCTGGCACCTTTTTTCACCCTGATATTTCTCCTACCGTTCCTTGTTCCCTTGGCAGAATGACTGGGTGATGAGGGAAGTGGGGGAGGTATTTGAATTCTTTGGCTGGGTGTTTTTGCCTCCTCCTGGTGACCAGGTTCTGAATTCCCAAAAGTAATGAATGCAGCTGTGGACTCTTCCTGTCAGAAGAAAAGAAAATTATCAGGTAACCATAATTTATGTCCCCCCCCCCCCCCCTAAAAAACACTAATACTTTTAAAATACCATTTTGTAGATGCATCATAAAAACAAAATGGCTAATGTCTTTCAGAAAAGCATATCTGTATAGTTTAAAGGGAGAGTCTACTTGAACATTTTTATTGTTTAAAATTATAGATAATCCCTTTTATTACCTATTTCCCAGTTTTGTATAACCAACACTGTTATAATAAAGTGATTTGTAAAGTTTGCATATTTAAAACACATTGTATAAAATCATTCATAAAAGGCACTTTCATTAATTCATATTTTTAAAATGCTTCATTTGTAAAATAAGTACCATTTAGTGATGGTAAATATTGCGCCATTGCTTCACCGGCATCTCATACTTTATTTAGCTGATGGATCACAAATCTGGCTTCATCCAATCATTGCGTGCCCCCTTTGTGTCCAGCTCGTTGGGCATGCAACAATTGAATGAACGACGGATTTGAGGAATGGCGGGGGCAGGAATGGCGCAATGTTTACCATCACTATATAATAGTGTATAGAGAGTCCAATATCCCAGTATCTGTTCCTATTCCTATGGTCCAATTTTCTGTTTCCTATCCAATCATGATTTATCCTGTTCTGTGTTGAAGTGTAATTTTGTTTTCATACAATTTTTGTCTCAAAATAGCTATCATATCTGTAACCATGGTCCCAAAGTAACACGTGGTACAGTGAAATTGCTAAGTACGTCTACACTGTACATTGGGCAAAGGGGCTAATAAGAAATGCAGGCTTCAGTTAAGACTCTGCTAAGGCAGTTTTTACTATATATACAGTACATACAATCCCTCTGCCTATATAATAACTGATGGTAGGACAGCTTCATGTGACTGCTCTCCTGTGAACAAGTTTTTTATTGCGCTTGTCACAGTAGTGCTGATGTAAGAGGGGATCCCACGCTTGCGCAAAGCAGATCAGCACGAAAGGAGTGAGTAGAAAAATAAGAGAACTGGACTTACCAACATATACATTGAGAACAATAGGGCTTGGTATGTATCGGTAAAAACAGCATAATTTTTTGTAAATTTTAATACATGGCTGCAAACTTTTGAGCTTTGTGATTAATGGTTTACTTAGGATAAAAATGATTAGGCTATAAATATATCAGTGCATTATGTCCCTTTAAGCTGTTTCATTCCTCTCTTTGTATGCTTATCTTAAAGCCATAAATATTTTGCTTGTCTTGTGTTAGGTTTGTTTCCTCTGAATGTTTGTCACCATGCGATAATAAATATTTACAGACCTTGCCCAGTCTTTATTGACTTTTTGATAAAGGCACAGCAGGATAGTAAAGATATCCATGGACTTGTTCTTCCCTACAAAATATGAAAATTATTATAGTTTATTCAGTCACGCTAGCTATATTTTATTTTTGTATTTAATTTAATAGTGCATTTTCTGATACTGTATGTGAACACACAGCATGGAAGCCTAGCTGTTTTCCCTGATAGCCGTAATTTCCACTGTGGGGTCAAGCAGTTTAATTGCCTGTTTATCTACAGATCTTTGTTTTTGCTTTTTTTTTTTTTATAATTATGTGCTGTGTAAACTGGAGATAAGTTGTCAGTAGAGTTCTATGAAAAGGTTACTTTTTATTTTATATTGAAAATCATTTTTTGTCAGCTGCTGGTAATTGATAACACATTCACGTTTTGCTCCCATATTACGTCCCATCTGAAGAAATTATGCAGGAAACGCGTGGAGAGAGAAATTGACTCATTAAAACTGTTAAAGTGAATGTCAACTTATCACGGATGCCTCATGGCATCGTATAGACTTAAAAAAAATAAAAAAAAAATAACCTAAGTTTAATTCATGAAATGTTTGATATTTATTTATTTTCTTTAATTTTTACATTCTTACCGATCCGTCGATAAGCGCATCTCTCCAGCCCGCCATATTGTCTAATTGATTGACAGCTGACGTTTCTTTAAACAACTAATCCTTGTTTTCCGTGCCGTGACGTTTATGCAAAGGGGCTAAATAAGCATTAGTTGTTTGAAGAAACATTTCATAAATTAAACTCAGGCTAATTTTTAAAAGTCTATACGATGCCGTGAGGCATCCATGTTAACTTGACATTCACTTTAGGTCTTACATAAATGATATTTAAAACAATGTAATCATATACAGCATAAATATAAAATAGCAATATTCTCGGTCATACTTATTCATAAATTATAAAGGATGTGTTCCAAATGTGGTGATTTTAAAGTAATACATTCTGTTGAAAAATACTTAAAGGGACAGTCAACACCAAAATTGTTATTGTTTAAAAAGATAGATAATGCCTTTACTACCCATTCTCCAGCTTTGCACAACCAACGTTGTTATATTAATATTATTATTCTTTATTTATAAAGCCTCAACAGATTCTGCTGCGCTGTCCATGGTTACAAAGATAAAAGTACAGTACAATACAATATAAAAGACACCATACAAAGTTTAACAAACAAGTACAGAGGGAATTGAGGGCCCTGTTCCCGTGGGAACTTACAATCTAGATGGTTAGGAGGGTGAGAAACAGGAGGTGGGGACTACAAAGGTGAGAATGATGTTAGTGTGGAGTTAGATGAGGGCAGCAATTAGGTTAGTGGAATTCATTTGTTTCTGATTTGGAGATAGGCTTCCCTGAATAAAAAGGTCTTTAGGGAACGTTTAAAGGAGGAAAGGTTAGGGGAAAGTCTGACAGCTCGAAGAAGTGCGTTCCAAATGGTTGGTGCCGCACGAGAGAAGTCCTGTAGTCTAGCATGGGAGGAGGTGATGGTAGAGGATGCAAGGAGCAGGTCTTTGTTGGGTCTTATGAGTGAGGACAGGTGTGGGGAGCTGCGTTGGTAAGGGCTTTGTTGGTCAGGGTGAGAATTTTGAATTTAATTCTGCTGTGAATGGAGAGCCAGTGAAGGGACTCGCAGAGAGGTGCAGCAGATACAGAGCGTTGGGAGAGGTGGAATAGCCTAATGGAGGCATTTAGGATTGATTGAAGAGGGGAGAGGCGGGAGAGAGGAAGGCCAGTTAGTAGGTTATTACAATATACTTTATAACCTTTAAACCTCTACATTTCTGCCTTTTCTAAGCCACCAAAGACATCCTCTTATCACATGCTTTATTAGCTTTTTACAACAGGGGAGTGCTAGTTCATGTGAGATATATAGATAACAGTGTGCTGGGTTGTGGCAGACACTGCACTAATTGGATAAAATACAAGTCAATAGATAATAAATAAAAAGTCATGTGATCAGGAGGCTGTCAGAAGATACTTAGATTCAAGGTTATCACAAAGGTAAAAGTATATTAATATCACTGTTGGTTATGCAAAACTGGGGAATGGGTAATAAAGGGATTATCTATCCTTTTAAGAAATAAAATAATTTGAGTTGACTGTCCCTTTTAAAGGGACATGAAACCCAATTTTTTTCTTTCATAATTCAGATAGAGAATACAATTTTAAACAACATTCCAATTTTCTTCTATTATTTAATCTTCTTCATTCTTCATATAGCCTTTATTGAAGACATAGCAATGCACATGTGTGAGCCAATCACACACGGCATCTATGTGCAGCCACCAATCAGCAGCTACCAAGCCTATTTAGCTATGATTTTCAACAAAGGATATCAAGAGAATGAGGCAAATTGGATAAACAGTTGTTTAAAATGTCATGCTTTTTCTAATTCATGAAAGAAAAACATTGGGTTTTATGTTCCTTTAAGTTAGAAATGACTGCGATAATTTCCTCCAAAAACAGAAATATCATATAGTAAAATATTTTTTTTTTAAATAACTTTATTTATAATTAGAATCCAGAACATACATGGCAGAAAGCGTAAATTAACACATTTCAACAGAGGCCATTGATAAGAAACAAGTAATAACAGATTGCTAGATTCTTTGTGTGGGTACGTCAACAATGACCCATATAAATTCACCATGTAGGGACTTGGACTCACATTTCCTTGTATACCAAAACAACAATAAAACATAACACATAAAACAAAATTCGACATAAATACCAACAAAAAATAACACATAATAACTTACCCAGAGCCCACCGGTAAAGCTCACCCCCCTCGGACACGAACCAGAAAGAGAGAGAGAAGGGGGAAGAAAACGACAGCGAGAGACAGTTTCACCAAGAAAGGTCTTAGGACAGCCAGGAGCACATGTACCTAAGGCAATTACTTTTGGACAGCTGGGAAAGACCATTTCCCCTTGAGGTTCTCGTTAAGTATAAAGAGACTATTCTTAAATGGGTATATGACTCTCTCCCTAACGGACTCAGGCAAGTGTAGTAGGTAAGTTTCCCATTTAAATATGAAATGTTTTATCCGCTTCTCCGGATCTCCCCTTACGTCTGCCTGTTCAATTAGCATTTGCGTGTGTATACTTTGAAGAAGCTTTTGGAGGGGAGGGGATTTTTCTCCTGCCCACCCTGCCAATATAATTTGTTTTGCCAAAACTATTACCGTAGATACTAATTTATCAAAAGGATGGACAACATTACTGGGGATTAGGAAGATTATATGTTGGGCTGAGAGTACTATTTGGGTTTTTGTTACTTTCGTAAGCCAGTACGATATTTTGAGCCAGAAGCTCCTTAGCTTGGGACAATCCCATATCAGGTGTAACCAATCTGGTGAGCCATAACTACACTTGGGGCAGATATCTCCAGCTCCAGGAATCCATCTGGAACGCAGGCACGGAGTAATATAGGCCTGTTGTATGAATTTTAGGTGTGTCTCCCTTAATTTTGCAGAGATTGTGACTGTCTGTATTTTTTGTAAACTCTCATTAATGAGCTCCTCAGTTACCAGCAGACCATCAAAGCTATCCCATTTCGATTTAAGATTACACATAGCGTTATCTTCAAAGTGTATAAGAATGGAGTTTTAGGTGTATGATTTTATAGGATCCCTGTCTCGCCAATGCACATAGTTTGTCAATATTAGTGGGTTCTTTGGGAAGACATCCTTCTGCTTTTAGTTTGGAGATGTAGTGTCTACACTGAAAATATGCAAAACTATGTGAATTTGGAAGATTAAACCTGTCCTTCAGGTCTTGAAAGGGAACAATCTCTAGAGTTAAAGGATAAAAAAGTTGTTTAATCGTGGAGAGGTTTTGAGCTCGCCATACCTGAAATGCTTTGGTAGTGTAACCAGGTAGGAAATTCAGGTTGCCCTGAATTGGTAGGTATCTGCTTACTGATTTGTCTATCCCCCATAACCTGCACAACTTGGCCCAGGCCCTGAGCGGATCCCTATACAATATGTGACGCTGTATTTGTAATGGTAACGAAGTAAAGCTTGCATGAGGCAGGAAGGCCAAGTCCATTGGTTTAACAAAGTTCCTTTCTAGGATGGGGACAGTAAAGTGGTTGTTACCGACCAACCAATCCAAGACTAATTTAGCTAGGGTGGCCCAGTTGTACCACGCAATGTTCGGAAGACGAAGTCCTCCTTTATCTAAGGACATAACCAGGTAATCTCTCCCTATCCTATGTTTCCTCCCTCTCCAGATAAACTGTCCTAAAGCAGACTGTAATGCTTTGGTGTCTTGTTGGGTAAGGAGTAGTGGTAGCATCTGCAGAGGGTACAAGAGTTTGGGCAACGCTACCATTTTAAAAAGGTGAATTTGTCCTGTGAGTGACAGAGTTAAACTGTTCCATCCCGAAAGGAGAAGTTTTATATTGTGTATGGTGTTTGTCAGATTCAGGTGGTATAATTTATTAGGGTTTACATGTAAATGAATACCTAGGTATCTAAAGGAACCGTCTGTTATTTTGAGTGTAGTATTTGTCAAGGGAGTTTTTTGCTTATTTTGTAACCAGAGAACCTCGGATTTGTTAATATTAATTTTATAAACTGTGAAAGTGCCGTATTTTTCGATTAAATCCAAAAGAGGGTTCAAATTAACAGCGGGATTGCCTATGAATAATAGCAAGTCATCTGCATACAGTGAGAGATGTTGCTTGTGATCCAGAACGTCCAAACCAGCACATCTTTGACGGATGTGACATGCAAGGGGCTCTATGGCTAGGTCGAATAACAGAGGGGAAAGAGGACACCCTTGTCTCGTTCCCCTCTGCAACTCAAATGGGTGGGAGAGTTCACTATTAACTATCAGAGACGCCTTGGGGGCTGTGTATAACCGGCGAAGAAAAGTTGCAAAATTGCCTGAAAGGCCAAATTTCTCTAACAACGTATATAGGTGGTCCCACTCAATCCTGTTGAACGCTTTTTCAGCATCAAGGGCCAGGAGACAAGCATCCTGTAGTTCAACAGGATCGAGGGAATGGGAGTTATACCAATAATGGGAAGTAATTGCCAAAGTTTTCCTAATATTGATCACAGATGATCTTCCTTTGATGGACCCGGTCTGATCTGTGTGTATAATTGAGGGAAGGACTTGTGCCAATCTGTCAGCTAATATTTTGGTTAGCAACTTGTAATCTCCGTTTAGCAATGAAATTGGACGATAGGAGGAGGTGTCTGTGGGGTCCTTATCCGGCTTGGGGATGAGACTGATATTTGCTTCCGTAAATCTAGTATCTATCTGAGAAGAGCCTTCTAAATATGCTGTAAATAGGCAACATCCTTTACCAAGAGTCTGTAATACTCTGTAGGTAACCCATCAGGGCCCGCTGCTTTTCCAAGTTTGGCTCTGTTTATAGCTTTAATTATTTCCTGAGGAAGAATACTAGCACTGAGCAGTGAGTTCTGCTCATCTGAGAGAGAAGGAATATTTGTGGAGCCCCAAAAGCTCTGCTTGGCCTCTAAGCTAATCTCTTGGCCTGTGTATAAGGAGGTATAATATTTAACAAACTCCAACATTATTTCCTTATTATTTGAAGTTAAACGCGATTGGGACTTTATAGCCAATATGTGTGATTTAGGTGTAGAAAGCTTGACTAAGTTTGCTAGTAGCCTACCTGATCTGTTACCATGCCTAAAGTATCACCCCTGTCTGTGTTGGTTCGAAGTTGTTGTTTTGTTGAGCTAGATATGTATCCCTAGCTAGCTTGAGATCATAGTATTTTTGCCTAGAAGTGGGGGTGGGATTAGAAAGGTATCCATTGTATGCCTCAGTAAGGTTTGCTAGAAATGTCTCATCAATTCTTTTGAATTTGTATTGTGGCCTGCTGTAAAAGAAGTAATATTTCCCCTCATGACTGGCTTGGAAGCATGCCAAAACAAGTCTGGGTTGTTTGTGTGCTGTTCATTGTCTGATGCGTAGTGTGCCCACTCAGTCCTGAGATGCTGTCGGAAATTTATGTCGTTGTACAAGTATGTGGGAAATCTCCAAGCTCTGTTCGTGGGTCTAGTGGGTGCAGTCTGAAGCATGAAATGAATTGGGGCGTGGTCTGATATTGTTATGTGTTCAATGGTTGGATGGAGGATTTGAGACGTTATTTCCGAGGAGGTTAGAAAATAATCTATTCTGGACAGGGTACTGTGCGTCTTGGACAGACAGGTATAGTCCCTCTCCAATGGGTTCCTAATCCTCCACACATCTACGAGTCCCAATGTAGTTTTTAGGTTATTTATCAAAGAAACCTCTCTTTCATATCTTGAGTGCGAGTGTTTGGAGGAGCTGACTGACGTAGGGTCTTTGAACCTATCCAGGGGAAGAGCCTGGGCCAAGTTGAAATCCCCTCCCAAAATAATAGGGGCAGTGTAGGTGGCAAGCCTGGCGAGCAGAGATGACCAAAAGGGAGGGGAGAATTCGTTAGGGCCGTACACGTTACATAAAGTATAATCCATTTTCTCCACCCTCATGGCCGCTAGCATATATCTACCACCTCTATCTATATTTACTTGTGAAAAAGATATCGGGAGGCCCTTCTTAACTAAGATAGCCACCCCCCTATTTCTACCCTCAGTAGGGGAGTATAGAATATGGCCTACCCAACGAGTTTTCAGTTTCTCGTGTTCCTCAGAGGTTAATTTTGTTTCCTGGAGCAGTGCTATGTCAGTGTGTAAATTTTTTAGCTGCTGTAGAATCATACTCCTTTTTGCCGGGGGACGAGATGCCCCCAACATTCCAGGAAATGAACCTAAGGTTTATAGCCATATGGTAGATCTAGGAATAGGATAAGGGCGGCTAAGGGAGGGGAAGGATCTATGCCATGTGGGCCTACGTGTTTGATCTTCTATGCTAAGATGTGCTGGGGTATGGCCCTTACTGGTAGGGTAAGGAGCACATATATGATGTGTGAGCGAAGGTTTGAGGAGTTGAGAATCAGAAGGTAAGCTTACCAGCAGAGGACAGTCAGGGGTATTTCTCCACGAATCCGTGTCCAAGGGGGGCAGAGCCACAGGAGCTCTGGAAATGGTCTGGGGACAGAGCCAAAAAAAGAACATAATCAGACACATTTAAAGACAAGGGCCCCAGGAGTTTCAAAAAGTTAACCAGCAAGGCCCCTCCATATTTTAACAGCCTGACCCTCCCAACATATGCCAGTGCCAGTTGTAAAAAAACTCTAAAGAGGTGACATGCAACATTATACAGGGTACTCTTAGTGACACGTGGGAGAGGGACCGGGATCGCAAAGAACATGGGCCAGATAGTGAGTAAACAAAGTGGGCTGGTCGTTTCCACTATTAAGCAAGGAGACTCAGAGACCCAATATTAATTGGGATAATATATGACCCCTCAAGGGTCTGTAGGGAGAAAATGCAATTATCAGCCCTTCTGTGGGAGAGTGAGGCACCTGGTAAGGGCATCCACATTGTGTGGCATGAGGCAAATGTATGCAATCAGTGTCTAGGGGATTAGATTGATATTTCCCGGGGTCATACAGAAGAAGGGCCATACTCCTCCCGTCAATCCCCAGCAAAATTAGAAGTGATACCAGACACATAACCCTGGGAACACCACCACCCTCATCTGCAAGGCAAACATCACATTTAGATATTGAACAGCTTGATTCAGATGGCTCCTGCAGGATCTCACTTGGACCTAGAAAAAAAACCAAAACACAACACCACCAACCAGACAATATAATTGCAAAATGTAGGCATCAACTGATGGAGTGGGCAATGCTGTATCGCCCTAGTGTGGAAAGTTCAAGACGGAGCCCAGCATCCGGGCCATTCTGCATCAACCCTTGGTTGTTGACAGTTAAGGCAGCCTTGATATGAAAAGTCAAAGTCTCTTCTAGGCGCAACATCATTAAACAGCACTTTCGAGATAGATCTGGTCGTCGCTGTTCAAGTATCCCCATCTTTGTTTTCAGCATCTAGATGTTCTTGCAGCTGTTTAGGTGTGGTAAAGAGTTTAGGACCCCTTGGGGTCATAAGCCGCAGCTTAGCTGGATACAGAAGTGAGGCCTGCCTTCCCTGTGAGTGCAGCTCAGAACACAAGGGTGCAAATTCCTTCCTCTTCCTTGCTACCTCAGCTGAAAAGTCCTGGAAAATTAGTAACTTGTGACCTTCGAAGCAGAGGTCTGACTTGGCTCTATAGGCCTTGAGGACAGCTAATTTTTCCTGGTAGCGGAGCAACTTGAAAATTACTTGTCTTGGGCGCTGGTTAGGTTTGGCTTGCAAAGATTCTGGCTCTATTCTATGAGCCCTTTCCACGTCAAGTGGGAGGGTGTCTGGATCTAATTGCAGCAGTTTAGGCAATGTTAGGGCTGTAAATTCAAGAAGGTCCTTATTTTTGATTGATTCAGGCACCCCTACAACCCGTAGGTTGTTACGACGGGATCGGTTCTCGAGGTCATCAAGCTTTTCTTGGAGTGCAGAGTTCTGACGCTCCAGTCTTAGGATAGTGACAGAAGAGGAGTGCTGGGAGTCTTCAACATCAGAGATTCTTTGTTCTGCATGTTGCAGGCGTGTAGAGTATTGCCTGATCTCCGTGGTGAGAGTATCCATGCCTGCCTGTAAGGTCTCCATTTTAGGCAGAAAAAAAGCCTTTAAATCGTGCATCAGGGACTGAGGGGTATCTAGAGTCGGATCTCTGTCTGGCGGCACAAGCGTGTCCAGCTGTGGTTCTGGGGGTTGTTTCTGTTTTCTTTCTGCTTGTTTCTCCTTGCCCACCATGATGGGAATAGCCTGTGTGGCAGAGACTTTAAAGTATTTATCCACTTTCATGTGGGTTATTAGGGTGAGTGAAATGTGATGGTCTTCAGGGTCTGTGACTATTTAATATGTCTGCAAGTGATTTATTTCTTAAATCACTAAGTAATGTGGAAAGTTCTTGTGTAGAGGAGCAGAGAGAAGCCAAGTATGTGCAGATTCTGGGCTGGCAGATGTGATATGCAAAGTTTCAGTTATGCAACACGTGGGCTGGGCAGATGAATAATAAAGCACTATGCATCAAATAGGCATCCACTTACTACAAACATGTCCTTATATTAGGGTATTTTTTAGGTACTCAATCACCCAGTTCTTAGAGCTTTTGGTGTCCCAGCGGTCTCCACTCTCAGGGTGTTAATAAGTTGCAGGGCCCAGCTCCCGCGCTCCAAACTCTCCCTCCTCACCTCTCACCCCAAGGATATTAAGCAACCAGTGTCCCTCTCAAGAGCTGTAAGCAGGGATTTGACTGCACAGTGTGGCGGCCGGAATGGCAGGGGAGAGGGGCAGGGGAACCGGGAACACAGAGCTGGGAGTATGGCAAGCACTTTTGTGCACAAAATCAGTCGCTGTACCTGCTTTTCGTTGCGGTGGCGGCTGCAAGTGTGTCCGATTCCGTAGGTGAGACACTACCGCAAACACCCTGCTCGACTTAGCGCTGACTCCTGTATCTGTGCGGTGCTGTTCAGAAGCAGGCCCTTCACTGATACCCAAAATGGCGCCGGGTGTCGCCTGTTGCGCTTTCTCCATCCCTCCGGGGGACAAGGGCTGCTGTAACTTGCCCTTCACGCTGCAAAGTCGGTTGGAGCAGCTCAGAAACGTTTGCCCAACAAAACACTTGCGTGGGGCACTTTGTTGAGACGGCCAGTTAGGCTTAAAGCTCCATTATACACGGAGCTCCCTCTCAATGCTACCGTTCTTCAGGCCCGCCCACCGGAAGTCCATAGTAAAATATTTTTAACGCATTATCTGCTGAGCCATTTCACACCCCTAAACTGATTTAAAAACAAACCAAAAAAAAACCCCAAAAAACTACAGTGTCATATTTCAGAGGAAATAAAAGTGCATTTTTGTGCCAGTTTACTCCCGCCACAGAAATAATGACCATGGTCTGCTACGTTCAGCTATTTCCATTGCCAGGTTTATTTGCTAAATAGTGTAACACAAAATATCTGTGCACAAACAAATATTTGTGTGTTGCACTTTTTCTCAAGTAAATCCGGCACTGAAAATTGCCAAATGCCGCAGACCGTTTTTGAGCTTTCTTTTCACTTACAAATAACAAAGCCCATAATAACACTCATGCCTATTAAATGTAATGGAATTTAGCAATTAGTAAATATAATCCAAATGTATTCGTTGTGCAAAATTATATTCGGCATTTATTATAGTAAAATGATCCACAAATGTTTTCATTTTTAAAGAGGATAGATATTAATGTGTGTATTAACTCAAATAGTTATAAAAATAAAAGGTCAGTTTTAATGATAGTAACATTTTGAGATTGTAATATAAAATGTTTTAGCTTATAAAAATCTTTGCAATAGATGTTTGTTTGTTTTTACCCCTTTCCCTGCAATTTAAGTCTGAAAATTAAGAACTGAAAGTGAACATGGCAGACTAATCTGTTCCTTTATTAGCATCAGCAGAAGTAAGATGGATATTTTCCTAATATAATGACCATGGCTAGCCTCGTGTACACCAGAGACGAGTCCGGTTTGGCTCCTCCAAATAAAACAACTGATTGTGGAGTTTGGCTTTTGAAAAACAAGTGCGGCAAACATGGTGATAATGCATTCCAAACATTTTCAAACATTCCCAGTATGTTAGTTTTAATGCAAGAATACATAAAAGAAAAATCTTGTATTTACCAGTTTTTTACTGTGCCTTTTTTAAGACAGTGTAAATAGGATGACATTTAAATTTCCTTCTTAATATGGGAAGAGTCCACAGCTGCATTCCTTGTGGAAAATACTAAACCTGGCCACCAGGAGGAGGCAAAGACACCTCAGCCAAAGGCTTAAATACATCCCCCACTTCCTCACAACCTCCGTCATTATTTGCCTCTTGTCACAGGAGGTTGGCAGAGAAGTGTCGGAAGATTACGGAGTAGTCTCTTTTGGAGGGTAGTACTCTTCGAGATGGGACTGGAGTTTTAAGTAGTCCTGTCAGCCTCTCAGTGAGAGCATGGATGAAAGTTAGAGTCCGGAGATGCAGAGAGAGTTTTTCTGCGAAACCATCCTGACTCATATTAACAGCTCCATAAGCAATCAGCGTTGACGAGTTTCGCTACCTGCTTTCTTCACTCAAGTCCATTTTAGAAGTGCTTCTACAATCTGTCAAACTTGAAGGGCCGTGTCACTGTTCCACGGCATAGATTCTGGTAAGATCGTTTCATTACTTTACACTCATGTTAATGATAGACAGGGTTGCAGAGTGGCTCCTTTATGGAATCAAGGGTTAATATCTCCTGAGGGGGATTATTGAACAGTGGGGAATAATCTTATATTCTTATTTGATTTTATACTTCACTCCCTAACACTGCGCTAACAGACTGAAAAAACTGCTGGGTCTCTGATATGTGATGATTAATTTCCTTGAGTCCCCTGGCACATCTGATGAATTCCCTGTTTAAACTCTATTAAATACACAATGTCATGAGTTCTGGGTCTTGAGAAAGTCCGTACTAATTGGATGAAACGCGTAGACAGGAGGACAAAGGACAGCTTTACAGACTCTCTTTCGTACCCGCACAAGGAAGAATAGACTGCCACCGGAAGTGTTTTTACATCAGCGCCACTGACCTCCGTACACCCTGGGATACAACAGGAGTGGAAGGGGCGTCAGAAGTGGTGGAAAAGACTTTGGTGCAGCCGGAAAAATTATATATCAAAGGCAATATTCTTACAGTTATCTTGTAAGTGCAAATTTGTTTGATAGCGCCATACTCATCATTAAAACTTTTACCTTGAGTTGCGGTTGCGCTCTGTGTTTGTTTTATTTGATTTTATGCTGCTTTTATGTGTGAGATGTTATGGGCTCATAGGCTGTTATGGAATATACAGGTTTCACTTTTACTTTGAGAGCTGTGCAGCTTACAAGCTTGGCGCGCTTTTTCTCATAGCAGGGACGGTCCTGCATTGTGCACCATGTGATTCATTCCCTCTTTCCTGACTGGGCTATCAGAGAGGAGTCATAAATCTCTGTACTGTCTGGGTCATACGAGGTGGTGAGTGCCAGCCATTGGGGTATAAAGGTGCCGTTTTTTTAAATAAAGTAAGATTGTTTTTTTATTTTCTGGTTATTTCTCCAGCGATGGAGGATTCTGTTACTTTAGAGCAGTGATTTTTAACCTTTTTTTGCCGTGGCACACTTTTTTACATTAAAAAATCCTGTGGCACACCACCATCCCAAAATTTTAAAAAAATCACACATTGTAGCCTAATACAGCATATATACGGTATATACACAAACACACACATACTGTATGTATTGTGCTGTTATGCCATGCCTCCTACAAACTACCCCTGCACTGGGAGTAAAAAACAAGCAAAGTTTAAAAAATATGTCACACTGTTGTTAGTCTGCCGTGGCACACCTGAGGATCTCTCACGGCACACTAGTGTGCCACGGCACACTGGTTGAAAAACACTGCTTTAGAGGGTACTCTCTCTATTCCTAAGAGTAATTCCTGTTTACATTGTGAGGAGGCCTTAGACCCGCCCTCTCAATTATGTTCCATATGCCTTGATAATGTGATTATATCAAACATGTTTGATACCACTGAGTCGTCCACCTCTGAGGAGTTGTCGTCCAGTGAGGTGCGTACCACCAGACGTTACTGCGCAGTTCCGACGGTGGTGTCTGCGGCCTTTCATGCTTTACCTCGCCCTGCTAAGCACAAGTAAAAGGTTACATATTGAACTCCTTCCCAGAGTACATCAGTATGGAGTGAAACAGCTGGGTTTTGCACAGACCAATTAATTGCAAACCAACTAATCGATTATGAGATTTGTTGATAACTATTTTCATAATCGATTATTATCGATTATGACGATTAGTTGTTGCAGCTCTATGAATCGTAAATTAAATTTAGATTTCCTGCCCTTTTAAAGTGCCATAAAACAGGTTGAGATCTGTGCATATCCTAAAAGGGCTAATTTAATTTAAAATAATTTGCATAAAAAATTGTTTAAAAATTGCTGGCAAGTATTTTAAAATACTTTTCAAAAATAAGCAAAATGAATTACATAGCTAAACTGCCTGGAGCAGCTAACTCCACCCCTCTTATCAGTGTTTAGACTCAAGCGTATTTCAACTGAATTCCCAGCTTCTAGGAATGCTCCAACAGATAATCCCTGTTCACTTTTGCATTTTACCAAAAGCACAATAAACATAAAAGTAATTGTGTGTGTGTGTGTGTGTGGGGGGGGGGGGGAGTTAGAGTTTTACAATTCAGAAACTAAAAAGAAAGGGTTAATGGCGAGGCACTGCAGTATAAATTTGCAGGTAAAGTAATTAAAGTACATATTATATTATTTTGTTTCTATCCCAACTTGTTTTATGTCCCTTTAAGGAGCATTAAAATCACAAGAATGAGAGAGAAAACCAGACTTGGCCTTTCAGGAAAGTGTCATTGTATTTTGAGTTGTAGTGTAATACATGTCCTGACATGCTTTGCAAATGACTCAAGCCTGGGCCGGTTCTTGCATGTTTGTTGGACAGTCCTCTTTTTCCTCTTGTCTTTAACATGCGAGAAAAACACTCCCTTTTTCCCATCATAACACATCCATATGATTAAGCTGCCACTGACTTGCTATTAAACAATTCATATTTCTACACCCACTCGTTGCTAGCTACCATTATTAGAGAATGAAGAGAGACATTCAGAGTGAATTCCTTTCCTTCCTTTCTTCCTATGTACTTATTTACTCTCTTGTAAGAGAAGCCATATGTGTATCTGTAAAGACAGTAAATGTTTGAAAAGTATTTCAATTTTGCACATATTAGCTACTGCACTATGTGCAGGATATTGCACGTCAAGAGCAGCGCATGAATAAAATGCATGTACACGCAGATACATGTACACATGGGGTATTTCAAAGTCCTATGCTAACCCAGGCAGTTTGAATTATAAAGTGTTTCCAGTGACTTATACAAGCTGCAATGTATTAAATGCATTGAAAAACTTTATGTTTATTTTTGCAATTTAAAAAGCTGTTTTAGCTTGTTGAAACAAAAAAAAAACATTTTCAGTACTTAAAGGAGAAGTGTACCTTTGCCCTTAATGTGTTTCGAATGACTTATACCAGCAGCAGAGTATAAAATGTATGAAAATAGCTTCTTTGGGTTTCATTTGTATATGAAAATCGGTTGAACTTACAAGGAAATCAGATCTCCTTTTGTTATCACTTTCTATACACACAAAGGCTTATCATTTGTATATCAATTCCCAATACTTGAAAGAACAATTGGAAATGTATAATTTTATTACTTATCTTGCCTACCATCTCGCCTGCTTCCCACTGGGAATGTAGTTTCTTATGCTAGTACTAGTATAGCTATGGATAGCATAGGTAAAATCAGCTATTTTAGATGTCAATATAATGGTAAAGGACTATTTATAAACAATTTAATACATTCTAGCTAGCAGGTAAAATTGAACACTGAGAACAAATTAAAGGTGAGAAAAAAATAGGGTAAACTTGTGTCTTTAAAGAGCCATTCCATGACAAAACAAATCACATGCTCTAATCACTAATCTCACGAAAGCAGTCTGGAAAACAAAAACTTCTGTAATTACCCAAGAGACTAGAATTGACAAGCATAAGCTCTAACTGTGAATTAGTATTTCATTAAAAAAAAAAACATTATTCCATTTATATAAAATGTTTTGGTGAGTAGCATGCTCTATATGTTGTCTGTTCCATAGGATTTATCAATGTGCTTTCTGATAATGTATATTCCATGTGACTTTTGCAGATTCATTATTAAAGGACCAGTCATTAGTATTAAAATGCAAAATGTAAATATAATTACCGGTGCATAGGTTTTGTGAAATGAAATGGATCTGCAGTATAACATTTGTAAATTCGAATGTAAACATATATAAAACTTACTCTATTTTGGTGTGTTCAATTATGACGCCACATCCCGACCGCCCCGTCCTGAAGAAAAACAAAATTTATGCTTACCTGATAAATTTCTATCTTTCCAGACATGGAGAATCCACTACGTCATTCCAATTACTAGTGGTATATTCAACTCCTGGCCAGCAGGATTAGGCAAAGAGCGCTGTTAAAGGGACAGTTCACCCAAAAAATCTCTCCCCTTTAAATTGTTCCCAATGATCCATTTTACCTGCTGGAGTGTATTAAATTGTTTACAAGTAGCTCCTTTACACCGATTTCAGCATATGAAATAGCTGATTTAGCCTGTGGTATCACAACCTATACTAAAAATTTTGATATACGCTATTGACAGACTATGTAAACACAGCCCGCAGAAGAAATTACACTCTCAGTGGGTTGCAGGATAGTTTAAGTAATAAAATGTTAATTTTCCATTGTTCTTTCTAAGTATTGAGTTTGCTTTACAAACAGATATAAGATAAGGAAGCAAGTATGTGTGAATAAAAGTGATAACATAATGAGATCTGATATTAGCTGGAAGCTCAACCCATTGTAATAGGCTGTGGTTTAAAAGCACAAAACCAGCTAATTCATATACATAAATAAACCTGAAAATGCAAACTCTCAAACATTTTATAATTCTGCAGCTGGTATAACAAGTCATTGAAATTACATTAATTGAAAAACAATTTTACGGTGTACTGTCCCTTTAAGTGTAACTTCTCTTACTCATAATGCCCAGTCATTCAGCCGAAGAAAAATGGAAAAAGAAGAAATACAAGGTTGAAAAAGTTGCCTGAGGTTTAGTAGAAAAAACTGCAGAATTATAATTTAAAAAGAGGGCGGGGTCGTGGACTCTCCATGTTCGGAAATAAATAAATTTATCAGGTAAGCATAAATTTAGTTTTCTTTCCTATGACATGGAGAGTCCACAACATCATTCCAATTACTAGTGGGAACCAATACCGAAGCCAGAGTACACGGAATGAACAGGACAGGAGGACCTAAACAGAAGGCACCACCACTTGAAGAACCTTTCTCCCAAAAGAGGCCTCAGCCAAGGCAAAAGTAACAAATTTGTAGACTTTGGAAAGGAATGTAAAGTGGACCATGTTGCTGTCTTGCAAATCTGTTCCACAGAAGCTTCAGTTTTAAAAATCCAAGATGAGGAGACAGCCCTAAAGGAATGAGACGTAATTCCCTCAGGAAGATACTGTCCAGCAGTCTCATAAGCAAAACGAATCATACTTCTTAACAAGAGGAAAAGAGAAGTATAAATGGCCTTCTGACCCTTATGCTTTCCAGAGATAACAACAAACAGGGCAGAAGATTGCAGAAAATCTTTTATTAGCTAGAAAGAAATTTTTTAGAGTACGCACAACATCCAAGTTATGCAAAAGATGTTCCTTAGAAAAAGAAGGATTAGGACAAAAAGAAGAAACCTCAATATCCTAAGTGAGAGCCCAAAGATAGTTCACGTGTCAGGTCCAGTTCTTTTGGAGCCAATGGTGCAGACTGGGATCGCAACAGTCACCCAGCAGACTGACCTCCAGCATTAATACAGCAATATGTAGGTGATGTAAGAAGACATACACGCCAATATGGCCTAGTATTGCAGGGTACAACAAGTGTGTGTGTGTATAAAAGGTTGCACTCACTTGTGGTAGAGCACCCCTCTTGGTGCAAATGTGGCAAGCTGGGATCAAACAGTCACCCAGCAGACTGGCCTCCGGGGGAACAGGATACTTGGACAAGCAACGCTTTTCTCAAACAGTGGTTGTTTCATCAGGCTTCATGAAGCCTGATGAAACAACCACTGTTTGGTTGAGAAACACGTTGCTTGTTTTTATCATTTTATATTAAAACTCCATTGATGAGCTATCCAAGTATCCTGTTCCACCAGAGGCCAGTCTGCTGGGTGACTGTTTGATCCCAGCTTGCCACATTTGCACCAAGAGGGGTGCTCTACCACATGTGAGTGCAACCTTTTATACACACACACACACTTTGTTGTGCCCTACAATACTAGGCCATATTGTCGTCTATGTCTTCTTAAATCACCTACAGATTACTGTATTAATACCAGAGGTCAGTCTGCTGGGTGACTGTTGTGATCCCAGTCTGCACCATTGGCACCACAAGAGGTGCTTTGCTCAATGTGAGTTTAATAAAAACAATATAGGGAAGCGCTAAAAGCTGGTTGAATGTGTTAGGGGACCAATGTGAAAATGTTAAAAAAAATAAAAATTATACTAAAATGTTTTCTACAGTGAAACAATATGTAATGTCCAATATGCTGTGTTTTGGGGAAATATATTTATTTATTGATACCGTGCAAAAATTGATTTTAAAATTAATTTTAAAATAGATTTTACCATTGTATTAAAAAATAGGATTACAATTGATACCAAAAAAATAATAAATACATGTAATCATATCAACAATATAACAACTTGAAGGGTTCTGTAGTGAATACCAATGGATAGATATGTAGCGATAGAATGTTAGAATAGTAAGTAACTAAAATAAACGGTAATACGTAAGAATATTAAGCTGATATAATTGGTGCGCTACATAGATTTTAACCATTTACCGCTACATTAAAAATGTCAATGAGCTCAAACATAACAAAGGTTAAAACATATCACACTGCAGTGGATAAAATCACCTTCTAGCTTTAGGTAGTGCTTTAGTAAAAAGAGGCAAACCTTGACTTGAGGAATTGATTGATGTTCAAATGGCTGCAGTTAGCGGACAAGCAGTTATAGAGTTACCTTGAGTAATATTCAAGCCGGATTTCCGGATCACTGATAGCAGTAGGTCGCTCGTAGGGCAGGAATAATGAGCCCTAATGTATCCAAATACTTGGTGAAAAAGTAAAGATGTTAACAATCCAATTAGATGTTTAGCAAGATGTTCTATGCAGTTTATTATACCATCTGATTGTAACATATACTTGATACGTTTGTAGAAAGCTGATGTTTAACCGGTAAAGATTGGGGAAAGAATGCACACCCTATATAAGATTGGGACTAACCACCTATGGGCATTTTGATAAAGGCCATCGGCTGAAACGTGTAAATTTGCCCAAGCTCAGCCTTTCAGCTAACACAGAGGAATACAGCTTTGTTACAGCTGTATCTATCTGACATTAGCAAAGATATTATCTCTATTTTTCTTCACGAATTTGCTATCCTTCAAACCACGAAACTAGAGCTGCGATAGTAGCTATTTCAGAGGAATCCACTCAGGTTTGGTAAATTAGCTAATTCTTGGAGAGTTATGAACAATGCGCTGTGTGGTATGCTAAGAAGGTCAAATGGAAGCTTCCTCTATGCTTCAAGGGAATTATAGTGTGTGTAGAAGAGTTTAGACTTTCTAGCGCTCAAAGCAGATACCCAATAAGAAAATAGCCAGAGATTATAATTCAATTGAAAATAAAAAGTTTTTTATTTAATTATAAAAACATATATATAATAAATTTAAAAAAAATCCTTTTCATTAAAACAGAATGTGTGGATAATATATTTATTTTTGTCTTTTATCAAATATTTCGTTAAAGAGCAGGTTGGCCAACCTTGTTACAATTTAAATGAGCTGGTGAATTTTATATATAAAAAACAGCCGTGTATGAACAGTGTATACACAGTAGAAATTTTTTTAGTGTTACAATTAAAAAAATGTGATATTAGATGATACAGTGAGATGATGAAAAATAGATTCTATGCGTTATAGCTAATTTGTTGCAAGTATCAGATGGAGTATGTGTTGCGGAATGATTATCGGTTTCTAGTTATGCGGTACAAGAAGTAAATGTGTAAGTGCATATATACGAACCTAGGGGGCTTGTAGCGGTTCTCAGTTTTGTTAATATTGCAGATAACATGTCATATACAACTTACAATATATAATTTTGTTGCGGTAAGAAACTATTGAGAGGTATTACAATCAGTGCACTTGAATCATATATGCAGTTGAAAAATATATATATGAGAGCTCAGTATGAAACCGTTAGTGAGAGAATCTGAAGGTTCCGTATAAGCTGTAGTTAGGAACTGAGAGAATCTTGATAGTTTTTTCGTGGCTGCAATTCAGCACAGAGTGAACGCACTCTGATGTGATCACAAAGTACATTTGGATTAAAGTAAGTGCGGGGTCTGACTTGCGTTTCTGTCAGTGTAGATAAAAAGTTTTTTTGTACAGCAAATGCATTTGCGAGAAAGTTCTAACCTGTTTTGTTTCCAGATGGAATGTGGTTGATTTCTTCTTCAACAAAATCTCCGTTCCTGGAGCCTTCTACCCGCAGAGTGCCTCGTATCAGCCGCTTACTCCCTGGTACATTCAAAACACGCGCCAATTTTCCGGCTTCACCGTGATTGGTTTAAATGGGATGTGTTGCTGGCTCTGCTCTCTCGGGTTTATGTTGATCCTTCAGGCTCTATCCGTAGATCTGTTCAGAGTATTGTAGCCGTGTTTACCCGCAAACGGGTTAAGTTGTAGAGAATCTCTTTAAATGAGCTTGACAAAGGCTGAGCTACTCAGCTGAAACGTGTTGCAATATCCTCACACTGCTGATGCCCATACCTGCAGAAACCCACAGGAGAGTGGATCAACATCGATAAATTGGCGCTTGTTTTGAATGCACCATGGAGTAAGCGGCTGATACGAGGCACTCTGCGGGTAGAAGGCTCCCGGAACGGAGATTTTGTTGAAGAAGAAATCAACCACATTCCATCTGGAAACAAAACAGGTTTGAACTTTCTCGCAAATGCATTTGCTGTACAAAAAAACTTTTTATCTACACTGACAGAAACGCAAGTCAGATCCCACACTTACTTTAATCCAAATGTACTTTGTGATCACATCAGAGTGCGTTCACTCTGCGCTGAATTGCAGCCACAAAAAAACTATCAAGATTCTCTCAGTTCCTAACTACAGCTAATACGGAACCTTCAGATTCTCTCACTAACGGTTTCATACTAAGCTCTCATATATATATTTTTCAACTGCATATATGGTTCAAGTGCACTGATTGTAATACCTCTCAATAGTTTCTTACCGCAAAAAAATTATATATTGTAAGTTGTATATGTTATCTGCAATATTAACAAAACTGAGAACCACTACAAGCCCCCTAGGTTCGTATATATGCACTTACACATTTACTTCTTGTACCACATAACTAGAAACTGATAAACATTCCGCAACACATACTCCATCTGATATTTGCAACAAATTAGCTATAACGCATAGAATCTATTTTTCATCATCTCACTGTATCATCTAATATCACATTTTTTAATTGTAACACTCCAAACAATTTCTACTGTGTATACACTGTTCATACACGGCTGTTTTTTATATATAAAATTCACCAGCTCATTTAAATTGTAACAAGGTTGGCCAACCTGCTCTTTAACAAAATATTTGATAAAAGACAAAAAGAAATATATTATCCACACATTCTGTTTTATTGAAAAGGAATTTTTTGAAATTTATTATATATATGTTTTTATAGTTAAATAAAAACTTTTTATTTTCAATTGAATTATAATCTTTGGTAAATTAGCTACTACTAATAGCACTCAGAAAGGATATAGTTTCCACAATCTTTACCGGTTAAACACTGGCTTTCTACAAACGTATCAAGTATATGTTACAATCAGATGGTATAACGAACTGCATAGAACATCTTGCTAAACATCTAATTGGATTGTTAACCGCCTTACTTTTTCGCCAAGTATTTGTAAACATTATGGCTCATCATTCCTGCCCAATCACCATTTGGTATTTTTTTCTGCATCTACGAGCGACCTACTGCTATCTGTGATCCCGAAATCCGGTTTGAATTTTATGCAAGGTAACTCTATAACGACTTCTCCGCTCACTGAACTTCAAAATTTGCAGCCGTTTGAACATCAATCAATTCCTCAAGTCAAGGTTTGCCTGTTTTTACTAAAGCACTACCTAAAGCTATAAGGTGCTTTTATCCACTGCAGTGTGATATGTTTTAACCTTTTTTATGTTTAAGTTCATTGACATTTTTAATGTAGCGGTAACTGGTTAAAATCCATGTAGCGCTCCAATTATATCAGCTTAATATTGTTACGTATTACCGTTTATTTCAGTTACTTACTATTCTAACATTCTATCGCTACATATCTATCCATTGGTATTCACTACAGAACCCTTCATGTTGTTATATTGTTGATATGATTACATGTATTTATTAATTTTTTGGTCTCAATTGTAATCCTATTTTTTAATACAATAGTAAAATCCATTTTAAAATCAATTTATTTAATCTTTGCACGGTATCAATAAATACATTTATTTCCCCAAAACACAGTATATTGGAAATTTACATATTGTTTCACTGTAGAAAACATTTTCGTATCATTTTTTAACTTTTTCACATTGGGCCCTAACACATTTAACCAGCTTTTGAGGGTTTCTCTTCAGTTTTTGGCATTTGTTTGGAGGGACAAATGTTTTTTTAAGGTGTTAAGCAGTGTTGAATTAAACCACTCAGTGCACTCACTCACACTTGTTCATTTATTTATCAATGTTAGTTTAATACATCTTATATTTTTATCATTACCCAGCCATACAATACTAGGCCATTTGGCGCTTCTGTCTCCTTATGTTATCTACAATATCCTAATTAAAGTTTAGATCTGACACCACCTTAGGGATAAACCCCAATTTAGTACGATCATCACCTGCATGAAAAATAAGATATGGGGAATCACACTGCAAAGCTGAAAGCTCAAACTCTGCGGGCGGAAGAAATAGCAAGGAGAAACAAAAGCTTCCAAGATAACAATGTTATATCGACAACATGCATTGGCTCGAACGGAGCCTGCTGCAAAACGTTAAGAACTAGGGTAAGTCTCCAAGGAGGAGCAACAGGCTTAAACACAGGTCTGATTCTGACCAGGGCCTGAACAAAATCTAGAACATCTGGTTAATAAGCCTGGTGGCCCTCGGAGAGGTCCTTGAGGAGGCGGTACTGTCACACCCTGGGATTGAACCTGGGACCTCGGCTTCCTAGGCTGTTGCTTTTTTATGTGCTATTCTTGCAACTGTGAATATTCTGGAAGCTGCGGCAAAACCAAACGGAAGGGCAATAAACAGGAAATGCATGTCTAGAAAAAGCAAACCATAGAAACTGGAAATGATCCCTGTGAATGGGAACATGAAAATACGTGTCCTTCAGGTCTATGGTCATCATGAAATGACCAATGGAAGAATGGAACAAATAGTTTCCATCTTTAAGGATGGAGCCCTGAGAAAATTCCCTCCTTTTTGGGAACCACAAATAGATTTGAATAGAATCCTAGACCTTGATTCTTTAGATGGACTGGTACAATAACTCCCAGGGAGGATAGGTCCTTCACACAATTTAAGGCCTCCCTCTTTACCTGGATAGAGGGTAAACTAGACAGGAGAAATCTGCCCCTTGAAGGGCAAGACTTGAATCCTTTTCTGTAACTCTGGGATACTATGTCCTTGGCCCAAGGAGCTAGGACATTGCATATCTAAGCCTGCTGAAAAAAGGAAGCCTGCCCCCTACTAAATCCGAGACTGGATCGAGGGCAGTGCATTCATGCTGTTTCAGAACCAGAGGAAGGCTTCTTGGCTCTCCCCTTATATCAAGACTGACTGGACTTCCATGAGGTCCTGAATGGCTCCAGCCTGAAAGAGGAGGAGGAAGACTACTGTTCTCTGAACACTAAAATAACAACTTAATATGAGAAAAACAAGATATCTATCAACTCAATATGAGCAAAATAACAAAAGATTTCTATAAAAAACATATACAAATAAACATAATAGTGTCCTCAAAAATACTAGCAAATAGAGGAGAGACCAGAAAATATGTCACAGAAATACATTACAAACGCCTCAATACTCTGTACACAGAACCCCTTACTAAGAAGTAAGAGTCACCTCAGAATATGATACAATCAAAGAGAAAGAAATATATCTTAAACATATACCAGGCTAGTTTTCAGTGTAATGAGGAAAAGTAAAATATCTAGATAAGATATATTAAAATATAGGATTTCTCCATCCTTATCAGGAAAAATCTTCTCCTATCAGGAAAGGAAAAACTCCTTAATTGGAGAGAGGAAGTACTATTATAATCATAGACATGATAATAAATAACAAAAGGGAGAAACCTATTAGAGTCCTAGGGAAAACTAACATTGGACAAAAATATAAAAACTTACAAAAGTTCTCTAAATGCTTGGTAATCTCCTCCTTATAAAAATACTAAAAGTTTAGTATGAGGTACTTCATATAGAAAGGGCTAAAATTGCAATGCAAGAAAATGCCTTTTCATCAAGTCGCTACAAGATGGCGACAAAATCTCAGCAAAGAAGATTTTGACTAAAATAAAGTAAAAACAGATGTTAGGCAAAAAACACACAGTCTCCATAGCAGTGTTAATTTCGTCGACTAAAACTAAAGAAAATCTGATGACTAAAATACGACTAAAACTAAAATGGCATTTTAGTGAAAAGACTATGACTAAAACTAAATCAAAATTACATTTTAGTCAAAAGACTATGATTAAAACTAAATCAAAATTTGTTGACAAAAACATTTTATGCAAGGTGTTAAAATCAATCCATATCTAATTACTGCTCTTTTGTCAAATTTACGAAACGTAAATTTATTAAATTTTAAGATAAAGACATGTTATATACCACAACAGTTAAATCTGTTGAATCTGTATTGCATGTTCAAACCTTAATACCATAATAATAAACCTTTACTGCAGGAGTATATAATGAGTTTGAAAGTTCTAGAGCAGTGCTAATATCATTGCTGAAAATGTTTTAAATCTGTGAACAATCAATTGATTCTTCCTATAGAAATAAGCATAACCCACGAGTATGGGTTTAAGTTATGCTGTGCCTGTGCTAGCTGCAGAAACTTTTTGTTGTGTTGAGTTACTTGATACTTGTTTTAATTATTAACAGAGAACTGTTCAAGTTTTTATATTGGGTAATATGTGCAATACAGTTTACAGTTTTTTTTTTTTTTATATTTTAAAGCTGCACTTCTATTTGTTTATGAAACTTGGTTTTATTTCATTTTAAGTTTAATAAAGATGTTACATATCACAACGGCTAAATCTGTGTCTGTATTGCATGTTTAAATCTTAATACCATAAATAATAACAGGTGTAATGTTTTCTCCTGGAGTATATGAGTTTGGAAATTATAGAGAAATGCTTAAATAATGCATTACACTTTAACTTAACCCCTTAGATTTTAGTAGACTAAAATCTACTGAAGATTTAGTTGACTAAAACTAAAACAATTCAGATTACTAAAATACGACTAAAACTAAAATGGCATTTTAGTCAAAAAACTAAAACTAAGACTAAATCGAAATTTGCCGTCAAAATTAACACTGCTCCATAGCAACGATTAATCATCGAAAAATGAGAATACATAACTAAGTATATAAAATACTGTATATTGTAACAAAACAGAGACTGTAGAAGAATAATATGGCAGTGTTACATAAGTACCCCTACTTATTCAGATTAAGCACCGTGGCATGTAAGTACCGCCAAAAGGTACTCTAAACATTTTGCTTTATTCTTATGTCTATGTATACATAGAAGCTCTCCATAACGGCATAAAACGCAAAATAGTCCAACACATATACCTCTTACAAAACACATTAGGAGACCCCTAATACCTAGCCCTCATCCTACTAAATGGAGGAAATAAGGGCATGGAGCTGAATAAGGACGTGCAGTGCGATCCCCACTAACAGGGGATATCTAAATTTGAGAGCTCATGTTGATCATCGGCATTGAAATAGGCTACGCCCACAAAAGCGGCCTCTCTGTCAACGCACTTAAAATAAAAGCGCCATGTTGACCAGTATCACACACACTGAAATAAAAGCCCCTTTGATTCTGTCAGACCTGGAATCTGCGTCTTCGACAGGAGCTAAACATATAGAAGACTGACAAGCTGTAGAGCCTGACTCTTAACACTATTGCATCCGCCAACAATGGCAGTTCCTAGTAGCCGATAGACATTAAATAATAAAATATGAAATCCAACCCAGATCTTCCGGTTACTAGCTGATTTACACAAATCCGCTTCTAAGTTGGAGAGGATTACTAATACATAGTGGAGATGGAGGGAAACAAATTTAATTGGACATTCATCTGTTATAATTCCCCTTAGGTACAAACAAACAAAACCGGTACTAAATCAGGCGCTCAAATTGACTGCGCCATTAACAACCTCCACCTATGCCTTATTGTAAAGAGGGATTGGATTATAAAGGCCGTGATAACAGACCATGCAGGGATTGATTGTGGGGATAAAATGTCATTCTGACACCCAGAACCCACATATACAGCCTGGGTTGTATTATAATTAGCCGGCAGATAAAGTATCAAAATATCTGACCCCTGCAGAAGCCAGATAGTTGCTTAGTCGTGAAATATCCCTAAACAGAAGATACTCGGTCCCAGTAGGTCCCTTCCTATATAGTCCACAGGAAAAATAAATCTAAGAGTGCTGTCACCCTCTCGCATAGAAGGAAAGCACTTACCTGTGGATCCTGCCGTCCGGCAGGGAATGAAATCTAAGGTGTGGCAGAGTCCTTCATGTCTACCAGGGGCCTGTAGAAAAAGAGAGAACAGAGTAATCAACTCTGGCTTTCTATAACAGGGGTAGCTATAATGTTAGAAGTAAAGCAAAGACCACCTCACTGCCTTCTAACTGCTAAAATCCACCATTACTCCTTCTAAAGAGATTGACATAGACACAGCTAGACCCCAATCCTTGTTTGCAGGGAAAAGTGCCCATTAAAGGATTAAAAATCTTCAGACACCATCTTCGCACAACCTCCATTGACAGAGGCAAAGAGAATGACTGGGGATTATGGGTAAGGGAAGTTACACTTAACAGCTTTGCTGGGGTGCTCTTTGCCTCCTCCTGATGGCCAGGAGTTGAATATCCTACTAGTAATTGGAATGACGTTGTGGACTCTCCATGTCATAGCAAAGAAATGGACAAAATGTGATAGACAGTAGTATACTTCCAATAAGTGCAGTGCTGATTAGAATATCTTATATTCTTCTGCACATGCGTGTGCGTACACAGCACAGCTCCCCTCACGCTCACATCAACCCCCCACGTGCACGCACTTGAGAGAGCCCTACTCTTGACTAATTCACTGTACTGTGAATTAAGTATGATTCATATACAGGATTAAACAGGAGCATTTCTGGTCACCAATGGCTGGTTGTAGGTCAAAAAACAATACTGGCAGCAGCTTCTGCATGTGAGAAGCTGGCAATGCAATATTAGCACAGACTATTCTTCTACAGTGCAAGGCTCTAAATAAAGCACTATAGTCTATAGAACAAATCTACTAAGCAACAATATCCCACAACACGGGTCTCATTACTAAAGGCTATAATGTATGTGTTGTGTGAATGCTGCCTGTTCGACTCGCTGCACAGCTTTCCGTGTTGCCTCAATGCAGCCAGTGTGACAGGATGGAGCAGTCGCAGTGCTGATACGCTTGGGGCAGGTACATTAACACTAAAATATGCTGTGTACACTTCTTTTATGTTTACTGTAGCGCGTTCAAGGGTCCATGTGTACATGACCGAAATCACATATAGGTATATGTTCTGCTGACTGGCTAGAGACACACACGTGGCTCTAGAGGACGGGAAATTCATTTAAAATTTCAAAATATATGCATCGTTTTTCAATAAGGTTAGCATCAAAATGCTTCATATTTTATTATGTACATAATTATGTCTATTTCCTGCAATGTTGACTGAGCCTATAAAGGAACACTCAAGTAAAAGTAAACTTTTATGTGTTAGATAGAACATGCAGTTTTAAGATACTTTACAATTTACTTCCATTATTAAATGTTGAAATATCTTATTATATGCACACTTTCTGGGGCATAAGATCCTACTGAGCATGTGCACAAGCTCCCAGGGTATACGTATGCTAGTCTGTGATTGGCTGATGTCTGTCACATGATACAGGGGGCTGGAAATACATTTGTCAGAAAAAAATGACTGCTTATTTGAAATTCAGAGTAGGTGTTACAATATTGTCTTTTTTATGCACTTGCTATTTATGTAATTCTATTGCATTAAGTGGGCCTTTAAGTGTTTCTTATGAGGATTAATTTAGGCAGTGTGTGCAGTACAATTAAATCAGATTACCCTTATAGTTTATTGTTGGATGTTAGGGATGGGCAAATGTTTTGCAACATTCGGAAAATAAAATTTTTGCACATTTGTTCGTTTTGAATTTTTAATGTTTGTACAACATTCTAACGTTCTAATGCTATCTTTAAATTTAATATTCACCACAATCGCCCATCCCAATTGGATGTAAACAAACAAGCACAGTATTTGCTATTTATTTTCCTGGAGACAGACTAAATAAGTGTTTGGCTGGGGTTTCTTCTACTTTTAATGCCAGGGGGCACTGCTGGTTTTTGATAATGATTAAAACTCTGGAAGTTTCTATATTTTGCTCTCATGAGCAGATTATTGACGCAAGAGTCATGACGCGTTGGTACCACAGTTGCTTGATTATTGATGGTCTAATCAGATATTGTGGATTTTACCGAAATCAGCGCAAAAATGCTATTTAGTTAAATATCAGTCAAGTGGGGAAATTGGATTAAATATGATTGTTTAGTTCAGGATGGTTTTACTAAAACCAGAACCCCTTAAAGGTACAGCAAACACCTTTTCTCCAACATAGGTGTGTCCGGTCCACGGCGTCATCCTTACTTGTGGGATATTCTCTTCCCCAACAGGAAATGGCAAAGAGCCCAGCAAAGCTGGTCACATGATCCCTCCTAGGCTCCGCCTTCCCCAGTCATTCTCTTTGCCGTTGTACAGGCAACATCTCCACGGAGATGGCTTAGAGTTTTTTAGTGTTTAACTGTAGTTTTTATTATTCAATCAAGAGTTTGTTATTTTAAAATAGTTCTGGTATGTACTATTTACTCTGAAACAGAAAAGAGATGAAGATTTCTGTTTGTAAGAGGAAAATGATTTTAGCAACCGTTACTAAAATCGATTGCTGTTCCACACAGGACTGTTGAGAGGAATTAACTTCAGTTGGGGGAACAGTGAGCAGACTTTTGCTGCTTGAGGTATGACACATTCTAACAAGACGATGTAATGCTGGAAGCTGTCATTTTCCCTATGGGATCCGGTAAGCCATTTTATTACAGACAGTAAATAAGGGCTTCACAAGGGCTTTTTAAGACTGTAGACATTTTCTGGGCTAAATCGATTTATATATAAACATATTTTATACTCCATAGCCTTGAGGAATTATTTTAATCTTGGGAATTTTGTAAAATAACCGGCAGGCACTGTATTGGACACCTTATTCTCTAGGGGCTTTCCCTAATCATAGGCAGAGTCTCATTTTCGCGCCTGTATTGCGCACTTGTTTTTGAGAAGCATGACATGCAGATGCATGTGTGAGGAGCTCTGATACATAGAAAAGACTTTCTGAAGGCGTCATTTGGTATCGTATTCCCCTTTGGGCTTGGTTGGGTCTCAGCAAAGCAGATACCAGGGACTGTAAAGGGGTTAAATATAAAAACGGCTCCGGTTCCGTTATTTTAAGGGTTAAAGCTTCCAAATTTGGTGTGCAATACTTTTAAGGCTTTAAGACACTGTGGTGAAATTTTGGTGAATTTTGAACAATTCCTTCATACTTTTTCGCAATTGCAGTAATAAAGTGTGTTCAGTTTAAAATTTAAAGTGACAGTAACGGTTTTATTTTAACACGTTTTTTGTACTTTGTTATCAAGTTTATGCCTGTTTAACATGTCTGAACTGCCAGATAGACTGTGTTCTGAATGTGGGGAAGCCAAGGTCCCTTCTCATTTAAATAGATGTGATTTATGTGACACAAAATTTAGAGAAAATGATGCCCAAGATGATTCCTCAAGTGAGGGGAGTAAGCATGGTACTGCATCATCCCCTCCTTCGTCTACACCAGTCTTGCCCACACAAGAGGCCCCTAGTACATCTAGCGCGCCAATACTCCTTACTATGCAACAATTAACGGCTGTAATGGATAATTCTATCAAAAACATTTTAGCCAAAATGCCCACTTATCAGCGAAAGCGCGACTGCTCTGTTTTAGAAAATACTGAAGAGCATGAGGACGCTGATGATATTGTTTCTGAAGGGCCCCTACACCAGTCTGAGGGGGCCAGGGAGGTTTTGTCTGAGGGAGAAATTTCAGATTCAGGGAAAATTTCTCAACAAGCTGAACCTGATGTGATTACATTTAAATTTAAGTTGGAACATCTCCGCGCTCTGCTTAAGGAGGTGTTATCCACTCTGGATGATTGTGAGAATTTGGTCATCCCAGAGAAACTATGTAAAATGGACAAGTTCCTAGAGGTCCCGGGGCCCCCCGAAGCTTTTCCTATACCCAAGCGGGTGGCGGACATTGTAAATAAAGAATGGGAAAGGCCCGGTATACCTTTCGTCCCTCCCCCCATATTTAAAAAATTGTTTCCTATGGTCGACCCCAGAAAGGACTTATGGCAGACAGTCCCCAAGGTCGAGGGGGCGGTTTCTACTCTAAACAAACGCACCACTATACCCATAGAAGATAGTTGTGCTTTCAAAGATCCTATGGATAAAAAATTAGAAGGTTTGCTTAAAAAGATGTTTGTTCAGCAAGGTTACCTTCTACAACCAATTTCATGCATTGTCCCTGTCACTACAGCCGCGTGTTTCTGGTTCGACGAGCTAGAAAAGGCGATCACTAGTAATTCTCCTTCTTATGAGGAAATTATGGACAGAATCCGTGCTCTCAGATTGGCTAATTCTTTCACCCTAGACGCCACTTTGCAATTGGCTAGGTTAGCGGCGAAAAATTCTGGGTTTGCTATTGTGGCGCGCAGAGCGCTTTGGTTAAAATCTTGGTCAGCGGATGCGTCTTCCAAGAACAAATTGCTTAACATTCCTTTCAAGGGGAAAACGCTGTTTGGCCCTGACTTGAAAGAGATTATCTCTGATATCACTGGGGGCAAGGGCCACGCCCTTCCTCAGGATAGGTCTTTCAAGGCCAAAAATAAACCTAATTTTCGTCCCTTTCGTAGAAACGGACCAGCCCCAAGTGCTACGTCCTCTAAGCAAGAGGGTAATACTTCTCAAGCCAAGCCAGCCTGGAGACCAATGCAAGGCTGGAACAAGGGAAAGCAGGCCAAGAAACCTGCCACTGCTACCAAGACAGCATGAGATGTTGGCCCCCGATCCGGGACCGGATCTGGTGGGGGGCAGACTCTCTCTCTTCGCTCAGGCTTGGGCAAGAGATGTTCTGGATCCTTGGGCGCTAGAAATAGTCTCCCAAGGTTATCTTCTGGAATTCAAAGGGCTTCCCCCAAGGGGGAGGTTCCACAGGTCTCAATTGTCTTCAGACCACATAAAAAAACAGGCATTCTTACATTGTGTAGAAGACCTGTTAAAAATGGGAGTGATTCATCCTGTTCCATTAGGAGAACAAGGGATGGGGTTCTACTCCAATCTGTTCGTAGTTCCCAAAAAAGAGGGAACGTTCAGACCAATCTTAGATCTCAAGATCCTAAACAAGTTTCTCAAGGTTCCATCGTTCAAAATGGAAACCATTCGAACAATTCTTCCTTCCATGTAGGAAGGTCAATTCATGACCATGGTGGATTTAAAGGATGCGTATCTACATATTCCTATCCACAAGGAACATCATCGGTTCCTAAGGTTCGCATTCCTGGACAAGCATTACCAGTTTGTGGCACTTCCGTTCGGATTAGCCACTGCTCCAAGGATTTTCACAAAGGTACTAGGGTCCCTTCTAGCGGTGCTAAGACCAAGGGGCATTGCAGTAGTACCTTACTTGGACGACATTCTGATTCAAGCGTCGTCCCTTCCTCTAGCAAAGGCTCACACGGACATTGTCCTGGCCTTTCTCAGATCTCACGGATGGAAAGTGAACGTAGAAAAGAGTTCTCTATCTCCGTCAACGAGGGTTCCCTTCTTGGGAACAATAATAGACTCCTTAGAAATGAGGATTTTTCTGACAGAGGCCAGAAAATCAAAACTTCTAAACTCTTGTCAAATACTTCATTCCGTTCCTCTTCCTTCCATAGCGCAGTGCATGGAAGTAATAGGTTTGATGGTAGCGGCAATGGACATAGTTCCTTTTGCGCGCATTCATCTAAGACCATTACAACTGTGCATGCTCAGTCAGTGGAATGGGGACTATACAGACTTGTCTCCGACGATACAAGTAAATCAGAGGACCAGAGATTCACTCCGTTGGTGGCTGTCCCTGGACAACCTGTCACAGGGGATGAGCTTCCGCAGACCAGAGTGGGTCATTGTCACGACCGACGCCAGTCTGATGGGCTGGGGCGCGGTCTGGGGACCCCTGAAAGCTCAGGGTCTTTGGTCTCGGGAAGAATCTTTTCTACCGATAAATATTCTGGAACTGAGAGCGATACTCAATGCTCTCAAGGCTTGGCCTCAGCTAGCAAAGGCCAAGTTCATACGGTTTCAATCAGACAACATGACGACTGTTGCGTACATCAACCATCAGGGGGGAACAAGGAGTTCCCTGGCGATGGAAGAAGTGACCAAAATCATTCAATGGGCGGAGACTCACTCCTGCCACTTGTCTGCAATCCACATCCCAGGAGTGGAAAATTGGGAAGCGGATTTTCTGAGTCGTCAGACATTACATCCGGGGGAGTGGGAACTCCATCCGGAAATCTTTGCCCACATTACTCAACTGTGGGGCATTCCAGACATGGATCTGATGGCCTCTCGTCAGAACTTCAAGGTTCCTTGCTACGGGTCCAGATCCAGGGATCCCAAGGCGACTCTAGTAGATGCACTAGTAGCACCTTGGACCTTCAAACTAGCTTATGTATTCCCGCCGTTTCCTCTCATCCCCAGGCTGGTAGCCAGGATCAATCAGGAGAGGGCATCGGTGATCTTGATAGCTCCTGCGTGGCCACGCAGGACTTGGTATGCAGACCTGGTGAATATGTCATCGGCTCCACCATGGAAGCTACCTTTGAGACGAGACCTTCTTGTTCAAGGTCCGTTCGAACATCCGAATCTGGTCTCACTCCAACTGACTGCTTGGAGATTGAACGCTTGATCTTATCAAAGCGAGGGTTCTCAGATTCTGTTATTGATACTCTTGTTCAGGCCAGGAAGCCTGTAACTAGAAAAATTTACCACAAAATATGGAAAAAATATATCTGTTGGTGTGAATCTAAAGGATTCCCTTGGGACAAGGTAAAAATTCCTAAGATTCTATCCTTTCTTCAAGAAGGATTGGAGAAAGGATTATCTGCAAGTTCCTTGAAGGGACAGATTTCTGCCTTGTCTGTGTTACTTCACAAAAAGCTGGCAGCTGTGCCAGATGTTCAAGCCTTTGTTCAGGCTCTGGTTAGAATCAAGCCTGTTTACAAACCTTTGACTCCTCCTTGGAGTCTCAATTTAGTTCTTTCAGTTCTTCAGGGGGTTCCGTTTGAACCCTTACATTCCGTTGATATTAAGTTATTATCTTGGAAAGTTTTGTTTTTGGTTGCAATTTCTTCTGCTAGAAGAGTTTCAGAATTATCTGCTCTGCAGTGTTCTCCTCCTTATCTGGTGTTCCATGCAGATAAGGTGGTTTTACGTACTAAACCTGGTTTTCTTCCGAAAGTTGTTTCTAGGAGAGGTCAAAAAGCAACTTCTACCTCTCTCTTTTTGGATTAAAAGCATCATCAGATTGGCTTATGAGACTGCCGGACGGCAGCCTCCTGAAAGAATCACAGCTCATTCCACTAGGGCTGTGGCTTCCACATGGGCCTTCAAGAACGAGGCTTCTGTTGATCAGATATGTAAGGCAGCGACTTGGTCTTCACTGCACACTTTTACCAAATTTTACAAGTTTGATACTTTTGCTTCTTCTGAGGCTATTTTTGGGAGAAAGGTTTTGCAAGCCGTGGTGCCTTCCATTTAGGTGACCTGATTTGCTCCCTCCCTTCATCCGTGTCCTAAAGCTTTGGTATTGGTTCCCACAAGTAAGGATGACGCCGTGGACCGGACACACCTATGTTGGAGAAAACAGAATTTATGTTTACCTGATAAATTACTTTCTCCAACGGTGTGTCCGGTCCACGGCCCGCCCTGGTTTTTTAATCAGGTCTGATAATTTATTTTCTTTAACTACAGTCACCACGGTATCATATGATTTCTCCTATGCAAATATTCCTCCTTTACGTCGGTCGAATGACTGGGGAAGGCGGAGCCTAGGAGGGATCATGTGACCAGCTTTGCTGGGCTCTTTGCCATTTCCTGTTGGGGAAGAGAATATCCCACAAGTAAGGATGACGCCGTGGACCGGACACACCGTTGGAGAAAGTAATTTATCAGGTAAACATAAATTCTGTTTTTATATGAAATGTTTGGTTATGCCCGGTAAAAGAAAATTGCAGTATACTTTTATTGTTTATCCCCTTCTTCATGTAATTTTGCTCTGAAAATTTTTCCAACTCTGAGCTAAAAATGAACACTGCAGAATTCTCAAGGCTAGGTATGCTTCATATTTTTCCCTAATTGGCCTTATCAGATAAGAACTGCGATAAAATGCAATTTATGCTAACAATAGCTGTGTCACCTGCATCCCGGATTTACTTTTCCAAATATGGCAAATGTTGGGTGGAGTTTGGCTGATAAAAAACCATTGCAGCAAACAAGATATTTTCATTTCTAAATGTGTAGTGTTGGCTGTTATGTTAAAGAGACACTATATTATAGAATGTGTTTCCTCTTAATGTGTTCCAAATTACTTGTTGCACCTACTGCAAATTATTAAATGTATGACACATTTTTTTTCTCATTGAAACAATCACCTAGGATATGCCGATAACAATGGTATGAACCTGCAAGTAAAGCAGACCTGATTATGTTCTTTGGGTTAGGCATTGAAATACTAATTATGACTGGAATGAATAAAAAATTAGCTATTTTACATACAGTACATAATCTCCCTCATGCCCCTTACTTGCTGAAAGTTGTAATCACACTCTGTATTGTCACTGCAGTTCTAGAATATAGTTTCCAGCATTCAGTGTACAGTAGGTGAGCATCCAAGGCAGGAAGCTTTGGCATGAGGCTTGCCCCCTCTTCCATGCACTGTGTGTAGGAGCCCTTGGCACATACTGGGGAAGGCAGCTGAGTGTATGAGCAATCTTCACAGGTAGCAGGTGCACTATGTATATGAGCCATTAGCACTGTATAAATCAGCTGGGAGTACAGTCTGACCCTCTCCACAGGTAGGGAGAATGCATTCTGTTTCATATTAACCCCTTCGCTAATGGGAATTTCAGAAGAAAAACTTGCCCAAAGTACCGGAGAATTTTTAGTTTCTTTCATGTAATTAGCAAGAGTCCATGAGCTAGTGACGTATGGGATATACATTCCTACCAGGAGGGGCAAAGTTTCCCTAACCTCAAAATGCCTATAAATACACCCCTCACCACACCCACAAATCAGTTTTACAAACTTTGCCTCCTATGGAGGTGGTGAAGTAAGTTTGTGCTAGATTCTACGTTGATATGCGCTCCGCAGCAGGTTGGAGCCCGGTTTTCCTCTCAGCGTGCAGTGAATGTCAGAGGGATGTGAGGAGAGTATTGCCTATTTGAATTCAATGATATCCTTCTACGGGGTCTATTTCATAGGTTCTCTGTTATCGGTCGTAGAGATTCATCTCTTACCTCCCTTTTCAGATCGACGATATACTCTTATATATACCATTACCTCTACTGATTCTCGTTTCAGTACTGGTTTGGCTTTCTACTACATGTAGATGAGTGTCCTGGGGTAAGTAAGTCTTATTTTCTGTGACACTCTAAGCTATGGTTGGGCACTTTTATATAAAGTTCTAAATATATGTATTCAAACATTTATTTGCCTTGACTCAGGATGTTCAACGTTCCTTATTTCAGACAGTCAGTTTCATATTTTGGATAATGCATATGAATAAATCAATTTTTTTCTTACCTTAAAATTTGACTTTTTTCTCTGTGGGCTGTTAGGCTCGCGGGGGCTGAAAATGCTTCATTTTATTGCGTCATTCTTGGCGCGGACTTTTTTGGCGCAAATTTTTTTTTTCTGTTTCCGGTGTCATACGTGTCGCCGGAAGTTGCGTCATTTTTGATGTTTTTTTGCGCCAAAAGTGTCGGCGCTAAGGATGCAGCGTCATTTTTGGCGCCAAAAGCATTTAGGCGTCTTTTTTGGCGCTAAAAAATATGGGCGTCACTATTGTCTCCACATTATTTAAGTCTCATTATTTATTGCTTCTGGTTGCTAGAAGCTTGTTCACTGGCATTTTTTCCCATTCCTGAAACTGTCATTTAAGGAATTTGATAAATTTTGCTTTATATGTTGTTTTTTCTATTACATATTGCAAGATGTCCCAGATTGACACTAAGTCAGTAGATACTTCTGGAAAAACGCTGCCTGGTGCTGGATCTACCAAAGTTAAGTGTATCTGCTGTAAACTTGTGGTATCTATTCCTCCAGCTGTTGTTTGTAATGAATGTCATGATAAACTTGTTAATGCAGATAATATTTCCTTTAGTAATGTTACATTACCTGTTGCTGTTCCATCAACATCTAATACTCAGAGTGTTCCTGTTAACATAAGAGATTTTGTTTCTAAATCCATTAAGAAAGCTATGTCTGTTATTCCTCCTTCTAGTAAACGTAAAAGGTCTTTTAAAACTTCTAATTTTTCAGTTGAATTTTTAAATGAACATCATCATTCTGATAATGGTTCCTCTGGTTCAGAGGATTCTGTCTCAGAGGTTGATGCTGATAAATCTTCATATTTATTCAAAATGGAATTTATTCGTTCTTTACTTAAAGAAGTCTTAATTGCATTAGAAATAGAGGATTCTGGTCCTATTGATACTAAATCTAAACGTTTAAATAAGGTTTTTAAATCTCCTGTAGTTATTCCAGAAGTTTTTCCTGTCCCTGATGCTATTTCTGAAGTAATCTCCAGGGAATGGAATAATTTGGGTAATTCATTTACTCCTTCTAAAAGTTTTAAGCAATTATATCCTGTGCCATCTGACAGATTAGAATTTTGGGACAAAATCCCTAAAGTTGATGGGGCTGTCTCTACTCTTGCTAAACGTACTACTATTCCTACAGCAGATAGTACTTCCTTTAAGGATCCTTTAGATAGGAAGATTGAATCCTTTATAAGAAAAGCTTACTTATGTTCAGGTAATCTTCTTAGACCTGCTATATCTTTAGCGGATGTTGCTGCAGCTTCAACTTTTTGGTTAGAAGCTTTAGCGCAACAAGTAACAGATCTTAATTCTCATAGCATTGTTAATCTTCTTCAACATGCTAATAATTTTATTTGTGATGCCATCTTTGATATCATTAGGGTTGATGTCAGGTATATGTCTCTAGCTATTTTAGCTAGAAGAGCTTTATGGCTTAAAACTTGGAATGCTGATATGTCTTCTAAGTCAACTTTGCTTTCCCTTTCTTTCCAGGGTAATAAATTATTTGGATCTCAGTTGGATTCTATTATCTCAACTGTTACTGGAGGGAAAGGAACTTTTTTACCACAGGATAAAAAATCTAAAGGTAAATTTAGGTCTAATAATCGTTTTCGTTCCTTTCGTCACAATAAGGAACAAAAGCCTGATCCTTCACCGACAGGAGCGGTATCACTTTGGAAACCATCTCCAGTCTGGAATAAATCCAAGCCTTTTAGAAAACCAAAGCCAGCTCCCAAGTCCACATGAAGGTGCGGCCCTCATTCTAGCCCAGCTGGTAGGGGGCAGATTACGATTTTTCAAAGAAATTTGGATCAATTCAATTCACAATCTTTGGATTCAAAACATTGTTTCAGAAGGGTACAGAATTGGCTTCAAGATAAGGCCTCCTGCAAAGAGATTTTTTCTTTCCCGTGTCCCAGTAAATCCAGCGAAGGCTCAAGCATTTCTGAAATGTGTTTCAGATCTAGAGTTGGCTGGAGTAATTATGCCAGTTCCAGTTCTGGAACAGGGGCTGGGGTTTTATTCAAATCTCTTCATTGTACCAAAGAAGGAGAATTCCTTCAGACCAGTTCTGGATCTAAAAATATTGAATCGTTATGTAAGGATACCAACATTCAAAATGGTAACTATAAGGACTATCCTGCCTTTTGTTCAGCAAGGGCATTATATGTCCACAATAGATTTACAGGATGCATATCTGCATATTCCGATTCATCCAGATCACTATCAGTTTCTGAGATTCTCTTTCCTAGACAAGCATTACCAGTTTGTGGCTCTGCCGTTTGGCCTAGCAACAGCTCCAAGAATTTTTACAAAGGTTCTCTGTGCCCTTCTGTCTGTAATCAGAGAACAGGGTATTGTGGTATTTCCTTATTTGGACGATATCTTGGTACTTGCTCAGTCTTCACATTTAGCAGAATCTCATACGAATCGACTTGTGTTGTTTCTTCAAGATCATGGTTGGAGGATCAATTTACCGAAAAGTTCATTGATTCCTCAGACAAGGGTAACCTTTTTAGATTTCCAGATAGATTCAGCGTCCATGACTCTGTCTCTGACAGACAAGAGACTTTTAAAATTGATCTCAGCTTGTCGAAACCTTCAATCACAATCATTCCCTTCGGTAGCCTTATGCATGGAAATTCTAGGTCTTATGACTACTGCATCGGGCACGATCCCCTTCGCTCGTTTTCACATGCGACCTCTTCAGCTCTGTATGCTGAACCAGTGGTGCAGGGATTACACAAAGATATCTCAATCAATATCTTTAAAACCGATTGTACAACACTCTCTGACGTGGTGGACAGATCACCATCGTTTAGTTCAGGGGGCTTCTTTTGTTCTTCCGACCTGGACTGTAATTTCAACAGATGCAAGTCTGACAGGTTGGGGAGCTGTTTGGGGGTCTCTGACAGCACAAGGGGTTTGGGAATCTCAGGAGGTGAGATTACCAATCAATATTTTGGAACTCCGTGCAATTTTCAGAGCTCTTCAGTCATGGCCTCTTCTAAAGAGAGAATCGTTCATTTGTTTTCAGACAGACAATGTCACAACTGTGGCATACATCAACCATCAAGGAGGGACTCACAGTCCTCTGGCTATGAAAGAAGTATCTCGGATACTGGTATGGGCGGAATCCAGCTCCTGTCTAGTTTCTGCGGTTCATATCCCAGGTATAGACAATTGGGAAGCGGATTATCTCAGTCGCCAAACGTTACATCCGGGCGAATGGTCTCTTCACCCAGAGGTATTTCTTCAGATTGTTCAAATGTGGGGACTTCCAGAAATAGATCTGATGGCTTCTCATCTAAACAAGAAACTTCCCAGGTATCTGTCCAGATCCAGGGATCCTCAAGCGGAAGCAGTGGATGCATTGTCACTTCCTTGGAAGTATCATCCTGCCTATATATTTCCGCCTCTAGTTCTTCTTCCAAGAGTAATCTCCAAGATTCTGAAGGAATGCTCGTTTGTTCTGCTGGTGGCTCCAGCATGGCCTCACAGGTTTTGGTAAGCGCATCTTGTCCGGAAGCTTTGGTTCGTATAAAACCTGTCATTAAGTCAATTTCTCCTCCTTGGAGTTTGAATTTGGTTCTGGGGGCTCTTCAAGCTCCTCCGTTTGAACCTATGCATTCATTGGACATTAAATTACTTTCTTGGAAAGTTTTGTTTCTTTTGGCAATCTCCTCTGCTAGAAGAGTTTCTGAATTATCTGCTCTTTCTTGTGAGTCTCCTTTTCTGATTTTTCATCAGGATAAGGCGGTGTTGCGAACTTCTTTTAAATTTTTACCTAAGGTTGTGAATTCTAACAACATTAGTAGAGAAATTGTGGTTCCTTCATTATGTCCTAATCCTAAGAATTCTAAGGAGAGATCATTGCATTCTTTGGATGTAGTTAGAGCTTTGAAATATTATGTTGAAGCTACTAAGAATTTCCGAAAGACTTCTAGTCTATTTGTTATCTTTTCTGGTTCTAGGAAAGGTCAGAAGGCCTCTGCCATTTCTTTGGCATCTTGGTTGAAATCTTTAATTCATCATGCTTATGTCGAGTCAGGTAAAACTCCGCCTCAAAGGATTACAGCTCATTCTACTAGGTCAGTTTCTACTTCCTGGGCGTTTAGGAATGAAGCTTCGGTGGATCAGATTTGCAAAGCAGCAACTTGGTCTTCTTTGCATACTTTTACTAAATTCTACCATTTTGATGTGTTTTCTTCTTCTGAAGCAGTTTTTGGTAGAAAAGTACTTCAGGCAGCTGTTTCAGTTTGATTCTTCTGCTTATAATTTCAGTTTTTTTTCATTATAAGATTTAAACTTTATTTTGGGTGTGGATTATTTTCAGCGGAATTGGCTGTCTTTATTTTATCCCTCCCTCTCTAGTGACTCTTGCGTGGAAGATCCACATCTTGGGTAGTCATTATCCCATACGTCACTAGCTCATGGACTCTTGCTAATTACATGAAAGAAAACATAATTTATGTAAGAACTTACCTGATAAATTAATTTCTTTCATATTAGCAAGAGTCCATGAGGCCCACCCTTTTTTGTGGTGGTTATGATTTTTTTGTATAAAGCACAATTATTCCAATTCCTTATTTTTTATGCTTTCGCACTTTTGTCTTATCACCCCACTTCTTGGCTATGCGTTAAACTGATTTGTGGGTGTGGTGAGGGGTGTATTTATAGGCATTTTGAGGTTTGGGAAACTTTGCCCCTCCTGGTAGGAATGTATATCCCATACGTCACTAGCTCATGGACTCTTGCTAATATGAAAGAAATGAATTTATCAGGTAAGTTCTTACATAAATTATGTTATTTTGCTATCACTCTGATTATAGAGCTGAAAATAGAGCTTTTGATTTAGCTATGAAAACTATATATATTTTTAAAGAAGACAACCCAAAATATTGATCTGGGCCCATTTTCGTTTATTTAATGCCATTACTTGACCGTCAGATACAATCACATTTCGGAAACTGAAATTATTTACACACAACTACTGCAGTCATTTGACAGATGGTTATAAAAGCTTCTCTGGGATCTCCTTTGTTCAGAAACGGCAGACATTCGGTGCTTTCCCATTGCTTTTTGACAATTAGAATGCTGCTAATTGCAGCTGCGCATGCTATGTGAAAATCCTGGCAGCGAAGTGGTTAATAAGTTAGCTTATAAAGTTAATTATTAATGCAGAGTAGAGATTACCCTCCCACCTGACATCTCGAAATCAATGATCCCTCCCAAACTGCTCTCTTCACTCCCTCACCCCCAAACCCTCACTGGTCACCACCATCTTAGGTACTGGCATATAGATATTTTTATTAATATCCTCATAGTGTAGTGATCACTCCTAAACCCTCCCACCACTCTGATAACCCCCAAAACATCTCTTTAACCCTCCACCCTCTTACTACTGGTGGCCATCTTAGGTACTGGCAGCTGTCTGCCTGTACCCAGTTATTTTATTTTTTTTTCCTTTATTTTTTCTGTAGTGTTGTGGTGCCCCTACCTCCCCACGATCATTAATTATGCCCCCCTTCCCATTCCCCTTTTTTCCCGTAGTGTAGGCTCCCATCCATCCCTCTTCCCCTCTGTGCTGCCCACCTGCCTCCCGCCTTCCCTTCCACACCTCCTGCCCGCAGAAAAAGTTGATTGTTACAGACGGTGACACACACAGTGTTGCTACCTGTAACAATCGGGTATCTGCCTTCATAAGATCCCTGGAGCTCATGGCTGTAACTTTACAGCCAAGGCTGCTGGAGATTCCTGCATTTCAGACGTGTATATGTAAGTTCCGCGGTACAATGGGCAATGATGATATGATGATATGCATGATATGTGTGTGTGTATATATATATTTCTCTTGTAAGGTGTATCCAGTCCATCCATTACTTGTGGGATATTCTCAACAGGAAGTTGCAAGAGGATCACCCACAGCAGAGCCGTTATATAGCTCCTCCCCTAACTGCCATATCCAGTCATTCTCTTGCAACTCTCAACAAGCATGGATGTAGTAAGAGAGAGTGGTGAAATATAGTTAGTTTTTTTTCTTCAATCAAAAGTTTATTTTTAAATGGTACCGGAGTTGTACTATTTTATCCCAGGCAGTAAATAGAAGAAGAATCTGCCTGTGTTTTCTATGATCTTAGCAGGCTGTAACTAAGATCCATTGCTGTTCTCACATATGTCTGAGGAGAGAGGTAACTTCAGCGGGAGAATGGCGTGCAGGTTATCCTGCTATGAGGTATGTGCAGTTATAATTTTTTCTAGAGATGTAAATGCTAGAAAATGCTGCTGATACCGGATTAATGTAAGGTAAGCCTGGATACACTGATTTAATAGCGACTGGTATCATGCTTACTCTCAGAGGTAATACTCTTATAAAATTGCAATATAAAACGTTTGCTGGCATGTTTAATCGTTTTTATATATGTTTTGGTGATAAAACTTTATTGGGGCCTAGTTTTTCCACATGGCTGGCTTAAATTTTATCTAGAAACAGTTTCCTGAGGCTTTCCACTGTTGTAGCATGAGTCGGAGGGGCCTAATTTAGCGCTTTTTGCGCAGTTAAAATTACAGACTGAGACATCCAGCTTCCCTCAGGAGTCCCCTGAATGCTATAGGACATCTCTAAAGGGCTCAAAGGCTTTCCAAAGTCGTTTATTTGGGAAGGTAGGGCCACAGCAGAGCTGTGGCAGTTTGTTGTGACTGTTAAAAAATGTTTATATCGTTTTTTTTATCTGTTTTTTGAACTAAGTGGTTAATCATCCATTTGCAAGTGGGTGCAATGCTCTGTTAGCTTATTACATACACTGTAAAAATTTCGTTTGATTTACTGCCTTTTTTCACTGTTTTTCAAATTCTGACAAAATTTGTTTCTCTTAAAGGCACAGTACCGTTTTTTATATTTGCTTGTTAACTTGATTTAAAGTGTTTTCCAAGCTTGCTAGTCTCATTGCTAGTCTGTACAAACATGTCTGACATAGAGGAAACTCCTTGTTCATTATGTTTAAAAGCCATGGTGGAACCCCCTCTTAGAATGTGTACCAAATGTACTGATTTCACTTTAAGCAATAAAGATCATATTCTGTCTTTAAAAAATGTATCACCAGAGGAATCTAACGAGGGGGAAGTTATGCCGACTAACTCTCCCCACGTGTCAGATCCTTTGACTCCCGCTCAAGGGACTCACGCTCAAATGGCGCCAAGTACATCTAGGGCGCCCATAGCATTTACTTTACAAGACATGGCGGCAGTCATGGATAATACACTGTCAGCGGTATTAGCCAGACTACCTGAATTTAGAGGAAAGCGAGATAGCTCTGGGGTTAGACGAAATACAGAGCATACTGACGCTTTAAGAACCATGTCTGATACTGCCTCACAATATGCAGAAGCTGAGGAAGGAGAGCTTCAGTCTGTGGGTGATGTTTCTGACTCAGGGAAGATGATGCAACCGTATTCTGATATTTCTACATTTAAATTTAAGCTTGAACACCTCCGCGTGTTGCTCAGGGAGGTTTTAGCTGCTCTGAATGACTGTGATACAATTGCAGTGCCAGAGAAATTGTGTAGATTGGATAAATACTATGCAGTGCCGGTGTGTACTGATGTTTTTCCAATACCTAAAGGGTTTACAGAAAATATTAATAAGGAATGGGATAGATCAGGTGTGCCGTTCTCTCCCCCTCCTATTTTTAGAAAAATGTTTCCAATAGACGCCACCACACTGGACTTATGGCAGACAGTCCCTAATGTGGAGGGAGCAGTTTCTACTCTAGCAAAGCGTACTACTATCCCTGTCGAGGACAGTTGTGCTTTTTTAGATCCAATGGATAAAAAATTAGAGGGTTACCTTAAGAAAATGTTTATTCAACAAGGTTTTATCCTACAGCCCCTTGCATGCATTGCTCCTGTCACTGCTGCTGCGGCGTTCTGGTTTGAGTCTCTGGAAGAGGCTTTACAGGTAGCGACTCCATTGGATGACATACTTGACAAGCTTAGAGCACTTAAGCTAGCCAATTCTTTTGTTTCTGATGCCATTGTTCATTTGACTAAACTAACGGCTAAGAATTCTGGTTTTGCTATCCAGGCGCGCAGAGCGCTATGGCTTAAATTATGGTCAGCTGACGTTACTTCAAAGTCTAAGCTGCTTAACATTCCCTTCAAGGGGCAGGCCCTATTCGGGCCTGGTTTGAAGGAGATTATTGCTGATATCACTGGAGGAAAAGGTCATGCCCTTCCTCAGGACAGGTCTAAATCAAGGGCCAAACAGTCTAATTTTCGTGCCTTTCGAAACTTCAAGGCAGGTGCGGCATCAACTTCCTCTAATGCAAAACAAGAGGGAACTTTTGCTTAGTCCAAGACGGTCTGGAGACCTAACCAGACCTGGAACAAAGGTAGACAGTAAAAATATCGAAAAAAAGAACACTGAACTATTTCCCAAAGTGAATAAACTGTATCTGTGTCAGACACAGGCTTGAGGGAATGAATGATGTGTTTGGATTTTCTAAACCAGGACAGCTGTATTCATTCAGAGGTAAGACAGGTATAGTAAATGTGTACAAAAATATGTAAAGTTCCAATGAATCCTGTGACCCCTATTTATTCACAGCCCCTGTTATTTATCAGACAGTACAGAAAAATCCCACTGTGTAAATGTATGGTGGTGATTTTTATATTGGAAGTCCAAACAAACACATCAAAATACAAGTAACTCACTCACCCTTCTTCTTTTGTATAAGAGCCGGGTTGTTTAGCTTTCAAATGTCACTGTTATATAGCGTTGCTGAAAATCACAGCATAGTTGGAGATACCTTCTGTAGTGTATACGATATGTGGTACATCCAGTGAGAGAGAGTACTTGTGAAGCTGCTGGGAGCGGTTTGAAGCCAGGACAAACCGCCAAAAAATGATACAATCAAAATACTTCCACACAGGTGAAAAGGTTCCAGCAGTAAATGGATCGAGATAGAAAGTTTAAAAATTTATCTTTTATTAATATCCGTAGAAAGTGTACTGTGTAGGTTTCACAGAAAAAACTTACAATATCACAGCCAGTAAGCTAGTCAGCCCAAAAGCTCTATATCTAACAGACCAACATGTTTCGTGCTGGTACAGCACTTCGTCAGGGATAGTGAAGGGATAACTGTTCACCTGCTAAATGCATATCAGGTCCAATCAAAACTCAGCAGCTTTGCTCTGTCCAATAAGGAACAAGATACTGAATTCAAATTGTGTGTCATGCAATGCTTCGTTTGTATGTTTAGCTTGGACCAAAGTTGCAGCAACAGGTGTTCAATATAAGACTAATCATTAGTTGTACATACATACAAAATAACAGAAGATATAGAGCTAAATGATGTAAATAAGATCTCAATGGGAATGAAATAAAAAACAGCACGATTGAATATCCACATGGAGTTAAAAGCACCTTAGTATTGCAGCCGACATATGCTGCGCTATAGCAGCAAACAAACTTAACTATACATTTGTGTACAAAATATGAATGCAACAATTTATGTTATATTATATTATGTATCAGCTAAGTAGCTGAAAAGTATCAATTTAATATAGTGGTAGATACATAGACAGCCTTACATGAGTATGCAGAATGTGCTACAAACCTGCAGAGTTAAGTCTTTTAAGGAAGTATCTAAAGTATTTTTTGTATTTTTTAGCTTCTAGTTATCCTTATTAGACTGATCTGTAGAGGGACCTAATCCGTTGTGCATTAAGCGAACTAGGTGCATGTATATGCATGTATCTTTTAAAGAAGTATACTAGGTATTATTCAACTTCTAGCTATCCTTATTGATCTGACCTGTGAAGGGATATAATCCGTTATGTACAGAAATAGCTAAGTACAGCTAAGTTGTAAGGATAGAATCCCTGGAGTATGAGTAAATTTGACAATTTAATTTGTTTCTATATTAAAATGCTTATTAGTAAAATGCTTGTTAACTGTATATCTGCTGAAGAGCACCAAAAAAGTGTCATTTCCATATTACTATCGTTAAACAACTATTTAGACCGAGAGGGAAAGTGAATTTTATATATATTATTCTTTTTAATATCCATGGTAATGTGTATTCTATCTTATATATTTCCGTGATGGAGATAAAAAAAAAGGAAACAAGTGAACTTAAAATCTTACAATTAAAAAAAGTGAGAAAAAAGTGAAAAAATATATTTCCATTGTAATGAAATGGAAATTTAGTGATAAAGATAATGACACCTTTATGTGTCATTGTCGGATCTTAACTGTGTAGATCCTAAGTGAACCACATATTTTTGGCGAGTGAGTTTAATTTAGACCGACTAAGCTTGTGAGAGACCTAAAGAAAATGTGTAAAGGTTGTGATAGTTGTTTATCCTATGAATAATTTTAAATCTGATTTTTCATTAATACCTATTGGAGCTCCTGTTTGTAATCTGAATATCCAAAAGGTTTCGCTTTTATTTAATTTATCATGTCTATTTCCTCCAGTATTTAATTTGGGAACATAATCCATAGCCTTGAATGAGAAATATTTATGTGGTTTTTCACAATGTGACCTGAAATGCTTGGCCACCGGAGTCTTAGGCTCCTTATCTGATAGAGATAAGAGATTCTCCCTTATTCGGTCTTTGAGCATACGAGAGGTACGACCTGTATATTGTTTCTTACATAGTTTACAGGTGATTAAATATACCACAAAGATCGAATTACATGTCAAATTGTGTTTTAATTTGAATGTTTCACCAGTATGATATGATGAGAACGAAGAATCAACTTCAGCGTATTCACATGATTTACATGGAGTGGTGCCACATTTAAAAAAACCCAATTTTGGTTCTAACCAGGTTCTCTGAACATGGTCAATTTTTTTATCAAAATGTCTTTTTAGGTTATTACCAATATTCCTCGCCTTCCTAGATACAAATTTTATGTTGTTTAAAATGTTACTATCAAGAAGTTTGTCTTTTTCTAATATGACTAGATTTTTCTTTATCACTGCGCAAATTTGTTGGTATTGGTTGCTATATTTAGTTGAAAAGACTACACTTGAACCTGAGTAATCGGTTTTTTGTGTTATCTTATCTGTTAGTAGTTCATGTCTGTCCATGGATAGGACTTCATTTGATATATTCATCAATGTATTCTTTTTATAACCTCTGGCTGATAATCTTTGTGTGAGGTCTTCAGTCTGTTGTTTGTACTGTATTATATTGGTACAATTCCTACGAAGGCGCATATACTGGCCCTTAGGAATTCCTCTTTTAAGATGTTCAGGATGATGTGAATTTGCCCTGAGAATAGTATTCCCTGCTATAGGCTTTCGATAAGTTTCGGTCTCTATTTTATTGTCATGGACTTTAAGCAGAACATCCAAAAAAGCTAATTGAGTCTTAGAACTACTGTGTGTGAATTTTAGATTCATGTTGTTATCATTTATATATTCCAGAAAACCTTGTAATTGTGTATCTGTGCCTCTCCAAATGACCAACAGGTCATCTATATACCTGAAATATGCTTTTATGCAAGACTTAAAGGGATTTGTATCAGTATAGATTTTAATTATTTCGAAGAAACTTAGGTATAAATTTGCATACGAGGGGGCAAATTTTGCCCCCATCGCAGTACCACATTTTTGCAAATAATATTGTCCCAAGAACAAAAAATAATTATGAGTTAGAAGATAACCTACTGTCTCTATGAGAAATTCAATATAATCCAAATCATAATTGGTGTGTTTTCTCAGCATGTGATGAAGTGCATAACACCCTTGGTTGTGGGGGATGCATGAATACAGGGAAGAGACATCAATAGAAACGAGAGTGCAATTGTCATCCAATACAACCTGGTCAAGCATATTCAGGAGATGTTTAGTGTCCCTTACGTGACCTGGTGTGGAGCTAACAATAGGCTGTAAATGTTCATCTATAAAGGCACCCAATTTCTCCCCTAGTGTGCCAATACCAGAAATGATAGGCCTACCAGGGGGAAACTTAGGATCTTTATGTATTTTAGGTATGTGTTTGAAAACTGAGATCTGTGGATGTGTCACTTTAAGTTTATCTGCTGTCATTTTCGTTATGAAGCCTCTGTATACAGATTGGTTTAAGAATTTGTCAAGATCTTGTTGAAACTTTATAGTAGGGTTAAAACTAAGCCTGCTATAGGTACCCACATCATCAAGTTGTCTTATGGCTTCCTTGATGTAGCAATCTCTATTTTGGACTACAACTGAGCCTCCTTTGTCTGAGCTGGTGATGACTAGATTATCATTATTTCTTAGCTTGTTCAAAGCCATTCTTTCTAGTTTACTGAGGTTATCACCTTTGATTTTCTTTCTTTCCTTATTTTTATGTGTGTTCTGATGTAGCTCAGTTAGTTCTTTTCTACTATGGTGTGAAATGCTTCTATTAGGTCACCTCTCATTTGGATGGGATAAAACTTTTCATTTTTTGTTTTTACTTTGACAGATGGTATGATGTGTGCACTGGTGTCATATCTAGAGCTTTCGCTATTAAGGCTCAATAGATCAATAAGACTACATTGTTCTTCAAAATTAGAGATGCTATTGAAATTAGTTAGGTGTATTTCAGGGTCTGTAGTGTCATTAGTATCACATTCGAACTCATTTTGTGTGCCTGTATTGAAATGCCTCTTTAAAGTAAGATTTCGTATAAACTTGTTTACATCTATTAAAGTTTCAAATAATGAAAAATCAGTAGTTGGTGCAAATGTTAAACCCTTTGATAGAACTTTTGTTTCTACATTTGACAAATTAACATCTGAAAGGTTAATCACATTAATTTCATTATTTCTATTAGGACCACATTCTGATTTCTCATCAGTAATAAAGTCCTTATTTGTGTTCGTTAGTTTTTTCGTGTTGTGCCTCCTCTTCTTCTGCTGGGGTACCTCACTGGCAGTCCTCTTTCTTCTTCCTTGTTTTTTGACTGCCTCTTCTGGCTTACTTCTTTCATTTTATTTGATGTATTAGTAGCCGTTATCTCAGGAACTGCAATGGGACTGCTGCCATCTTTTGGGCGAACACTGTTATCAGATGAAGTTTCTGCCCTGGGGGTTGATGCTCTTGGACTTTCCACAGATGAAGTTTCAAAGCTAGAGAAAGTGACTTTTTTATTTGTTTGCCCTCTGTTGTTACTGTTGTTATGACCTCTCCTGTTTTTCGATCTATTAGAGTTCTTTTGTATGGTAGTCCAATTGTAGACCACGTCAAGGTCATAATCTTTGCAGTCACGATGATATTTTTTAGCTTTGCGATCTGATAATTCCTCATTAAGTTTTCTCAAGGTTTCAGTTAATTGATTATTGTAGCTTTCATATTTTGGATCAGAGACAAAAACAGAGATGCTATTTTTAACTGTTTTTAATTCTTCCAGGACCTCGCCGTGATCTTCTTTTTTGCTATTAAGCAATTGTTTCATCAGAATTAGGGAGCATTGGATTAAGGTGTTGTTCCATTCCGTCATAAAACCTTTTTTCTGTGTTGCATAGGCTGGATATTTTTTCATCCTTAGCCCTCTTGGGATTTTGTTCTCTTCGATATAGATTTGTAAGAATTCAATCTCCCACCACAGTTTTAATTCTTTTACTTCCAATTGTTCCCTCTTTGAAAACAAACTTGCCAGGTCCAGTTCATTAAGATCAGTAATGGGCTGACTCCTGATTAGAGATTGCAATTTTGCTTTTCTGGCTGTGACATTCTCGATATCCATTATTATAGTTCAAACAGGCAGACAGTAAAAATATCGAAAAAAAGAACACTGAACTATTTCCCAAAGTGAATAAACTGTATCTGTGTCAGACACAAGCTTGAGGGAATGAATGATGTGTTTGGATTTTCTAAACCAGGACAGCTGTATTCATTCAGAGGTAAGACAGGTATAGTAAATGTGTACAAAAATATGTAAAGTTCCAATGAATCCTGTGACCCCTATTTATTCACAGCCCCTGTTATTTATCAGACAGTACAGAAAAATCCCACTGTATAAATGTATGGTGGTGATTTTTATATTGGAAGTCCAAACAAACACATCAAAATACAAGTAACTCACTCACCCTTCTTCTTTTGTATAAGAGCCGGGTTGTTTAGCTTTCAAATGTCACTGGTATATAGCGTTGCTGAAAATCACAGCATAGTTGGAGATACCTTCTGTAGTGTATACGATATGTGGTACATCCAGTGAGAGAGAGTACTTGTGAAGCTGCTGGGAGCGGTTTGAAGCCAGGACAAACCGCCAAAAAATGATACAATCAAAATACTTCCACACAGGTGAAAAGGTTCCAGCAGTAAATGGATCGAGATAGAAAGCTTAAAAATGTATCTTTTATTAATATCCGTAGAAAGTGTACTGTGTAGATTTCACAGAAAAACTTACAATATCACAGCCAGTAAGCTAGTCACCACATATCGTATACACTATTTCTCATAGAGACAGTAGGTTATCTTCTAACTCATAATTATTTTTTGTTCTTGGGACAATATTATTATATGACAATAAAATAGAGACCGAAACTTATCGAAAGCCCATAGCAGGGAATACTATTCTCAGGGCAAATTCTCATCATCCTGAACATCTTAAAAGAGGAATTCCTAAGGGCCAGTATATTCGCCTTCGTAGGAATTGTACCAATATAATACAGTACAAACAACAGGCTGAAGACCTCACGCAAAGATTATCAGCCAGAGGTTATAAAAAGAATACATTGATGAATATATCAAATGAAGTCCTATCCATGGACAGACATGAACTACTAACAGATAAGATAACACAAAAAAACGATTACTCAGGTTCAAGTGTAGTCTTTTCAACTAAATATAGCAACCAATACCAACAAATTTGCGCAGTGATAAAGAAAAATCTAGTCATATTAGAAAAAGACAAACTTCTTGATAGTAACATTTTAAACAACATAAAATTTGTATCTAGGAAGGCGAGGAATATTGGTAATAACCTAAAAAGACATTTTGATAAAAAAAATTGACCATGTTCAGAGAACCTGGTTAGAACCAAAATGGTTTTTTTTTAAATGTGGCACCACTCCATGTAAATCATGTGAATACGCTGAAGTTGATTCTTCGTTCTCATCATATCATACTGATGAAACATTCAAATTAAAACACAATTTGACATGTAATTCGATCTTTGTGGTATATTTAATCACCTGTAAACTATGTAAGAAACAATATACAGGTCGTACCTCTTGTATGCTCAAAGACCGAATAAGGGAGCATCTCTTATCTCTATCAGATAAGGAGCCTAAGACTCCGGTGGCCAAGCATTTCAGGTCACATTGTGAAAAACCACATAAATATTTCTCATTCAAGGCTATTGATTATGTTCCCAAATTAAATCCTGGAGGAAATAGACATGATAAATTAAATAAAAGCGAAACCTTTTGGATATTCAGATTACAAACAGGAGCTCCAATAGGTATTAATGAAAAATCAGATTTAAAATTATTCATAGGATAAACAACTATCACAACCTTTACACATTTTCTTTAGGTCTCTCACAAGTTTAGTCGGTCTAAATTAAACTCATTCGCCAAAAATATGTGGTTCACTTAGGATCTACACAGTTAAGATCCGACAATGACACATAAAGGTGTCATTATCTTTATCACTAAATTTCCATTTCATTACAATGGAAATATATTTTTTCACTTTTTTCTCACTTTTTTTAATTGTAAGATTTTAAGTTCACTTGTTTCCTTTTTTTTTATCTCCATCACGGAAATATATAAGATAGAATACACATTACCATGGATATTAACAAGAATAATATATATAAAATTCACTTTCCCTCTCGGTCTAAATAGTTGTTTAACGATAGTAATATGGAAATGACACTTTTTTGGTTCTCTTCAGCAGATATACAGTTAACAAGCATTTTACTGCTAATAAGCATTTTAATATAGAAACAAATTAAATTGTCAAATTTACTCATACTCCAGGGATTCTATCCTAACAACTTAGCTGTACTTAGCTATTTCTGTACATAACGGATTATATCCCTTCACAGGTCAGATCAATAAGGATAGCTAGAAGTTGAATAATACCTAGTATACTTCTTTAAAAGATACATGCATATACATGCACCTAGTTCGCTTAATGCACAACGGATTAGGTCCCTCTACAGATCAGTCTAATAAGGATAACTAGAAGCTAAAAAATACAAAAAATACTTTAGATACGTCCTTAAAAGACTTAACTCTGCAGGTTTGTAGCACATTCTGCATACTCATGTAAGGCTGTCTATGTATCTACCACTATATTAAATTGATACTTTTCAGCTACTTAGCTGATACATAATATAATATAACATAAATTGTTGCATTCATATTTTGTACACAAATGTATAGTTAAGTTTGTTTGCTGCTATAGCGCAGCATATGTCGGCTGCAATACTAAGGTGCTTTTAACTCCATGTGGATATTCAATCGTGCTGTTTTTTATTTCATTCCCATTGAGATCTTATTTACATCATTTAGCTCTATATCTTCTGTTATTTTGTATGTATGTACAACTAATGATTAGTCTTATATTGAACACCTGTTGCTGCAACTTTGGTCCAAGCTAAACATACAAACGAAGCATTGCATGACACACAATTTGAATTCAGTATCTTGTTCCTTATTGGACAGAGCAAAGCTGCTGAGTTTTGATTGGACCTGATATGCATTTAGCAGGTGAACAGTTAACCCTTCACTATCCCTGACGAAGTGCTGTACCAGCACGAAACATGTTGGTCTGTTAGATATAGAGCTTTTGGGCTGACTAGCTTACTGGCTGTTATATTGTAAGTTTTTTCTGTGAAATCTACACAGTACACTTTCTACGGATATTAATAAAAGATACATTTTTAAACTTTCTATCTCGATCCATTTACTGCTGGAACCTTTTCACCTGTGTGGAAGTATTTTGACTGGAACAATGGTAAGCAGGCCAAAAAGCCTGCTGCTGCCTCTAAGACAGCATGAAGGAACGGCCCCCTATCCGGTAACGGATCTAGTAGGGGGCAGACTTTCACTCTTCGCCCAGGCGTGGGCAAGAGATGTCCAAGATCCCTGGGCGTTGGAAATTATATCTCAGGGATTTCTTCTGGACTTCAAAGCTTCCCCCCAAAAGGGAGATTTCACCTTTCACAATTATCTGCAAACCAGATAAAGAGAGAGGCATTCTTACATTGTGTACATGACCTCCTAGTTATGGGAGTGATCCATCCAGTTCCAAAGGAGGAACAGGGACAGGGATTTTACTCAAATCTGTTTGTGGTTCCCAAAAAAGAGGGAACCTTCAGACCAATTTTGGATCTAAAGATCTTAAACAAATTCCTCAGAGTTCCATCATTCAAGACTGAGACTATTCATACCATCCTACCTATGATCCAGGAGGGTCAATATATGACTACAGTGGATTTAAAGGATGCTTATCTTCACATTCCGATACACAAAGATCATCATCGGTTTCTCAGGTTTGGCTTTCTAGACAGGCATTACCAGTTTGTAGCTCTTGGATTAGCTACAGCCCCAATAATTTTTACGAAGGTTCTGGGGTCGCTTCTGGCGGTCCTAAGGCCGCGGGGCATAGCAGTGGCCCCTTATTTAGACAACATCCTGATACAGGCGTCAAACTTCCAAATTGCCAAGTCTCATACGGACATAGTACTGGCATTTCTGAGGTCGCATGGGTGGAAAGTGAACGAGGAAAAGAGTTCTCTATCCCCACTCACAAGAGTTTCCTTCCTAGGGACTCTGAGATTCTGTGGAAATGAAAATTTACTTGACAGAGTCCAGGTTATCAAAGCTTCTAAATTCCTGCCGTGTTCTTCATTCCATTCCCCGCCCTTCGGTGGCTCAGTGCATGGAAGTAATCGGCTTAATGGTAGCGGCAATGGACATAGTGCCGTTTGCACACCTACATCTCAGATGGCGTGGTGAAGATAAGGTAGGGAGATCTTCAGGGGCTTAGTGTTAGTTTTTTTTAAGGGGTGTTTGGGTTAGATTAGGGGTATGTGGGTGGTGGGTTGTAATGTTGGGGGGGTATTGTATGTTTTTTTTAAATGCAAAAAAGCTGATTTATTTGGGGCATGCCCCGCAAAAGGCCCTTTTAAGGGCTGGTAAGGTAAAAGAGCTGTTAACTTTTTATTTTAGAATAGGGTAGGGCATTTTTTATTTTGGGGGGCTTTGTTATTTTTTAGGGGGCTTAGAGTAGGTGTAATTAGTTTAAAATTCTTGTAATCTTTTTTTATTTTTTTGTAATTTAGTTTAGTTGATTTAATTGTAGATAATTGTAGATAGTTTGTTAATTAATTTATTGATAGTGTAGTGTTAGGTTTAATTGTAACTTAGGTTAGGATTTATTTTACAGGTAATTTTGTACTTATTTTAACTAGGTAGCTATTAAATAGTTATTAACTATTTAATAGCTATTGTACCTAGTTAAAATATATACAAAGTTGCCTGTAAAATAAATATAAATGCTAAAATAGCTACAATATAATTATTCGTTATATTGTAGCTATATTAGGGTTTATTTTACAGTTAAGTATTTAGCTTTAAATAGGATTAATTTATTTAATAAGATTTATTTTATTTCTTTAGATTTAAATTATATTTAACTTAGGGGGGTGTTAGTGTTAGACTTAGCTTTAGGGGTTAATACATTTTATTAGAGTAGTGGCGAGGTCCGGTCGGCAGATTAGGGGTTAATACTTGAAGTTAGGTGTTGGCGATGTTAGGGAGGGCAGATTAGGGGTTAATACTATATATTATAGGGTTTTTGAGGCGGGAGTGAGGCGGTTTAGGGGTTAATACATTTATTATAGTGGCGGCGAGGTCCGGTCGGCAGATTAGGGGTTAATAAGTGTAGTTAGGTAGTGGCGACGTTGGGGGGGGCAGATTAGGGGGTAATAAATATAATATAGGGGTCAGCGATGTTAGGGACAGCAGATTAGGGGTACATAGCTATAATGTAGGTTGCAGCGGTGTATGGAGCGGCATATTAGGGGTTAATAATAATATGCAGAGGTCAGCGATAGCGGGGGCAGCAGATTAGGGGTTAATAAGTGTAAGGTTAGGGGTGTTTAGACTCTGGGTACATGTTAGGGTGTTAGGTGCAGACTTAGGAAGTGTTTCCCCATAGGAAACAATGGGGCTGCGTTAGGAGCTGAACGCTGCTTTTTTGCAGGTGTTAGGTTTTTTTTTCAGCTCAAACTGCCCCATTGTTTCCTATGGGGATATCGTGCACGAGCACGTTTTTTAAGCTGGCCGTGTCCGTAAGCAACGCTGGTATTTAGAGTTGAAGTGGCGGTAAATTATGCTCTACTCTCCCTTTTTGGAGCCTAACGCAGCCCTTCAGAGAGCTCTAAATACCAGTGTTTAAAAGGTGCGGGGGAAAAAAAGCATGCGTAGCTAACGCACCCCTTCTAACACAAAACTCTAAATCTAGGTGATATATTGGTCAAGAAATCAGAACTATTAGGTATATATGTTTTCACAGTAAATAGATTTTAGTGTTCTCCCAGCACAATAATTAGTGCAGAACCTGGCTGATTTTACTGACCACTTAGCTAAAATTTTAGCCAATATTAAAGGGACAGTCTACACCAAAATTTTTATTGTTTTAAAAGATAGATAATCCCTTTATTACCCATTTCCCAGTTTTGCATAACCAACACAGTTATAATAATATACTTTTAACCTCTGTGATTATCTTGTATCTAAGCCTCTGCAAACTGCCCCTTTTTTCAGTTCTTTTGACAGACTTGCAGTCTAGCCAATCAGTGCCTGCTCCCAGATAACTTCTCGTGCACGAGCACAGTGTTATCTATATGAAATACGTGAACTAACACCCTCTAGTGGTGAAAAACTGTTGAAATGCAATCTGAAAGAGGTGGGCTTCAAGGTCTAAGAAATTAGCATATGAACCTCCTAGGTTAAGCTTTCAACTAAGAATACCAAGAGAACAAAGCAAAATTGGTGATAAAAGTAAATTGGAAAATTGTTTAAAATTGCATGCTCTATCTGAATCATGAAAGTTTATTTTGGCCTAGACTGTCCCTTTAAGCTAAAATTAGCTAATAAAAATCTTGAATGTTTATTGCACAGATTATCATGAAATAAATTTATGCTAAATTATGCAATTAATGTGTGCTTTGGATAACAGAAAATGTTATAATATTATAAAGTATTATACGAACCCCACCTGGCTACTTCATAGTGCTACCCAGCTTTCAAAATTTTCTGTGGAGAACTGGATATAAAATATGAAATGTTATGTCTTCTAAAACTCAAAATGCTGTCTCTTTAGTGGAATGTCTCAATTTCTGAACAAAAAAGGTCACATATGTTGAGCCAATGACAAAAGGCATACTTGTGTAGCTGGCAATCACCAACTAGCTCCCAGAATGCACTGCTGCTCCTGAGCCTACCCAAGTATACTCTTCAACAATAGATAGAAAGAAAAAAATAATTTGATAATAGAAATAAATGAACAATTTAATAGCCTTTTACAATTTATTGCCCTGTTTGAATCACAAACATTTATTTTTGACTTTCATATTCCTTTATTGCCCTTTTTGGATATTAATGAAAACTGCAGCTATGCTTATCCTTTATTTTAAAGCATATTACAATTGTACAAATCACATTTAATTTGTCTTATTTTCTGTAAATATAGCTTGTTAAGAGGACTTGCATATCTAAAATGAATTTATTCTAATACATTGATTTATTTCAGGATGTTTTTTAAGTGACATATATAATATATTTATTTGAAACAGATCTTTTACCATACTGTAATCCTATATCCACAACTAAGTTTGTTTTTGAGACAAATCCTCCCTTTTTTGACCTAATATTAATGCAGCTAATGATTAATTTTTTTCTCTTTTTCTCCATAGGGTGTCCTTTCCAATATTTCGTCTATTACAGACCTGGGTGGGTTTGATCCTGTCTGGCTTTTCATTGTCACTGGCGGTGTCATGTTCGTTCTAGGGTTTGCTGGCTGCATTGGCGCTTTGCGGGAGAACACCACGCTTCTAAAATTTGTATGTTATTTATTGTTTAATAATTGTTTTAAGAAAGCTGATCTGAGTTGACCAATCTCATTAGTTTACTGCTTTATACCCCTTTATTCAATCCATTTTAGTCTAAGAAAGGCCATTGTTAGATATTGAACAGTACACACAGCAATAGATCTGCATACAAAATACACTTTTTTTTTTTTTTTTTTTTTTACCCATTCCTGTCGGGGCTTGTTTGTCTACACCGGAACAAAGTTCCTATGTAAACAAATGAATACAAATTTAAATCACTTGATCATTCAATGCCGTCTATCACAGTTAGGACGGCATGAAGCTTACTAATGGCGGAAGGGATTTGCTGGGTTTTGATTTTTTACAGCAGTCCAAACCACACCCCTTGAAAAGCATTAAATATATTTATTATGTTTACTTTGCTGTTATTAATAGATATAAGCAAGCTCCTGCACTGATCTAGGTCATCACTGGGTACTATATTGCAGTGCCAACTAGGCTGCAGCACTAACAGACATGAAAACAAATCATGTCTGTCATGCACATTAAACAACACTGTTTAAACATATTTTACTGTATGGGGAAAAAATAGAGGCATTAAACACCTTGGACTTCAGTTTTGAGAATTTAAAAAAACCTTATAATTTACAGAGCTATGTTAAATGAAAGGGGACAAAATAAATAAGTTCAAAGCAAAGTTGTTTTACTATACATAATGAAACATTTTATATTACAATCTCAAGGTGTTTACTGATCCATAGAATATAAGATCACTTACTGGCTGATGAAGAAAACGCCCACATGTTTGTTGGTGGGTAGTTACATAGCCCAGAAGCATAAACTGTTATGTTACATCTGTTTTGTAATAGATAAGAAAGCAAATATTTATTTAGTAAACAAATACAGTCTTGCTATAAGTCTGTTTAGAAAAAGGAGATACAATTTATAATAATACATTCACAATCCAAACGGCATATTTACCACAGGTTTGTGGAAATGACCATATAAAAGAGATTACAACCTGTTTGTGAAAGCTAAGTAAAATTTAGAGAAATGAATAACCGGTTTTTATGAAGATTAAAGTGAATGTAAAGTTCCATGAATGAGTGCCCGAAGGGGTCATGTCCTGCAAAAAAAAGTGTGGGAACTCACCAAGACTTCTTTACAATTAATATCATGTTATATACGCACACACGCTTACATGTACACATAAACACACACTGTATTTATATGCATATACTCTATACACTCTGGTTAATTAAAGCAAATTACAACCAATTAAGGGCTCAATGGTTGCCTTTGGACCTGAGGATAGCTACCATGGTTACATTTTTACTTGACAGGGGTGACATTTTTATTTGTAATTTAGGATTCAACTGATACTGAATACTGAGAAGCCAGACACACACTTTTTAGAACACATGAAGAAGCATTTGTATATAGATGATGATGATGAATAATCCAAAAAGCTAAGAGCCTTAGTAAAACTTTAGGAGATGCTACTCCCTGGCTCTCATGATGTGTAAGGCTCTGTAATGTATCATGATCTTGATAGGTTTGTGTGTGCACTCACTTTGCAGTAAGAAAAACAATGATAATGTGATTTAAAGTAAAATTATGGTTACAAGGCATCTGAGTGTCATTTTCTTTACCATTAACACATATACCAAGTAAATGGGCAAGTAACACTGGCCGAGGAAGCAGGAGGCATGAGGGCATAGTAATATTAAAAATAATTCCAATTATAGAGAAAGCAAGGAAGCTGTAAAAACATAACTCTTCCCTGTTTGATGAGCACATTTTATTCTTTGGTGAAACACTGAACTTTTTAAAAACACCTTTAAAACAAGTGTTACTGCCCATTACTAGAGGATCTCACTATCCCTCTAACCAGACTGTGCTCAATCTCCTCCTACCAGCAGCAGCAGTGTTTACTGAAGTGTTTCTGTTCTCTGTCCAGGGGGAACTTGGTTCCACCTGCAAAAAATAGTGCAGGAACTCTGTTCCCATGCGTTCCCGCTGGACTTGACCCCTGAGTGTCCGGTTTATAAAAAATACTATTAAAAACAGGGGCACTTTCATTCATTCAACTTTACATTGCAGCATTTTTTTTTTTTTATATATATACTTACCTTTTTCTTTAGCAAAGCCGGGCCAACAATTCTTATACTGTACTTAGCACAGCAATGACAAAACCGGCTTCCTCCAATCACGGCGTGTCCTCACGAGATGGACGCTCTGGGGTGCACGCCATGATTGGAGAAAGTCGGTTTTGTCATTGCTGACGTAAGTACAGAGGAGCTGCGGGCGAGGGGTCGCTTTGCTGAAGAAAAAGGTATTTAAAAAAAAAAATGCTGCAATGTAAAGTATCATGAATAAAAGTGCCCCTGTTTTTAATAGTATTTTTAAAAACCGGGCACTCATTCATGGAACTTTATATTAACTTTAACTAAAATAAATAAACCTGATTTACATTTCTTGCTGTGCAGCACAACAATGTTCAGCTACGGTTTTATAGCTCTTCTAAAGCGAGCGCAGTGTGGAAAGCTGGTCACTCGACAGATGTTGTTTTAGAGAAAATGTTCTAAATCTGAGTATTTGGATCACAATTTGCTTAAATGACTTTAGAAGTTTAAATAATTGTAGTTATCTAGTGCATAAGCATCTGAAGTCTAATGGCAGACGTGGAACATGATGTATCTTAAATGGGCATATTAGTCAAATTTCAATTAAAAACTAAAATGCACTCATGTATATTTAAGAGCCCCCCCCCCCCCCATATACTTTATACTTTTACAAGAAGCATTTTATCTAGTTTATTTGTGACGGGAAGGGTTAGCCAACTCTGCAACTTTCACCAGTTACTTGGGATGGGCAAATGTTTTGCAACATTCAAAAAATGAAACCAATTTTAACACGTTTGTTCGTTTCGAATTTCTAATATGTGTACAACATTCTAACATTCGTTTAATGTATTTGAATGATGTAATATTGTAATTAAAAAAAAATTGAATTTATATATTTGTAATAGTATTTTTAATGCTTTCTTTAAATGTAATTGAATGCAATATGCAAAATAGAAACATTCAAATTGATATATTTGTATCCATTATGTTTCAATTGACTAAATTCCCTACCACATTTACTATTGAACATCTGAATAGTATTTGTTAAATCAAATGTTACATTCGAAATTTCGAATGTGGACATTTGATCTAATTTATGAACATTCAAAATCGAAAGTGACATTCGAAAACTGTAAATAGCATTTGATTATTGAATTTTTAATAATATTCGTTCTTATCAACAATCTACATTCTATTATGTAAATCGAATTTCTACAATAAAATTAGTTCAAACATTCGAATTCAAACGCATTCGCCCATCCCTACCAGTTACACAACCCTTCAACTTTAACCAGGTTATCAAAGCCAATCTACTCCAGGTTATCCTGTGACTTAGTTTAGGGAGTGTAAGGGTTAGCAAATACTCACATGTCTGTACTAATACTATTGAATGCCCCAAAGCTCCCCTTTTTAATGCCACCCACACCAACTAAGCTAACTCTGCTGCAACCACCAAAAGATGATTAAAACTAATAATAAATTATATCCCTTTAACCCCTTCACGCCATTCGGGTGTTCCATGCCTTCTTAACGGCGCTGGGTTTCAACGCTGAAGGACAGCATGGAACGTCCTAGCTTATGAGGAGTCCTGCAGCCTCTGCCTTTTGACGAACTCAAGATTGGGGCGAGCCTAGCAATGTAGGTAGTCCCACATGAACCGATCCTGGCCTTGAAACCACGTGATCGCATTGACTATCAAGTGATTTCATTTTCTCCAACATTGGTGTGTCCGGTCCACGGCTTCATCCTTACTTGTGGGATATTCTCTTCCCCTACAGGAAATGGCAAAGAGAGCACCCAGCAAGAGCTGTCCATATAGCTCCCCCTCTGGCTCCACCCCCCAGTCATTCTCTTTGCCGCTCTGAACAAGTAGCATCTCCACGGGGATGGTAAAGAGTATGTGGTGTTAGTTGTAGTTTTTTATTCTTCTATCAAGAGTTTGTTAGTTTAAAATAGTGCCGGTTTGTACTATTTACTCTAAAACAGAAAAGGATGAAGAGTTCTGTTTAAAGAGGAGTATGATTTTAGCAGCAGTAACTAAAATCAATTGCTGTTCCCACGCAGGACTGTTGAGCCCAGAGAACTTCAGTTGGGGGGAACAGTTTGCAGACTTTTCTGCTCAAGGTATGATCAGTCATATTTCTAACAAGACATGCTAATGGTAGAAGTCATTTTTCCCTTAAGGGGTAAGTAAGCCATTTTCTCAGACTCATAACAAATTAAGGCTTACAAATGGGCTATACACTGGTTGACACTATTGTGGGCTAAATAGATTGTTTTATTTCATATTTTAATGGCATTTAGAGTGTTTTGTGCACTTAAAAGCACTTTGGGAACGTTTTTTTTTTTTTTTTTTTTTAAATAATTTTTATTAAGGGTTAAAGTCGCATACACATAAAAGCATAGTAAATGCATAACTCTTGTGAGCATCAAGCTCAATTACGATAAGTACAAGTAAATACTGACATTATGGCGGATGCATAGAACACATAAATAAAATCTGTAATCTAAATAGTTGCTTAAATGTGTCACAGATGGTAACTAGGTCAAACCCTGATTTTTGTTACCTCCTTAAAACAGATAAGGCCACTTTTGGGCCTCCAATGCAAGTAGTATTATAATAGGGGAGGATTTTCTTTGAGAAGGCCTCTTTTGGACCTGAAGTAAGGAAAATATGCATGCTTGAAATGCATTAGGAAATACCACTGGTAGCAGGAATTTTAAACATTGCTAAGCAAGCCATATTATATTAGAAATGGATACCATAATATACTTCAACTGTGCAATCATAACATACTGATTGGTATCGCCATAGTAAAATAAAAATGCTAAGAACTATAGAGTAAACTAAGCAATAACAATGTTAAAGATGTACAATATGTGCTTTTGGGCCTATATTATCTTTAACTGTCTCTCACTCTGTTTATTAAATTCATATATAGATGATCATATTCTCTAGGGAACAACAGATAGATCTGCTGTATAAAGTGTAGTAAATATGCAGGAATTATGAGGTTAGCAAAATACTAGAGTCCTAAGTAGAAACTGGGCTATATCATATATATGGGTACAATAGTTTAGTGGCAGCTGTAGAGAGCTTTAACAACTATATTACATCGTAAGGGGCTAGTACATTAGTAAAAAACATGCTTAGTAAATAATAACTAGCTTAATCAAATATATAGATAAAATGATTCAGTAACAATTATAGAGCACCTTAACATTTATATTACATCCCAAAGAGCTATCACATTTTAGTGAAAACCAGTGTAGTAAATAACAGCTATTGGGAGAGAACAAAAACATGAAATATATATTAGTAATTCGTTGCAGCAACTGAAATGTATCTCAAGTCCCAGGTATTAGAATCCCCAATATAACAGCATGTCCTTCAAACTGAACATCAGACCAAGAAGCCCTCATAAGTCTGAGTATATAGGAAAGGATTTCAGACCAGCCTGAGACTGAACATCCTGGGACCATGTTGGGCTTGTTTGCTTAGGGAAAGTCCTGTTAGCAAGACCCTTGAAATCTGATGGGAGCAACATCTTGCATCGCAACGGGTGTAAGTATGGTCAATTGTGTCTTTTTGTAATGCTTCCGTACCGTATATGTTACAGACAGCCATATACTGTAAAGGATGTTCAGCCAATTCCAACTTTAGACTGCACTCTTGTAGACATTCGCCGCATCAACAATGTTACATGTCTCTCAAAAGAGACGACTGCTACCAACTGATGTGAACAGCGGGGCAAGGTGCTGTAATCTTCCGCTAAAGATGCAGCGTGTGGATACTCCTGGCTTTTATTCCATCCTTTCGGACTCTCAATGGCTCTTGCGGTAAGTAAATGCTTTCCTTTTTTGGGAGCACAATGTAGTGCCCATGCAGCTGTGGACTTAGTACTGGTAGGATTACAGGGTGAGCAAACTATCTGAGCCGCTTTTGCTGATTGGAGGAATATCGACTCTGCACCCTCAACAAAGACCCCCGAGCATCCCTGAAGTGCAGATGTAAGAATGTCAGTATGAGCTGGAACGGTATTCTTGCTCACCTTCGCCTGGTCCGGACTAGTCTCTCTGGACACCGGGTCCCCTCGACTGCGGTCTGTCATCGGCAACAGGAAACCATCCACATGGTCATCTGCTGGGCCGCGTGCTGCCACGGGTACACACTTTTCCATGGGTCTTACGGCTACAAGGAGATCGTAAAGCTCAATTTGCATGGTCTGGCAGTGAAGCTCCGTAAGTTGCAACATGTTGCGCTCCCAGCTGTCTATGGCCTCCATCTTGTGCTCTAACTCTCTTGTGTAAATTGTTAATTCCTGACTGGTTACCTTCAGACCCAGTTAAGTGGGTAGGGATTGGGAAATGATCAGCGTATACCGCTGCTGGTCCTGTATCTGCAGGATAAATGGGGGGGTTAGATGCAGGCTGAGGTCGTTAGAAGGCCTCCGCTATGCACCACATCTATTAGGTCTTCCGGGCTGAAGTCTAATTGAATAAAGATATCTTTCTGTTCAGTATCTTCTGGACTGTAAAATGTTGCTGAAAAATAGTTCAGATAGTAAGATTTCAGAGCAGTAAATAGCGGTTTTATCTGCTCCAGTAATCAGCCTTAAAGAAAAGCAGCCATCTTGGTTGCTGTTTCGACACGCCCCCTTGGGGACGTTTTTTATCGCCTGGCATTGAGTTAGAGGGCTATTTCAGTCAGGAAGGCCCCTTCACTCTGGTATGCAGAGGAAGGAGGCCCCGTTTTCGCGCCTCAATTGCGCAGTTTACTTTCATGGCAGTGCATGCAGCTTCATGTGAGGGGTCCTGTGGATTCCTAAAACGGACTCTGGAAGGTTTATTTCATTGCTGAATAACTCTCAGGGAAGGTAAAAAGCCGCAGCAAGGCTGTGGCTGTGATTGTAGTGTACTAAAATTGTCTAATTGAACAAATAGCTCCGGTTTGCTCATTTTAAGGGTTAAAGTCTTGAAACTTGGTGTGCAATACTTTCAGGGCATTAGGACTCTGGGGTAAAAATTTTGTAAAAATCGGACATTGCCTTCATTGTTTTTCAATATATCAGAAATAAAGTGTGCCTGTTAATTATTTAAAGGGACAGTAACGCTTTTCTTTAAAAACGCTTTTATTGCATTATTAGCCTGCCAAATTCTGTCTAACATGTCTATACCTTCAGATGGCTTATGTTTTGTGTGTATGAAAGCTAAGGTGGTTCCCCCAATTAATGTTTCTGCAAATTGTGTCATAGCGTCCAAACAAAGTATGGACAGTACTGCCACATTGAATAAGATTGCCCAAGATGATTCTTCTAATGAAGGTAGTGGGGATAGTTCCTCATCCTCTCCTTCTGTGTCAACACCAGTTTTGCCCGCGCAGGCGATACCTAGTACATCTAGCGCGCCAATGCTTGTTACTATGCAACAGTTAACAGCAGTAATGGATAATTCAATAGCAAATCTGTTATCCAAACTGCCATCCTACCCTAGAAGGCGCGACAGCTCAGTTTTAAATACAGAAGATGAGCAGGTTGGCGCTGAGGACAATTTATCAGTTATACCCTCACATCAATCTGAATTGGCAGTGAGGGAGGGCCTGTCTGAGGGGGAAATTTCTGATTCAGGAAAAGTTTCTCAGCAGGCAGACACTGATGTCGTAAAATTTAAATTTAAGTTAGAACATCTCGCTCCCTGCTTAAGGAGGTCCTAACTACTCTTGATGACTGTGATTCTTTGGTAATTCCAGAGAAATTGTGCAAGATGGACAAATTCTTAGAGGTCCCAGTGCACGCTGATGCCTTTCCGATACCCAAGCGGGTGGCGGATATAGTGACTAAGGAGTGGGAAAAGCCAGGTATACCTTTTGTTCCACCTCCTATATTCAAGAAAATGTTCCCCATGGTTGACCCCAGAAGGGACGCATGGCAAACGGTTCCTAAGGTTGAGGGGGCAGTGTCAACGTTAGCTAAGCGCACAACTATTCCTATTGAGGACAGTTGCGCTTTTAAAGATCCTATGGATAAAAAATTGGAAGGATTGCTAAAAAAGATATTTGTTCAGCAAGGCTTCCTGCTTCAACCAATCTCATGCATTATTCCTGTCACCTCGGCAGCGTATTTTTGGTTCGAGGAACTAGAAAATTCGCTCCAAAAAGAGACTCCATATGATGAAGTCATGGGCAGAATTCACGCACTAAAGTTGGCTAATTCCTTTATTTTGGATGCCGCTTTCCAATTGGCTAAGCTAGCGGCGAAAAATTCAGGGTTTGCAATAGTGGCTCGCAGATCGCTTTGGCTGAAATCCTGGTCGGCAGATGTGTCGTCCAAGAATAAATTGCTTAATATTCCTTTCAAGGGTAAGACCCTTTTCGGCCGGAATTGAAAGAGATTATTTCAGACATTACTGGTGGAAAGGGACATGCCCTCCCACAGGATAGGCCTTTCAAGACTAAGAACAAATCTAATTTTCGTTCCTTTCGCAATTTCAGGAATGGACTGAATCCTAACTTTGCGGCCTCCAGACAAGAAGGCAACTCTTCCCAGCCTAAGCCAGCATGGAAACCATTGCAAGGCTGGAACAAGGGTAAACAGGCCAAGAAGCCTGCTGCTGCTACCAAGTCAGCATGAAGGGGTAGCCCTCGATCCAGGACCGGATCTAGTAGGGGGCAGACTTTCTCTCTTCGCTCAGGCTTGGGCAAGAGACGTTCAGGATCCCTGTGCACTAGAAATAGTCTCTCAGGGGTATCTTCTAGAGTTCAAGGAACTTCCTCCAAGGGGAAGGTTCCACATGTCTCGCTTATCTTCAGACCAGATAAAGAGACAGGCATTCTTACATTGCGTAGGAGACCTATTAAAAATGGGAGTGATAAACCCAGTTCCAACAGCGGAACAAGGTCGGGGTTTTTACTCAAACCTGTTTGTAGTTCCCAAAAAAGAGGGAACTTTCAGGCCAATTCTGGATCTAAAAATTCTAAACAAATTCCTCAGATTTCCATCATTCAAAATGGAAACCATTCGGACAATTTTACCAACAATCCAGGAGGGTCAATATATGACTACCGTGGACTTAAAGGATGCCTACCTGCATATTCCTATCCACAAAGATCATCATCAGTTCCTGAGGTTCGCCTTCATGGACAAACATTACCAGTTTGTGGCTCTTCCGTTCGGTTTAGCCACTGCTCCCAGAATTTTCACAAAGGTGCTAGGGTCCCTTCTAGCGGTTCTAAGACCGAGGGGCATTGCTGTAGCACCTTATCTAGACGACATTCTAATCCAAGCGTCGTCCCTTTCCAAAGCAAAGGCTCATACAGACATTGTTCTAGCCTTTCTCAGATCTCACGGGTGGAAGGTGAACGTAGAAAAGAATTCCCTGTCTCCATCAACAAGAGTTCCCTTTTTGGGAACAATAATAGATTCTTTAGAAATGAAGATCTTCCTGACAGAGGTCAGGCTTCTAAACGCTTGTCAAGTTCTTCACTCTATTCTTCAGCCTTCCATAGCTCAGTGCATGGAAGTAGTAGGATTGATGGTTGCAGCAATGGACATAGTTCCTTTTGCTCGAATTCATCTAAGACCATTACAACTGTGCATGCTCAATCAGTGGAATGGGGACTATGCAGACTTGTCCCCCCAGATTCAAGTAGACCAGGTAACCAGGGATTCTCTCCGCTGGTGGTTGTCTCACGATCACCTGTCTCAAGGAATGAGTTTCCGCAGACCAGAATGGGTCATTGTCACGACCGACGCCAGTCTCTTAGGCTGGGGTGTGGTCTGGGACTCTCTGAAAGCTCAAGGTCTATGGTCTTGAGAAGAGTCTCTTCTCCCGATAAACATTTTAGAACTGAGAGCGATATTCAATGCACTCCTGGCGTGGCCTCACCTAGCAAAGGCCAAATTCATAAGGTTCCAGTCGGACAACATGACGACTGTAGCGTACATCAATCATCAGGGGGGAACAAAGAGTTCCTTAGCGATGAGAGAGGTATCCAAGATCATCAAATGGGCGGAGGATCACTCCTGCCACCTATCTGCAATTCACATCCCAGGAGTGGACAACTGGGAGGTGGATTATTTGAGTCGTCAGACTTTTCATCCGGGGGAGTGGGAACTCCACCCGGGGTTTTTTTGCCCAGTTAACTCAACTATGGGGCACTCCAGATATGTATCTGATGGCGTCTCGCTAGAACGCAAAGGTTCTTCGATACGGGTCCAGATCCAGGGATCCCAAGGCGACACTGGTGGATGCATTAGTGGCACCTTGGTCGTTCAACCTAGCTTATGTATTTCCACCGTTTCCTCTCCTTCCCAGGCTTGTAGCCAGGATCAAACAGGAGCAGGCCTCGGTGATTCTAATAGCCCCTACGTGGCCACGCAGGACTTGGTATGCAGACCTGGTGAATATGTCATCGGCTCCACCATGGAAGCTACCTTTGAGGCAGGATCTTCTAGTACAAGGTCCGTTCGAACATCCAAATCTAGTCTCTCTCCAACTGACTGCTTGGAAATTGAACGCTTGATTCTATCTAAGCGTGGGTTTTCAGATACAGTCATAGATACTCTAGTTCAAGCCAGAAAACCTGTAACTAGGAAGATTTACCATAAGATATGGCAAAAATATATCCGATGGTGTGAATCCAAGGGATTCCCTTGGAGTAAAATTAAAATTCCTAGGATACTTTCCTTTCTCCAAGAAGGTCTGGATAAAGGTTTGTCAGCTAGTTCCTTAAAAGGACAGATATCTGCTCTGTCTGTTTTGTTACACAAATGTCTGGCAGCAGTGCCAGATATACAGGCATTTGTACAGGCGTTAGTTAGAATCAAGCCTGTTTACAGACCCATGACTCCTCCTTGGAGTCTAAATTTAGTTCTTTCAGTTCTTCAGGGGGTTCCGTTTGAACCCATGCATTCCATAGATGTTTTTGGTTGCTATTTCTTCTGCTAGAAGAGTTTCTGAATTATCTGCTTTGCAGTGTACTTCTCCCTATCTGGTATTCCATACAGAAAAGGTAGTTTTTCGTACCAAGCCTGGTTTTCTTCCAAAGGTCGTTTCCAACAGGAATATTAACCAGGAAATTGTTGTTCCTTCTCTGTGTCCGAATCCAGTTTCAAAGAAGGAACGCTTGTTACACAATCTACAGGGAGTGCAGAATTATTAGGCAAGTTGTATTTTTGAGGATTAATTTTATTATTGAACAACAACCATGTTCTCAATGAACCCAAAAAACTCATTAATATCAAAGCTGAATAGTTTTGGAAGTAGTTTTTAGTTTGTTTTTAGTTATAGCTATTTTAGGGGGATATCTGTGTGTGCAGGTGACTATTACTGTGCATAATTATTAGGCAACTTAACAAAAAACAAATATATACCCATTTCAATTATTTATTTTTACCAGTGAAACCAATATAACATCTCAACATTCACAAATATACATTTCTGACATTCAAAAACAAAACAAAAACAAATCAGTGACCAATATAGCAACCTTTCTTTGCAAGGACACTCAAAAGCCTGCCATCCATGGATTCTGTCAGTGTTTTGATCTGTTCACCATCAACATTGCGTGCAGCAGCAACCACAGCCTCCCAGACACTGTTCAGAGAGGTGTACTGTTTTCCCTCCTTGTAAATCTCACATTTGATGATGGACCACAGGTTCTCAATGGGGTTCAGATCAGGTGAACAAGGAGGCCATGTCATTAGATTTTCTTCTTTTATACCCTTTCTTGCCAGCCACGCTGTGGAGTTCTTGGACGCGTGTGATGGAGCATTGTCCTGCATGAAAATCATGTTTTTCTTGAAGGATGCAGACTTCTTCCTGTACCACTGCTTGAAGAAGGTGTCTTCCAGAAACTGGCAGTAGGACTGGGAGTTGAGCTTGACTCCATCCTCAACCCGAAAAGGCCCCACAAGCTCATCTTTGATGATACCAGCCCAAAAAAACAGTACTCCACCTCCATCTTGCTGGCGTCTGAGTCGGACTGGAGCTCTCTGCCCTTTACCAATCCAGCCACGGGCCCATCCATCTGGCCCATCAAGACTCACTCTCATTTCATCAGTCCATAAAACCTTAGAAAAATCAGTCTTGAGATATTTCTTGGCCCAGTCTTGACATTTCAGCTTGTGTGTCTTGTACAGTGGTGGTCGTCTTTCAGCCTTTCTTACCTTGGCCATGTCTCTGAGTATTGCACACGTTGTGCTTTTGGGCACTCCAGTGATGTTGTAGCTCTGAAATATGGCCAAACTGTTGGCAAGTGGCATCTTGGCAGCTGCACGCTTGACTTTTCTCAGTTCATGGGCAGTTATTTTGCAATTTTAAGAGTGCTGCATCCCTCTGCAAGATATCTCACTATTTTTGACTTTTCTGAGCCTGTCAAGTCCTTCTTTTGACCCATTTTGCCAAAGGAAAGGAAGTTGCCTAATAATTATGCACACCTGATATAGGGTGTTGATGTCATTAGACCACACCCCTTCTCATTACAGAGATGCACATCACCTAATATGCTTAATTGGTAGTAGGCTTTCGAGCCTATACAGCTTGGAGTAAGACAACATGCATAAAGAGGATGATGTGGTCAAAATACTCTTTTGCCTAATAATTCTGCACTCCCTGTAGATGTGGTCCGTGCTTTAAAGTTCTATTTAGAAGCAACAAAGGATTTCAGACAGACATCATCTTTGTTTGTTGTGTATTCTGGTAAGAGGAGAGGGCAGAAAGCTACTGCTACCTCTCTTTCTTTTTGGCTGAAAAGCATCATCCGATTGGCTTATGAGACTGCCGGACGGCAGCCTCCTGAACGAATTACAGCTCATTCTACTAGAGCTGTGGCTTCCACATGGGCTTTCAAGAACGAGGCTTCTGTTGATCAGATCTGTAAGGCAGCGACTTGGTCTTCTCTGCATACTTTTGCCAAATTTTACAAATTCAATACTTATGCTTCTTCGGAGGCTATTTTTGGGAGAATGGTTTTGCAAGCCATGGTGCCTTCCGTTTAGGTAACCTGGTTTGCTCCCTCCCTTCATCCGTGTCCTAAAGCTTTGGTATTGGTTCCCACAAGTAAGGATGAAGCCGGGGACCGGACACACCAATGTTGGAGAAAACAGAATTTATGTTTACCTGATAAATTTCTTTCTCCAACGGTGTGTCCGGTCCACGGCCCGCCCTGGTTTTTAAAAAAAAAAATTCTTTCTTTATACACTACAGTCACCACGGCACCCTATAGTTTCTCCTTTTTCTCCTAACCGTCGGTCGAATGACTGGGGGGTGGAGCCAGAGGGGGAGCTATATGGACAGCTCTTGCTGGGTGCTCTCTTTGCCATTTCCTGTAGGGGAAGAGAATATCCCACAAGTAAGGATGAAGCCGTGGACCGGACACACCGTTGGAGAAAGAAATTTATCAGGTAAACATAAATTCTGTTTTTGCAGCAAGTGTTTACATCAGAACTTTGTTCTAATGTTAAACACTTGTGCCGGGCATGAAGGGGTTAAACATGGTTTCTTTTCAGAGAGTTAAGTAAACACATACTAGGTGTTAGGGGGCACACTGAATAACTATAAAATATATATAATAATATTCTAGTTCACAAAGGTAAGAGTCACAAATAATTCTTGTGAACAGTTCATATGTTCCAGCAAGGTCACTCTTCTTCTTTAGGTTAAAAGACTCCAATTCAGCACTGAAAGACCGAAACAAACAAAATGCGCCTCCTAGTGCAATACTGTAATATGCAGCTTCGCACTTTCAGTGTCTCAGCTCACCGACTCCAGAAAGGGGTAATCACCCACAGCAGCTTCCAGTTCAAAGTACACAGGAATCAGTTGTGCCTTCGGTTAAAAGCTTTTAAAAAAACAAAACACTTTTATGGAACAACAAAGTTACCCTCTGTGATATAACAAAACTGCAACGCGTTTCTCAGCTATAAGTGCTGTTTCATCAGGCATGATAAAACCGCTCTTATAGCTGATAAACACATTACCGTTTTGTAATATCACAGAGGGTGGTAACTTGTTTTTTATTTTTAATACGTTTTTTTAAATGGAGGCACAACGGATTCCTGTGTACCCTGAACCGGTAGCCACTGTGGGTGATTATCCCTATTTAGAGCCTGTGTACCCTGAACCGGTTGCCACTGTGGGTGATTATCCCTATTTGGAGCCTGTGTATCCTGAACCGGCAGCTGCTGTAGGTGATTACCCATTCCTGGGGGCAGTAAGCTGGGGACATTGAAAGTTCCCAGACTATGTAAATTAGCACTGAAATTGTTTGAAGCTGCATATTACGGTATTGCACTAGGAGGCGCATTCCGTTTTTCTGTCTTTCAGAGTGGAATTGGTTTCTTTTCAGAGAGTGGCAATCATTTTGTGTGTCTTGATAACAAAGCTCATTTTCCACAATTCAGGGTGCCATCCGGTCTCTTGAACAGACATACTTATTAAAATGCTGGCACACAGAGTAAACCTAGATATGTACTACAAACACATGCACAGAAATGTTTTTAGAAACGTTTATGTTTATATAAATAGCTTCAGAAATCCAATGTGCATATTATTATTGTTTATTAGAAGCTACTTGAACAGAAGACAATAAATAAAAATAGGCAAAGAGGGGATCAATCAAACTTTTTTTTTTTTTTTTTTTTAGCATATTTATTACTAAGGCACTCAAGTGCTCCTTTAAGTTATATGTTAATCATCTGTATGTACTTAAGTGCATATAGGCTAACTTTATTTATTATAAAATAGTCCATGGTTGCTTTTGTCTCCTCTGAAACGTTACTAGTTCCATATGTGTAAGACAATGATGTGATTGCATATGATGCATATACTTTGGAATATAAATGTGGTTTTGGAGCCTAACAAATTGGAAAGTAAATTGCAAACAATCATTGTAAAATCTAAAAACGCTGACCGCAAACCATATGTGTGGAAAAACTCTACTGCCAAAACCTAAATAACCATAGTGATCTATAGCAACCAAATAGATGTTTGGGTTGCGACTGTTATCATACTACTAAGACAGATTAAAGGGACAGTAAACACCTTTAATATTTGTATATAAAATGATTAGTACTTTGCAATATATATTTATAATTTATTTTGCCCTCATTTTATTTACTTTAGCTGTGAAGCAATTTCTCCTTTTCAGAACATGAAAAGCACCTGCTGACTTCTCGGGCTAACCCTTCTACATGTCTCACTAATTGGCTTTAATAGTAATGACTGGAAAACAGAATATTTATGACTGTGACTAGCCTTGTTGTCTGCAGACTACAGCTCAGATTGGCTCCTACAAATAAAGCAAATGGTGGGTGGGGCTTGGCTGTTAAAAAAAACTATTGCAATAAAAGGATGTTAATTTGTTTTAAAAATGTTAAGATTTGGCTGATATGTTCTTCTAAAGCAACACCACAGAAATGTCTTGTAATTACAATGTGTTTTGATTTCTATTTTGAAAGGGTTTTTTTTTTTAGACAAAATATATATGCTTAGTAGTGTTACTGGTGTATTTTTAAAACGACAACTCCCCTAAGAGCCGCTGCATTGCATAAATCACAATTAGCATTACTTAAATTATATAGCAGCATGTAGTAATTAAATGGACAGTAAACTCTAAAAATGCCTTTAAGACTTATGAAAGAACACTAAACATTATTATAATAGTGAATGTGACGGCACTACTGTTAAGTCAAACACTCAGCTAATGTGCTCATGCCCGAGATAGAGTCTAGTCACCTTACCCTGTAATTAAATAAAAAAAATGTTTAAAAAAATCCCAGCATCTGAGTCTTACAATATTTTAATACTTTAATTGGTCAGTACAGATTCTGTATTTTAAACAGCCAAAGATACGGAAAATAGTGTTCATCTACTCTTCTTCACACAAACCCCATCCTCCATGTACAGAACCGCTTAAAAGTATGAGCTTAATATTCACATTCAAACATAATCAAACCAAAAAAATAATAAAAATTGGTACACAAAAATATCTATTGCCCCCAAGGCATTCCAAGGGGGAATGACCAGCAACACCTGCCAATGAAAAATATGAAGAAAAAATATGGCTCAGTTGTTTAATGATGTTTCTATTATTCAGTAATAATGTGTCATAATGATCTCTTGAAACAATGTAACTCTAATTTGCATCCAATAGAATACTATCCCAATTTATCTCAGGGAAAACGCTCCTGTGTTCGGATAAAGTCCAAATTCGTCAGTGGGTAAACACTCCTGTGTTCAAATATTTAGCACATTATTATTGGCTCCATATTCTTAGTAAGATATAGTGCCCAGCAACAATCTCGTAAAGGGATATCCTACTGACTTTGAGAAATACAGATTGTAATATCTGTTAAGCTTTAAAAGTTCACAAGCAGTCTTCCATTGATTATGTATAATTATACACTGAGGCCCCTGTGTGTCATATCCGCTCATACATGAAGCCTGCTATTTTTATTGAGGAATGTGACAGAGGTAGTAATCAAAATGTGCAGTCCCAACCTCACACAGAGAAATCTTCACTCACAGTGCACAAAGTATCAACCACTGATAATGTAGCTCCCACAGCCATTACATATATCGCTACAGCAGTCCAATGCGTGTCATACGTGTATCAGTGTTACCTGGGTTTTAACTTGTATCCCGTGGTGCAAAGTGCAAACGTGAGACTTACCGCAATCGTGTGTGGAAATATAGGTTTACAGGACCCTCCGGTCTCCGACCTCACTGTCAATATGATCCGTATAGCAGGTTCTGATGTGCAGCTTTACCGACACAGGATGGTGCAGGCGATGGCTTCACACAATTCCGACGCGCGTTTCAGGACTCCGCCCTTTGTCAAGGAGTGTACTGGTATGTCTTTACAGGGTGATTATTTAAAGGCCAAATGCTAAGTCCTGATTGGATTAACCCATACACATCCCTCATACATACGTGTTCTAAAAAACTAGCCTATATCTTGTGTATAACTCTGACAACTGTATTCTAGTTTTTAAACACTAAATATGTGAATATTAGCTCAGTCAGCGGATCCATCATTATGATGGATCCGCTGACTGAGCTAATATTCACATATTTATGCGTAACGGCTGTGGGAGCTACATTATCAGTGGTTGATACTTTGTGCACTGTGAGTGAATATTTCTCTGTGTGAGGTTGGAACTGCACATTTCGATTATTACCTCTGTCACATTCCTCGATAAAAATAGTAGGCTACATGTATGAGCAGATATGAGACACAGGGGCCTCAGTGTATAATTATACATAAACAAGGGAAGACTTGTGAACTTTTAAAGCTTAGCGGATATTACAATCTATATTTCTCAAAGTCAGTAGGATATCCCTTTACGAGATTGTTGCTGGGCACTATATCTTACTAAGAATATGGAGCCGATAATAATGTGCTAAATATTTGAACACAGGAGTGTTTACCCACTGACGAATTGGGACTTTATCCGAACACATGAGCGTTTTCCCTGAGATAAATTGGGATAGTATTCTATTGTATACAAATTAGAGCTACATTGTTTCAAGAGATCATTATGACACATTATTACTGAATAATAGAAACAACTTTAAACAACTGAGGCCGTATTTTTTCTTATTTTTTCTTCATTTTTTCATTGGCAGATGTTGCTGGTCATTCCCCCTTTGGACGCCTTGGGGGCAATAGATATTTTTTTTTGTACCAATTTTTATTATTTTTTTGGTTTGATTATGTTTGAATGGATTGAATGTGAATATTAAGTTCATACTTTTAAGCAGTTTTGTACATGGAGAATGGGGTTTGTGTGAAGAAGAGTAGATGAACACTATTTTCCGTATCTTTGGCTGTTTAAAATGCAGAAGCTGTACTGACCAATTAAAGTATTAAAATATTCTAAGACTCAGATGCTGGGATTTTTTTTATTAAACATTAAATTTGTTTGCAGGCAATAAAGTTGAAGCTCTTTATTTTCATTTTGAAGCTAACAGAAAGTACACCTGGTCAATGGGCATATAGTACTTTGAGATTGTAACATAAAATGTTGGTTTAGAAAAAAATAAGGGAAGTGGTTGGGAAGTTTAATTAAGTAATGTGTTCAGAAAGGTTTCAAACTCAACTCTTTGCTGTCAGTTTATCCACTATACAAATATCACTTCTGCCCATGACACTGTTAGGGGACAAGTGGTTAATGAGGGGTTTTAATTAATCCCAACCACTATAACTAGTTTACATAGGGTTAACTAAACCCACCTTCTACAATTCATTTTCTACAGGCAGGGCTAAATATCCAGCTCTGTTGTGGTCTTGGATAAACAAGATTACAATATGGAAGCTTTGCGTCAACTCACTGACTCCACTCAGTATTCTATTCTTCCCTCCAATCCCACAAAGCGCTTTCAGGTGGAACTTATGCACCTTCTGGATGATGGTTTGGAACAGGGGTTTCTTGACAAAAATACTATGGATTACCTATATGTTGAGTTCCCTGTAATCCCCGTTTTCCACCATCTCCCGAAGGTGCATAAGTCCCTGTCCCAGGTGACTGGTCGCCCAATTGTAAGTGGAATTGGGTCTCTCTTTGAGCATGTTTCGGAATGGCTTGATGCAATATTGTGTCCTTTGGTTCAGATTTTACCAAGTTATCTACAAGACACAAAGCATGTTCTCAGAGTGATGAGCAATTTAAAGTGGGAATCTACCATGAGTTGGATGACGGTCGATGTAACTGCTTTATACTCATCTATCCCCCATGAGTTGGGCCTTTTGGCTCTGGATTTTGTCCTTACCAGTTACTCAACCCTGAGTGAAAACTTTAAAAAGTATTTTATCAGGGTTACAGGTTTTTTATTATGTCACAATTATTTTGAGTATGGAGGGGTCTTTTATCTCCAGAGATGTGGGACAGCAATGGGGGCGAAATTCGCCCCCTCCTATGCCAACCTGTACATGGGTTGGTGGGAGCTGTCCCACATCTATGGAGATTTGGACCCCTTCAGACACAACATTTACTACTATGGTCGCTTCATAGACGACCTTTTGTTTATCTGGACAGGTACCAAGGAGGACAAGGAAGAATTTGTCAGGTACATCAATCACAATGACTGTAATCTGAAATTTACCTCAGAGGTGCATGAGACAACCATTAATTACCTTGATATTTCCCTACAGGGAACTAAGGAAGGCAAGATTGAAAGCAGTATATACAGAAAGCCTATCTCTGGTAATTCTGTATTACATGCTAGGAGTTGTCACCCCAAAAATGTGACATACTCCATAGCCAAAGGCCAACTAATCAGAGCCAAGAGGAATTGCTCAACTCATGAAACATTTGTGAAACATAAGAAGGATTTACTTACCCGGTTAGACAATAGGGGTTACCCCAAGAAAGTTGTTAACAGGGCTGTTCGAGAAGTTGAAAAACTTGACCGTAATTCTATGCTTGTGGAGAAAAGTAAACACTCACAGGTCAAAAAATCTGATCAAGTCACTTTTGTCACTGATTTTAGCTCTATCAGTCAATATGTGACATTATTAAGAGACACTTTAAGCTTCTTGTGGCTGACGACAAGCTCATAAACTGTGTATCCAAAGGGATTAGGTGTTCTTATCGCCGCAATAAGACATTGGGCAATTACTTATCCCCAACAGTTTTGAGCAATCCTTGTGCCACATTGAGCTCATGGTTGACATCTAAAGGTATGTTTAGGTGTGGGAGCAACCGGTGCAAGGCCTGTGACCACATAATCATATCTGACACTTTCACATCTACTGTCACCAATCAAACATATGACATCAATTTTTGTTTGAATTGTACATCCAATTTTGTCATTTACTTGATCACTTGCACTTTGTGCAAGATTCAATATGTAGGACTCACAACCAGGGACATCAGGTCCCGTATTAGAGAACATTTGTCCACTATTAATGTGGGCAAATCATCATCACCGATAGTACAACACTTTTGCACAAAACACAATCAAGATGTCTCATCTTTCAGATGGCTTGCTATAGACCACATACCTCATCCCAAAAGAGGAGGAGATAGACAGAGGCTCTTAGAGAAACGTGAGATGTTATGGATCTTTAAATTATCGACTAAAGTCCCTTTGGGCTTAAATGCTTAATATGATTTAATTAACTATTGGGAGTGAAGATTCTTCTCTTTTTTATTTCAATCTATTTGGCTGTTATATTTCATTTTTTTCCATTCGTCTACATCCTCTAAATGAGTAGTATTTTATGTAGCTAGTGTCCATTCTGCTAACGATTCAATTTTGGCCCACCAACATATGTGATTACAATTATGGATAAAATTATTATTGTTATTATAACCATTAATAAGGTTAGACATAGGCCCTTCATTTTTATTATTCATGTTCACTTTTTGTTTTTGTACATTAAGTTTACAATTTAATATATATTATGGCCTTTTTCCCTTAAAATTATACTAACATATAAATCATGTACTGATTGGGAGCTAGAACATACAAATGTGTGTGTATATATGTTTACATATATATGTGAGTATGTGTATATGTACTTTTTCACATGCAAAACTCTTTTGTTGATGTTTTACACTAGTTGGTGTTTAATCATCTTTTTTCATATGCACACATAAGTATGTACTCATATAAATTTCTTTCTCTTTTTCTTTTTATATGTGTTTTTCTGTTTGATTTAATTCTATTTCATTTTTCTAGTTTTATCATTCTTTGATTGAATGCAATATGTCATACATCCTATTTTTGAAATACATATCCATTTCATGTTTCACAGCTTTATGCAATATAATTAATCAATGATTGTTTTTAACATCTATCTACTGTTTAACATGAATTTAAAATGAATTTAAAATATACATTTTTATGTAGGTATTGATTGTTCAACTTTATCCAAATGTGTCCATCTAAGTTACTATAGCATAGGGAGTATCTTTGTGTTAATCTTAAGATATGTGGTCTCAGGTACAATGCAACACGTTATTTTACAGGTGTGTTTTGAATAAATTAGTTTTATCCAATAGGGGTGAAGCACACCCTTTTTAAGTTTCACATGCAAGCTTACACCTTTACCAGTAGTGAGTACGGCGCCAGCCGAAACGCGTATACTGTTCTGTCCTTCAGTGTACCTTGTACCTCCATGAACTTTTACTTGATGACCGAATAAAGGCTAAGTTTTATACAGCTGCTGCTTCCAGTTTCTTTTTGGTTCTATTTCGTTTGTCCCTTTGAAGCAGCGCTACTTCCACAGTGATTTCGGCTAATGTTTGGCTGTGTTGGGACCTCTCTGGATACAGCAGTGATCGCATTGGCTGATAAGTGACGAGCCTCCAACTGACAAGCCTCCATTGTTGCCGGCAATTCATTGGATCACAGGGTGAGAGTGGAACATCCGGTACTCGCGGTGTGAGCGGAGAAAGCCGGAGCAGCACACGGATGCAGCGTTCCATACGGACCACCTCTGCCTATATTTGATTTCTTTTGCTGAGCAAGCATAATAAGGAGGGAGCTGATTGACTGCACACACGGATCGGCTAAACTCAGGTTAGAGCTGTAGCCTTGGATAAGTACTATTCATTGAGACATTGCCCTTTCATATATGCAAGTGCTCTTATGAACGCTCCAAGTCAGTTGCGGTATCCATTATTCTATTGAGACTTTATGGTGTTTGTTCCCAACCGCCGATATATATATATATATTTACATATATTTTCACATTAACATATATATGTTTCATAGCCATCACTAACTTAACCCCTTCTATACCTGGCATCTTTTCTGGTTTTGTATAAATATCCAGCTTGCCACAGAGAGAGCTACTTGCTAAGCTGTGACAACAGGGAGAGAGTGGTCATGAAGGGGTTAACCTCACAGAGGATCTCCAGCTGAAAGGAAAGATTGTGGGTGGCGCCAGTGAAGGCTAACTGTGAGAGTAATTGATTTCTGGTGGGGAATATGTCTAAAAGTGTGAGTCACAATTTCCAAAAAATAAAAGTATATATATAAATCACAACTATACCTATTGTAAAAAGAGATTATTTATAATATTACCAAACTAATTCAGCTCTAAGGACAATAAAAAATAATCCTAAAAAACAAGTTATTTAAATAAATTGATAATATTTTATTTTAATACATAGACTAGTCAAAATATTAGGACATTTAGAGTAGAATTGCACCGGTGCCCCTAAAATAATTAGTATTAAAAAATCTAATAGAACAATGATTCCTAAAAAACAATTCCTAAAACACAATATAATATACTTATTCCTAAAACACAATTTATTATACTTATAATATACTTCTTCCTAAAACACAATATATTATACTTATCAAACAATCTAAAATAAAGAACATAAGATGAGAGGTGATTCGTGTGATGCAGGTTAGTGGAAGTATAATACAGATACCAGCTCTCAAAGTCCCTTTTAGTAACCTTGCAGCGATAACATTAGTCAGATTCTGATTTACTCCTATTCCGGATAAGTGTAATAAAGTTGCAACTTAAGATATTTTTCCAATTTGTTACATCAAATTTGTTACATCAAATTAGCCCGGGCTGATCTTTTCAGTATTGATGCGTGTAAGATAAATCTAGTATGCTGAATCTGGGTCTCAGCGATATTGGCAAGCTTTTGTATTATCAGTTCTTACTCACCAAATATCCCCTCAGTGTAGCACAGTCTGGTTTCACTGTTGTATAACCACCAGGCTATCTCACCAACAGTTGGACTTTCCTTCTTAATTTGCGACAAATACCGATCAGCAGTTTCTTCGCTTTAATACTTGAAAATCCTCAGAGGGTATAACGATCCGTTTGCAGAAGTGCGCGCACTTATTTTGAAATTGCCGCTCCTACCGTTCAACCAATCTGTCTTCCTTTTGTTTGCACAGATCCTGGCTTCTTGGTATACGGTTCTGGGAGCACAATGATGGTACATACAGGCTCTCAATCAGCCTCTCCTTGCTTTGCACAAAGCTCACAGGTGCTGGGAAATCAGTCAATCCACGCGTATCGGCTCTCATGGGGCCTTTGTCAAGATAACTGTTCCCATTGTTTCTCTCCTAATAAAGGCTGTAAAATTAACCCCTTAGTGTTCAAGTCAATTAGCTCATCAAGATGTTTTCTTTCTTAACAGTTTTTGTTTTTTCAAAAAATAATAAATAAATTGGTATCTTAAATCCTTTGTTGAAGAGTTTTTATTATATATTGTTTTGTATTCCAGACTTGCAAGGTTACTATCAATGATAGAAGTATAATACTACATATTTTGGAATTTCATGCTAAACATTCATCTCTAAATGTGGATTATACCTCTCACCACCTAAAAACATTCTTCATAAGTCCATTTTAAATAAGGGGAAAGAGAATAAGTCAACTTGGATATCTATTATACATTTCAAAATGGATATAAAAAAATTAATTTATTACTATGAGATTAAGTCTAAAATTAACATAATACTAGCTGGAAGCCTCCAAATTTTATATAGAAAGATCTATATATATATATATTAGATGACAGTAGTCCATTTATATATACAAAATTCATATGTCTTACAAAATGTATAATATAATAAATGTAATAAACAATGTATTTAATGGTATATTTTAAAATTATTGTTATAGATCCAAAACGGAAATGTTAAGAATATTTAATAAGATAAAATTGAGACAGACCAAACAATTTTTTTATAAAATCTAAAAAATCTAAAAACTCAAAAAAGGACCAGGATAGACTAAGTGTTAGGATTTAGGGTTTAAATTCTATAGGCCATATTCAGATAAGTCTATTCAGATCAAGCTCACTATTCAAACCTGATGGATGTAACGTGCCAAAATTATAGATCAATTCTGCTTCTTGTCTAAGGAGCTTCCTCTCCATATCTCCCCTTCTCCCATCTCCATGCACTTTTTTTATCCCCCATATATATATATAGATCTTTCTATATAAAATTTGGAGGCTTCCAGCTAGTATTATGTTAATTTTAGACTTAATCTCATAGTAATAAATTAATTTTTTTATATCCATTTTGAAATGTATAATAGATATCCAAGTTGACTTATTCTCTTTCCCCTTATTTAAAATGGACTTATGAAGAATGTTTTTAGGTGGTGAGAGGTATAATCCACATTTAGAGATGAATGTTTAGCATGAAATTCCAAAATATGTAGTATTATACTTCTATCATTGATAGTAACCTTGCAAGTCTGGAATACAAAACAATATATAATAAAAACTCTTCAACAAAGGATTTAAGATACCAATTTATTTATTATTTTTTGAAAAAACAAAAACTGTTAAGAAAGAAAACATCTTGATGAGCTAATTGACTTGAACACTAAGGGGTTAATTTTACAGCCTTTATTAGGAGAGAAACAATGGGAACAGTTATCTTGACAAAGGCCCCATGAGAGCCGATACGCGTGGATTGACTGATTTCCCAGCACCTGTGAGCTTTGTGCAAAGCAAGGAGAGGCTGATTGAGAGCCTGTATGTACCATCATTGTGCTCCCAGAACCCTATACCAAGAAGCCAGGATCTGTGCAAACAAAAGGAAGACAGATTGGTTGAACGGTAGGAGCGGCAATTTCAAAATAAGTGCGCGCATTTCTGCAAACGGATCGTTATACCCTCTGAGGATTTTCAAGTATTAAAGCGAAGAAACTGCTGATCGGTATTTGTCGCAAATTAAGAAGGAAAGTCCAACTGTTGGTGAGATAGCCTGGTGGTTATACAACAGTGAAACCAGACTGTGCTACACTGAGGGGATATTTGGTGAGTAAGAACTGATAATACAAAAGCTTGCCAATATCGCTGAGACCCAGATTCAGCATACTAGATTTATCTTATACGCATCAATACTGAAAAGATCAGCCCGGGCTAATTTGATGTAACAAATTTGATGTAACAAATTGGAAAAATATCTTAAGTTGCAACTTTATTACACTTATCCGGAATAGGAGTAAATCAGAATCTGACTAATGTTATCGCTGCAAGGTTACTAAAAGGGACTTTGAGAGCTGGTATCTGTATTATACTTCCACTAACCTGCATCACACGAATCACCTCTCATCTTATGTTCTTTATTTTAGATTGTTTGATAAGTATAATATATTGTGTTTTAGGAAGAAGTATATTATAAGTATAATAAATTGTGTTTTAGGAATAAGTATATTATATTGTGTTTTAGGAATTGTTTTTTAGGAATCATTGTTCTATTAGATTTTTTAATACTAATTATTTTAGGGGCACCGGTGCAATTCTACTCTAAATGTCCTAATGTTTTGACTAGTCTATGTATTAAAATAAAATATTATCAATTTATTTAAATAACTTGTTTTTTAGGATTATTTTTTATTGTCCTTAGAGCTGAATTAGTTTGGTAATATTATTAATAATCTCTTTTTACAATAGGTATAGTTGTGATTTATATATATACTTTTATTTTTTGGAAATTGTGACTCACACTTTTAGACATATTCCCCACCAGAAATCAATTACTCTCACAGTTAGCCTTCACTGGCGCCACCCACAATCTTTCCTTTCAGTCTTTTCAACTTTTTCACACTTTGTGAGGAGTGTGAACAGTGGGCAGGCTTAAACTGTTTTACTGAGCTCCCTGACACATCCACTTTTTACCTAGAGGATCTCCAGCTGCCTTATCCCAAACCTTTATAAGGGCATAAGAACCAACCGATTTTAACCACCAAATCCTACCTACATCACCCCAAAGATCAATGTTCAAAAATATCGACCTTTGCTACCGGCTTGCAACAGGCAGAGCTACTTGCCAAGCTTTGACAACAGGGAGAGTGTGAGCATGAAGGGGTTAACCTCACAGGATCTCCAGTTGCCATATCCTAAATCCTTACCAGGGTATAAGGGCCAACCCAAATTAATCCCCAAATTCCTGCCTGCACTTCCCCAAACATGAACATTCGCTGCCACCACCCAAAAACGTATTCAGTTCTCTGACAGAATGCCAAAGCACATTTGTCCGTCAGACATATGTCCGAGAGGAGAAATGACCGACAGTCTTAATTGGCTGATGTTTATTTCTCTTAACTTGCGGGCCAACGTACGCTACTCACTATCAGATGGTAAAGCCTGTTATAATCAGTGCCTCTGGCGTCACAACTGCCTCTGGGAACCTAACCATGGGTCCCACCCCCTACAATGTGCTTTTAACACATTCCCCTCCCCAAACATATCCTATTACCTTCCCCGTAAATATAATTATAAGTTAATATATTAAAAAAATTATATTAAAAAAAAAAAAAAATAATGTGTAAGTTAATATATTATAAGAAAATATTAAAAATATAAGATAATTTTATTGTTTTATGTTTTTGTGCTTTTTATAATATTTTAAATAAAGATTCACTATACGTCATGACATTAGAGTGAGGCTGTAATGGGTCCATGCGGAGTGGAGCGCGAGTAGAATCGGCCACATTTGGCCGTGGCCGGACTTTTATCCGCCGGACATTTGTCTCTGGGATTATTATCAGTTGCACAAATGTCCGTCGGATAACAGTCCGAACACATATTATTCAGGACTTTTTGGACTATTCCTAATTTACAGTTACATTAACACTTACAAAAAAAAACAAATATTAATATAAAATAATACTTTGGTAACGTGAGTCAAAAACTAAGTTGTGAATTCAGTTATTAGAGCATAAAGACGGATGTGATTAAATTTATAGTTCAATCTGAAAAAGATTCACAGTGCATAAAAAATGAAAAAGAAATACATATAGATGGTATATAATAAAGGTAATTTAAGGGGCACTAATCACAAATTGTAAACTACATGATTATGAAATTTTATATATAAGAATAATTTTGCAATGAAAAACTGCAAATTTTTTTGTCAAATTAGTTTGTTTTGTAAAAACACAATGGCAATCCCATAATTAAACACACAAAAATAAAATAAACAAAGTGAAAAAAGTATGTGTTAAAGTGCAACAAATAGGATATATAATCAAGGTGTCTTCTGAACAGTGTCCTTAAAATAGAGAAAACATATAATAGTGAAGTCCTGTGTGAGAATCCAAACAAGCAGATGAATGAAATCGTACTCGCACAGACCAGAGCTGTGACTCACTCTTAATATAAAAAGCCCATGTATTTCCTTGAGAAATGTAGTAAAGACTGAGGAAATTCAGAATAGCATAAAAGAATTTATTAAATTATATAAATCACTCTGATTAAACAGACCGCATATAGCTGAGAGTCTGAAAGCGCATATCCGTTCAAACAAAGTCACAACCCTCCCAGTGACAAAAGTTCCTTTTGGCCAATCGTCTTCAAGGCATGTTTCACTATTAAAAATAAATGACAAAAAAAAATTATAATAGAAGACAATTGAATATTTGTAAAGCATATTAAAATAAGACACATAGAGCAAAGTATTCACTTTGAAGCAGCTAGATAACTAATATAACTAAATAAAAGTTAAATAGTCCCAAGCTTTCTGCATTAAGCCATTAGAAGCTAGTAGGAAAAAAAATAGATAAAATCATGCCTTTGCAAGACAAAGGCTTTATTGGTGGAGATTAGTACGCTCCCAAGCATAAACAAAAAGTTTGCTTGTTTACCCCTCAGTGCCGAGATATATACAGGTGAAACTCAAAAAATGAGAATGTTGTGCAAAAGTTAATTTATTTCACTAATGCAACTTAAAAGGTGAAACTAATATATGAGATAGACTCATTACATGCACAACAAGATAGTTCAAGCCGTTATTTGTCATAATTGTGATGATTATGGCTTACAGCTCATGAAAATCCCAAATCCACAATCTCAGAAAATTAGAATATTGTGAAAAGGTGCAATATTCTAGGCTCAAAGTGTCCCATTCTAATCAGCTAATTAAGCCATAACACCTGCTGACCTGACAGAAAAAGCCTCAAAAGGTAAGTGCTGTATCAAAGCACATTAATATAAAGTTATGTGGAAGGGAAAAGTGTGGAAGAAAAATGTGCACAAGCAGCATGGATGACCGCAGCCTGGAGAGGATTGTCAGAAAAAAGGCCATTCAAAAGTGTTGGGGACTCTCACAAGGAGTGGACTGAGGCTGTAGTCAGTGCATCAAGAGCCACCACACACAGACGGATCCTGGACATGGGCTTCAAATGTATTCCTCTTGTCAAGCCACTCCTGAACAACAAACAATGTCAGAAGCGTCTTACCTGGGCTAATGCTCAGTGGTCCAAAGTCCTCTTTTCTGATGAGAGCAAATTTTGCATCTCATTTGGAAACCAAGGACTCAAAGAATGGAGAGGCACACACTGCAAGATGCTTGAAGTCCAGTGTGAAGTTTCCACAGTCTGTGTTGATTTGGGGAGCCATGTTATCTGATGGTGTTGGTCCACTGTGCTTCATTAAGTCCAGGGTCAACGCAGCCGTCTACCAGGAGATTTTGGAGCACTTCATGCTTCCTTCCGCAGATGAGCTCTATGGGAATGCTGGCTTCATTTTCCAGCAGGACTTGGCACCTGCCCACACTGCCAAAAGCACCAAAACCTGGTTCAATGACCGTGGGATTACTGTGCTTGATTGGCCTGCAAACTCGCCTGGCCTGTACCCCATAGAGAATCTATGGGGCATTGACAAGAGAAAGAAGAGAGACATGAGACTGAACAATGCAGAAGTGCTGAAAGCCGCTATTGAAGCATCCTGGTCTTCCATAACACCTCAGCATTGCCACAGGCTGATGGCTTCCATGTCACGCCGCATTGAGGCAGTAATTGCTGCAAAAGGGGCCCAAACCAAGTACTGAGTATATACAGTATGCATGCTTATACTTTTCAGAGGTCTGATATTGTTCTATGTACAGGTACAATCCTTGTTTTATTGATTGCATGTAATATTCTAATTTTCTGAGATTGTGGATTTGGGGTTTTCATGAGCTGTAAGCCATAATCATCACAATTATGACAAATCACGACTTGAACTATCTTGCTTTGCATGTAATGAGTCTATCTCATATATCAGTTTCACCTTTTAAGTTGCATTAGTGAAATAAATTAACTTTTGCACGATATTCTAATTTTTCGAGTTTCACCTGTATATATTTATATAAAATAAATTTTAAAATGGCCTCTCATAGTGTAACAAAATAAAACAGGACTTTTGTGTCCTTTTTAAGTCCCATTTTTTTCAGTTTTATTCTTTGGTTGCCAAAAAGAATGGCAAAGTAATGTGCAGGCAGCAAAGGGGTTAAACATTTGGATTATATTACTAAGCCGGATTCTTTTTCAAGACTTGTTATCAATACCTTTTCTTCTAAAAAAAAAAATGGTAATGTAATACTAATATTGTAAGGCAGGGCGAGTCCATTACTTCATTCCTTACTGTTGGGAAATACAACACCTGGCCACCAGGAGGAGGCAAAGACACCCCAGCCAAAAGCTTAAATATCCCTCCCACTTCCCCTATCCCCCAGTCATTCTTTGCCTTTCGTCACTATTGTAGGTGGCAGAGAAGTGTCAGAAGATTTGGATAGTCCTGTAATGGGTATGCTCCCTTCAAGAAAGGACTGGATTTTTAAGTAATCATGTCAACCTCTCAGTGAGAGTATTGATGAAAGTTAGAGTCTGGAGCTCCCGGGCAATCAGTGTTGACAAGTTTTGCTGCTTGCTATTACTCACTCAAGTCCATGTCAGAGGCGTCGCTGCAAGACTGTCACACTTGAGAGGCTGTGCCTGTTCCACAGCATGAATCCTGGAGGTAAGATCGTTTTATATATACACTTTTGCTATACAGGGTCACAGTGTGGCTCCTTTATGCCTCAATAGCATCAAGGGTTAATATATCTTTCAGGGAGATTATTTAAACAGCAAGGCGTTATTTATAACTGCTTTTATGTGAGCATTTTAGGCTCATCGACTGTGTGCTTTTGGCTTGGAAAAAACTGTTTCACTTTCTTTTTTGTGTGTTGCGCAACTCATAAAAGCTTGGCGCCTTTTTTATAGCAGGGGAAGTCCTGTCTTATGCACTACGTGACCGGGTGCAGTCTTTTCGTTTTTCCTACGATCTTCTGCGAACATCTCTCCTAAGGAGAGCATTTTCTCTGTTAGCTTTCTGGGTCTAGGATATGGTGAGTGCCCCAGCCATTATGAGTATAAAGGTGCAGTTTTTTTGAATAAAGTGTTATCTTTTTGTCTGTCCTTCTGTGAATATATACTAGCTATGGAGGAGTCTAAGAAAGTAGACAAGCCTGCTAATACTCATAGCGCTATTAGCCCCTCTGAGCCGTCTACCTCTCAGGAATCTGGGTCCTGAAAGATTACTACCTTTTCTACACTACCAGCTCCACATGTAGTTCCCCACAGCGCAACTAAACCTCCATCTGGAGGGGGCTATTTTCCTGCGTACTTTACCGCACAGTTACAATCAGCGGTGTCTGCGGCCCTGAGTGCCTTACCTTGCTCTAACAAACGCAAGAGAATGGTTAAACAGAGTTCTTCTGACTTAGTCATCTAAATATTAGATTTTAGCTACTATGTCCCAGCTATCCGAGGATGAGTTAACCTCTGTAGCTTCAGAGGGTGAGCTTCTGAGTCGGAGACTTCAGTTTCAAAACCTCCTTCAGCAGAGGAACCCTCCTTTTAGATTTAATATTGAGCATCTGCGTTTTTATTAAAGGAGGTTCTGTCTACGCTAGAGGTTCCAGAGGCTACTCTCCCTGAGGAACCCAAGATCCCTAAATTAGACAGGGTTTATGAAGACAGGTCCCTCTGACTTTTCCTGTGCCAGTTAAGATGGCGAACACTATTAGTAACGAATGGGAAAGAATAGGTACTTCTTTTTCCCCCTTGTCTACTTTAAATAAATTATTCCCAGGCCCTGACTTGTAATTAGACTTGTGGGGCTCCATCCCTAAGGTGGATGGCACTATTTCTATGCTGGCTAAGCGTACTGCTATCTCACTGGAGGATAGTTCTTCTTTTAGAGAGCCTATGGATAAGAAAATGGAAACTTTTCTGAGGAAGATGTTTCAACATACAGGGTTTTTTATTTCAACCGCAGTTGCTGGAGCAGCTACCTACTGGTGCGACACTCTGTCAGAGCTCATTGAGGTGGAGACTCCCCTCGAGGCTATTCAGGAGAGAATTAAGGCTCTGAGAATTGCTAACTCCTTCATCTGTGATGTGAATATGCAATAGGTGCCTTCCTTCCACAGGACAAAAAAAATAGGCCTAAGAGACGGCAATTGTCTAATTTTCGTTCTGACAAATCACAACGATCCTCCTCTAAGTCTGAGCAGCCCAAGAGTACTTGGATGTCGGCTCAGTCCTGGAATAAGTCCAAGCAGACTAAGAAGCCTGCCGAGAATAAGTCGGCATGAAGGGGTGGCCCCCGATCCGGAATCGGATCGAGTAGGGGGCAGACTGTCTCTTTTTTCAGACGCTTTGTTCCAGAATGTTCAGGATCCTTGGGTCCTGGAGGTTGTATCTCAAGGATACATAATAGGATTCAAGTCTCATTCGCCCAGGAACAGATTCCTTCTCTCCACTCTGTCTACAAGACAAGAAAATAGGGCTGCCTTCTTAGGTTGCATACGGGATCTCTCCTCTATAGTAGTAATTGTCCTGGTACCTACAGCAGATAGAGCTTTTGGTTTTATTCCAACCTTTTCATGGTTTCAAAGAAGGAGGATGCTTTTCATCCAATTCTGGACCTAAAGTGCTTAAACAAGTTTCTGAGTGTTCCCTCTTTCAAGATGGAGACTATATGGTCAATTCTTCCTCTGGTTCAGGAAGGATAGTTTATGACCACAATAGACCTAAAGGATGCATACCTTCATGTCCTGATACACAGGGAACATTTTCAATTTCTGAGGTTTACTTTTCTGGACCAGCACTTCCAGTTCATAGCCCTTCCATTTGGCCTAGCTACTGCTCCAAGGATAGGCTCTTTTGGCTGTTGCCAGAACACAAGGTATTGCATTAGCACCTTACCTGGACGATATTGTGGTACAGGCACCATCTTTTCATCTAGCAGAAGAACATTCGGAGTCCCTTCTCAATCTTCTTCGATCACATGGATGGAAGATAAACTTGGAAAAGAGTTCTCTTACTCCAAGTACAAGGGTGAATTTCCTGGGGACAATAATAGACTCCATATCCATGACAATATTCCTCACAGATCAGACACATGTTGCATGTGCATGTCTTGCACTCCAGGCCTCCTTGAGACCCTCAGTGGCTCAGTGTATGAAGGTGATTGGATTAATGGGGTACTGTATGGACATCATTCCTTTTGCCAGATTCTATCTCAGACCCTTACAACTTTGCATGCTGAGACAATGGAACGGCGACCATTCAGATCTGTCTCAACAGATTGTGCTGGACAATCTGTTGAGAGGCTCGCTCTCTTGGTGGCTCTTTCCAGATCATCTGTCCCAAGGCATGTGCTTCCTGAAACTGTCCTGGGAGATTATGAATATGGACGCAAGCCTTTCCGGCTGGGGAGCCGTTTGGAGTGTCAAGAAGGCACAAGGTCTGTGGACTCGAGGAGTCCTCCCTGCCGATCAATATTTTGTAACTCCGGGCAATCTTCAATGCCTTAAAGGCTTGGCCCCTCCTGAGTTTGTTCCAGTTTATCAGATTCCGATCAGACAATATTACCTTGGTTGCCTACATCAACCATCAGGGGGGAACGAAAAGTTCCTTGACGATGAGAGATGTATCTCAGATACTAGAGTGGGCGGAGACTCACAGATGTACGCTGTCAGCGATTCATATTCCGGGTGTGGACAACTGGGTAGCGGACTTCCTCAGCAGGCAATCCTTTCACCCAGGGAAATGGTCTCTCCACCCGAGGTGTTTGCAGAGATATGCAGCAAATGGGGGACGTCGGAGATAGATCTCATGGCATGCCGCCTCAATACCAAGCTACCAAGGTACGGGTCGAGGTAGGGGGATCCTTAGGCGGAATTGATAGATGCCCTATCAGTACAATGGAGGTTCAGACTCGTATCCCTCGTGTGGTGGCTCGCATCAAGCAGGAGCGAGCATTAGTGATTCTGTGATGGCTGCGAAGAACGTGGTTTGCGAATCTGGTGGGGATGTCCTCATCTCCTCAGTGGAGGTCACCTTGTCGCAGAGATCTTCTGATACAGGGTCCTTTTGTTAATCAAAATCTAGATTCTCTGAGGCTGACTGCATGGAGATTGAACGCTTAGTCTTAGCCAAGAGAGGGTTTTCTGAGATTGTTATCGACACTGGTTCAAGCTTGTAAGCCACTTACTCGTATCTACCATAAAGTGTGGACTTACTTGTACTGGTGTGAATAGCATGTTTTTTCCTGGCATATGGTTAAGGTTGCCAAAATTGTATCTTTTCTCCAGGATGGACTGGAGAAGGGTCTCTCTGCTAGTTCCCTGAAGGGACAGATATCGGCCCTGTCGGTGTTACGGCACAAGAGATTGGCTGAGCTTCCAGATGTGCAGTCCTTTGTTAAGGCCCTGACTAGGATCAGACCTGTGTTTAAATCTGGGGCTCCGCCTTGGAGCCTAAATCTTGTTCTTAGTGTTTTGCAGCAGGCGCCGTTTGAGCCTATGCATACTGTTGACATTAAATTGTTATCTTGGAAGGTTCTTTTTTTTATGGCTATTGCCTCTGCACGCAGAGTTTCTGAGATTCTTGGCAATGTCACCCCCCTCTTATCTTGCTTTCCATGCTGATAAGGCGGTTTTACGTACTAAATTAGGGTTCCTTCCTAAGGTGGTGTCGGACCGTAACATTTACAAGAAATTGTTGTTCCTTCTTTGTGTCCTAATCATTTTTCAGAGAAGGAACGCTTGCTTCACAATCTGGATGTGGTTTGTGTCTTGAAGTTCTATCTTCAGGCTACTTAGGAATTCAGACAATCTTCCTCTTTGTTTGTCATCTATACGGGGAAGCGTAAGGGGCAGAAGACATTGTACAATAAACTATATTGCATTACACACGTCTCCTCATCTCTTTAAACATTTTATTTTGTGATTTAGACAGAGCATAACATTTTTTAATAAAGTTTCCAATTTACTTATCAAATTAGTTTTTTTCCCATTATATTCTTTGTAGGTGAGCACTACATGGCAGGAAATAGTGCTGCCATCTAGTGCCCTTGCAAATATATAACATTCTTATAAAACTGCTGCCATATAGTGATCCAGACATCAGGCTCCTGATCTTTAAAAATCATTCTTGAATTTTTAAAGGGACAAGAAACCCAACGTTTTTCTTTCATGATTCAGATAGAGCCCATACTTTTAAACTCCTTTCCAAAGTATTACTATTATAACATGTACTTATGCCTCTTGGTATCCTTTTTTTGAAGGAGCAGCAATGCACTACTGGGAGCTAACTGAGCAGATCAATTGAGTCAATGACAAGAGGCATATACATGCAGCCATCAATCAGCAGCTAGTTTCCAATAGTGCATTGCTGCTCCTGAGACTACCTAGGTATGATTTTTTTTTCCAGCAGAGGATAGCAAGAGAACAAAACAACTTAGATAAGGCACATTTTCGAAAGTTGTTCAAAATGGCATGCTCTGTCTGAATGTTGTTACATTTTTACTTTGCTGTTCCTTTTGTCAGTCTAGAAACCATCGTCTACTCAAAAATCAGACTCTTTCAAGTCTTCCTGGAAACCAGGATCCAGATCTAAAGGTGCTAAATTTGACTGTGTGGAAATTGAACCAAAGATGTTTTTCCGATTCTGTCGTCAACACCCTTATTCAGGCGAGGAAACTGGTCACTAGAAAGATTTATCATAAGTTGTGCAAATTTTTTTTTGTGGATTTGGCCAGTGTCTCCTTGGAATCTCAATTTAGTTTTGAGAGTGTGGCAAGTTCATCCTTTTGAACCTATGCATAATTTGGATATTCAGGTTTTTTCATGGAAGGTTTTTTGTTTCTTTTGGCTATTTATTTTTCTTGTGAGGCTCCTTACCTTTTTCCATCAGGACAAAGAGGTTCTTAAGACTCACTATAACTTCTTACCAAAGGTCGTTTCTTCTCAGATTATTAAATCGGGAGATTGTTGTCCCTTTTTTGTGTCCTACTGCATTTACTTTGGCCTCTTAGTTAAAGCAATTCATTTTCAAGGCTTACTTGGAGACTCCACTTATTAGGCTTTCAAAAATGAAGTTTGCAAATCTGTTATTTGATGCAGCTTCTTTTTAGCCCAGTAATGCTTTTCACAGAGCAGAACTTTCCTGTAGTATATCAGTCTGATCCCACCTATTAAGGTCAGTCCAGCGCCAAAATGCCAGGCAATTCTCCTCTGAACATGAAACATGGCAACCCCAGACAATTGTTTCGGCCTTCATTGGGCCTCGTCATTGAGGTGCAGCCATATTCTTCTAAGTACACTGAGCAAGGAGTCCACGTCTGGTTGCCCCTTTTTCCCTTAGAAAGACATAATACACACAGAGAGAAGCACACTCTCAGGAACGAGCATCCAGCTCAATAACTTGTTCTATGGTGATTTACCACCTGGGTGCAGCTTCTTTTTAGCCCGGTAATGCTTTTCACAGAGTAGACCTTTCCTGTAGCATATCAGTCTGATCCCGCCTATTAAGGTCAGATCAGCACCGAAATACCAGGAAATTCCTCTCTGAACAAGGTCTTTGGACTGTTATCCATTAAGATACCTGGCATAACAAGAGTTTTGATAGATTTTAAATGATTGTTTAATTTTATACTTTATGAAATCGAAATGTGTTTTTAAATGATCTTTATTATCGGAAATTAAGTTTGTGATATTTAAGAAATTCTCTTATGAACTGTATACATATTTGATACAAAGTATCCTACTAAGGCTATTTGTGTGAAACTTTTTCTGAAACGAATACAGTACTACTAAAATGGGAAGACACATTTCTTGCAAGCTTGAAGGGACATTAAACACATAAAGGTACATGAAACCTTACATTTTACAGAGCATATAATTTTGAACAACTTCCCAGATTACTTTTATTATCAATTTAGCTTCATTCTTTTTGTATCCTTTATTGAAGGAGCAGCAATGCAGTACAAGGAGCTAGCTGAAGACATTGGTAAGCCAATGACAAGAGGCATATATGTGCAGCTAGCTCCCAGCTCCTAAGCCTACCTAGGTATGCTTTTCTACAAAGGATATCAAGAGAACAAAGCAAATAATATATTAGAGCAAACAATTTAAAATAACTTTCCAATTTACTTCTGTTTCAACCACAAAATAAATAATTTGGGTTTCATGGCTCTTTAATATAATATATAAAAAAAAAAATATATATATATATATATATATATATATATATATATATATATATATATGGGTTTTTTTGTAAGTGTATAGTATATATCAACAAGTAAACACTATATTCCAAAATGTCTGCATACTAAAACATTTTCTTAGCAATATTTGCAATGTTTTGCAGTCCAAGGGCATACCCTTCTGCTGAGGCAAATTAGAGACGGTTATAAATTAACTATTACAGTAATCAGACAATTACTGTTATGAATGTAGTAAGCATCGGCTGGTGAAATCTGGACAGGAATCCGAAAACACACCATTTTCAGTGTTGGAAAAGGGTACAAAATAAAGTATATGGCAAAGCTTGTATTATACATTATCCCAATGAAGCATTTTATGTTAAGTTCTAAATGTGCTTATATCCTTAAAAGTCACTATGTAATGTTTGTGTTCAGGAAATAGTGCTCTTTATCTGAGCAAATCCAACAATCCAGTTCTATAGGCAAGATACAAAGTGCAAATGTATTAGGTGTATTATATTAAAGGGGGTCTATAACCCTCTATATCCTATGACAAGGTGCAAATGTGCTGGCCAGTTCTGAGGGGCATTTCAGCAGGTTACGTTTTATATTTATATCAATCCTAAAGAGGAGAGCACATTCTTAATGCAAACCAGTTTAGGCTAAGCTATGGTAACTGATGAAATATGTTATTAAACCCCAACATTTCTCTTATGAACACCTTCTTACGTGTGTTTTCTGCAGTTCTCAGTCTTCCTGGGGCTTATCTTCTTCCTGGAGTTGACCGCAGGAATCCTTGCATTCGTATTTAAAGACTGGATCAAAGATCAGCTCAATTTCTTCATTAACAATAACGTAAAGGCGTATCGGGATGACATCGACCTGCAGAACCTCATTGATTTTGCTCAGGAATATGTAAGTTTATTGCTATTTTTTGAGAGGACTTCCCACCATGGCTTTGTTTAAGGTTGTCATATAATAAACTGCTTGCATGCCAATACCCCAGACCTATTTAGGTTTTCCTATCTGGGTTTGTAGTACTTTTGCGACCCATATTGCTGTGTGTGTGAACTGTTACTGTGCCTTTGTAATGGTGCCCCCTAGTGGAAATATTGAAGAACTAAAATTGTAGCTATAGAGAATGAGGACTTGTATAGAATTATTCAGAAAATGTCCCTGCCTTTTTAGAATTTACACATAATGCACTTATAATTTACTTAATTTAAAAAGTGATTCATGATGCTGGGCTGAACTCTTGTTTTTTGTTATTGCTATTGTTTTTTTTAATATAGACCAAACAATGGTTTGAGTATAGGAAATGCTGTCTTTATCTATCTATATATCTATCTATCTATCTATCTATTTATGAAGCAAAAAGAAGCCATAAATCAGACTAAACTAAACCAATAAAAAAAAAATGAGGAGTCACCGCCAAAGAAAAATAACAAGTATTGTTAAAAACATGTTTTAAGGTTATTAATTAATGCAAAACAATATTTGGTTGTTGATTCTAATATTTCACAGTTTTACATCTAAATAATTAAAATATTCACTTTACCCTTAGGACCTGTTTCTCATTAGACTGTTATCTATATTGGTACTGCACCAAAAACATTGTGCAGCTCTATACAAGGTACTGTAAAGAAAGACCGGTAATGCAGAATGGGACATAAGGATTAAATAACTATCTTTATTTGTAATGCTCTATATATAGGGGTACAAAAAGACAATACAGGTAATGCAGAAAGGGACATAAGGATTAAATAACTATCTTTATTTGTAATGCTCTATATATAGGGGTACAAAAAGACAATACAGGTAATGCAGAAAGGGACATAAGGATTAAATAACTATCTTTATTTGTAATGCTCTATATATAGGGGTACAAAAAGACAATACAGGTAATGCAGAAAGGGACATAAGGATTAAATAACTATCTTTATTTGTAATGCTCTATATATAGGGGTACAAAAAGACAATACAGGTATTGCAGAAAGGGACATAAGGATTAAATAACTATCTTTATTTGTAATGCTCTATATATAGGGGTACAAAAAGACAATACAGGTAATGCAGAAAGGGACATAAGGATTAAATAACTATCTTTATTTGTAATGCTCTATATATAGTGGTACAAAAAGACAATACAGGTATTGCAGAAAGGGACTTAAGGATTAAATAACCATCTTTCGGCCAGATTACGAGTTTTGCGGTAAGAGGGGTGCGTTACTAACTTGCACATTATTCTCACCGCTCACTTTCTTACAGCGCTGGTATTACAGGTTTTTATAAACCCAGCGCTAAAAGACAAGAAGTGAGCGTAGAGCAAAATTGAGCTCCATACCGCACTCCAATACCAGCGCTGCTTAAAGTGAAGGTAAAGTTACCTTGATGTCTATCTCAAATATTAATCTTAGATCAAAATTAATAGGACTTTCATTCATGATTTATTTAAAAAATGATTGGAAAAAAAGTTATAGCCGTTTTAACTTACTGTTTTCAACTCCGCAAAATCAACCTTTGTTTTTTTTTTTGTTTTTTTTTTCTCTCTTGATCACGTTTTTTTATCAGCCACTTGAAATTCTGGCCGTTAGGCGGCCGTCACTTGACGTCATATGCCGACTTGATGATATGCGTATGCACTACTATTTATTTATTCATTTCTGAGTTCACGCGCGCTCCTGTTTCGTGCATGCGTGCTCCTTTTAGATGGGAGAGTTCAACTTCTTACGGCCGCCTCTAATACGGACAACACACTATGTCGCGCATGCGTGCTCCTTTTAGATGGGAGAGTTCAACTTCTTACGGCCGCCTCTAATACGGACAACACACTATGTCGCGCATGCGTGCTCCTTTTAGATGCGAGAGAGAGTTCAACTTCTTACAGCCGCCGCCTCTAATACGGACAACACACTAATTTAGAAGCTGCAACTTCTGGTGGCCCTAATGTTGAGTGGTGCAGCGTACTAATTATATGTTTATGTGAACAACTCGCCCCTTATATCACGGTGTTATGGGTAATATTTATTAGAAAGAGTTTGCACAATTTGTCCAATCGGCAAATCGCTGATTGACGCATGCGCAGTTTCAATGAGCCTCGTGAATGCGTTTATACAGACGTATATAAGAAAATATTTTTTTTAAAAAAAAACTTAACGATTAACTTATGTTAGCAGTAAATAATGCATTTATGTCTTGAAACGGAAGAAACTTTACCTTCACTTTTAAGTCAGCGGTGAGCTGGTTGTACGTGCTCGTGCACGATTTCCCCATAGACATCAATGGGGAGAGCCGGCTGAGAAAAAGTCTAACACCTGCAAAAAAGCAGCGTTTAGCTCAGTAACGCAGCCCCATTGATTCCTATGAGGAAACAAAATTTATGTTTACACCTAACACCCTAACATGAACCCCACAGTCTAAACCCCCCTAATCTTACACTTATTAACCCCTAATCTGCCACCCCCGACATCGCCGGCACCTACATTATACTTATTAACCCCTAATCTGCTGCTCCGGACATCGCCGACACTATAATAAACATATTAACCCCTAATCTGCCGCCCCAACATCGCCGGCACCTACATTATACTTATTAACCCCTAATCTGCTGCTCCGGACATCGCCGACACTATAATAAACATATTAACCCCTAAACCACCGCACTCCTGCATCGCAAACACTAGTTAAATATTATTAACCCCTAATCTGCTGTCCCTAACATCGCCGCCACCTACCTACATTTATTAACCCCTAATCTGCCGCCCCCAACTTCGCCGCCACTATACTAAATTTTTTAACCCCTAAATCTAAGTCTAACCCTAACACCCCCTAACTTAAATATATTTAAATTAAATCTAAATCAAACCTACTATTAATAACTAAATAATTCCTATTTAAAAATAAATACTTACCTATAAAATAAACCCTACAATAGCTACAATATAACTAATAGTTACAGTGTAGCTAGCTTAGGGTTTATTTTTATTTTACAGACAAGGTTGTATTTATTTTAACTAGGTACAATAGTTACTAAATAGTTATTAACTATTTAATAACTACCTAGTTAAAATAAATACAAATTTACCTGTAAAATAAAACCAAACCTAAGTTACACTAACATCTAACACTACACTTCAATTAAATAAATTACCTAAATTAAATACAATTAACTAAATTAAATACAATTACCTATATTACAAAAAACAAACACTAAATTACACAAAATAAAAAACAAATTACAAGATATTTAAACTAATTACACCTAATCTAATAGCCCTATCAAAATAAAAAAGCCCTCCCAAAATAAAAAAAAAACCCTAGCCTAAACTAAACTACCAATAGCCCTTAAAATGGCCTTTTGCAGGGCATTGCCCCAAATAAATCAGTTCTTTTACCTGGAAAAAAAATACAAACAACCCCCCAACAGTAAAACCCACCACCCACACAACCAAACTCCCCAAATAAAACCCTAACTAAAACAACTAAAAAGGGCATTTGGATTAGCATTGTCCTTAAAAGGGCATTTAGCTCTATAGCGGCCCAAAGCCCTAACCTAAAAATAAAACCCACCCAATAAACCCTTAAAAAAAAAACTAACACTAACCCCTGAAGATCCACTTACAGTTTTGAAGATCCGACATCCATCCTCAACGAAGCCGGGAGAAATCCTCATCGAAGCGGCAGGAAGTCCTCAACAAAGCCGGGAGAAGTCTTCATCCAAGCCAGGAGAATGGTCCTCCAGACGGGCAGAAGTCTTCATCCAGACGGCATCTTCTATCTTCATCCATCCGGCTCGGAGCGGGTCCATCTTCAAGACATTCGACGCGGAGCATCCTCTTCTTTCCGACGACTCCCGACGAATGAAGGTTCCTTTAAGTGACGTCATCCAAGATGGCGTCCCTTAGATTCCGATTGGCTGATAGAATTCATCAGCCAATATGATTTTTTCAACCTTAATTCCGATTGACCAATCGGAATCTAAGGGACGCCATCTTGGATGACGTCCCTTAAAGAGACATTCATTCTTGAAGAAGACTTCGTTGGAAGAGGATGCTCCACGCCGGATGTCTTGAAGATGGACCCGCTCCGCGCCGGATGGATGAAGATGGAAGATGCCGTCTGGATGAAGACTTCTGCCCGTCTGGAGGACCAGTTCTCCCCGCTTGGATGAAGACTTCTCCCGGCTTCGTTGAGGAAGTCTTGCCGCTTTGATGAGGACTTCTTCCAGCTTCGTTAAGGATGGATGTCGGATCTTCAAAACTGTAAGTGGATCTTCAGGGATTAGTGTTTAAGGGTTTATTGGGTGGGTTTTATTTTTAGGTTAGGGCTTTGGGCCACAATAGAGCTAAATGCCCTTTTAAGGGCAATGCCCATCCAAATGCCCTTTTCAGGGCAATGGGGAGCTTAGGTTTTTTTTTTTTTAGTTAGGGTTTTATTTGGGGGGTTTGGTTGTGTGGGTGGTGGGTTTTACTGTTGGGGGGGTTTGTATTTTTTTTCCAGGTAAAAGAGCTGATTTCTTTGGGGCAATGCCCCGCAAAAGGCCCTTTTAAGGGCTATTGGTAGTTTTAGTTTATGCTAGGGTTTTTTTTTTATTTTGGGGGGGCTTTTTATTTTGATAGGGCTATTAGATTAAGTGTAATTAGTTTAAATATCTTGTAATTTGTTTTTTATTTTGTATAATTTAGTGTTTGTTTTTTTGTAATTTAGGTAATGGTATTTAATTTATTTAATTGTATTTAATTTAGGTAATTTATTTAATTGTAGTGTAGTGTTAGGTGTTAGTGTAACTTAGGTTAGGTTTTATTTTACAGGTAAATTTGTATTTATTTTAGCTACGTAGTTAGTAAATTGGTAATAACTATTTAGTAACTATTCTACCTAGTTAAAATAAATACAAACTTGCCTGTAAAATAAAAATAAATCCTAAGCTAGCTACAATGTAACTATTAGTTATATTGTAGCTATCTTAGGGTTTATTTTATAGGTAAGTATTTAGTTTTAAATAGGAATTATTTAGGTAATGATAGTAGGTTTTATTTAGATTTATTTTAATTATATTTAAGTTAGGAGGTGTTAGGGTTAGGGTTAGACTTAAGTTTAGAGGTTAATAAATATAGTATAGTGGTGGCGGCGTTGGGGCGGCAGATTAGGGGTTAATAAATGTAGATAGGTGGTGGCGATGTTAGGGACAGCAGATAAGGGGTTAATAATATTTAACTAATGTTTGCGAGGTGGGAGTACAGCGGTTTAGGGGTTAATATGTTTATTATAGTGGCGGCAATGTCGGGAGCGGCAGATTAGGGGTTAATAATTTTATTTTAGTGTTTGCGATGTGGGAGGGCCTTGGTTTAGGGGTTAATAGGTAGTTTATGGGTGTTAGTGTACTTTTTAGCACTTTAGTTATGAGTTTTATGCTACAGCTTTGTAGTGTAAAGCTCATAACTACTGACTTTAGAATGCAGTACGAATCTTGACGGGATAGGGTGTACCGCTCACTTTTTGGCCTCCCAGGACAAGCTTGTAGTACCGGGGCTATGGAAGTCCCATAGAAAAAAAGACTATACGCAATTTGCATAAGTTGATTTGCGGTAAGGCCAAAAAAGTGTGCGGTGCCCCTAAATCTGCAAGACTCGTATTAACAGTGGTAGTGAAAAAGCAGCATTATAACCTGATAACGCTGCTTTTTCACCTTACCGCAAAACTCGTAATCTAGCCGTTTATATGTAATGTGCTATATAGAGGGGTACAATAAAGATAATACAGGTAATGCAGAAGGGGACATAAGGATTTAATAACTATCTTTACTTGTAATGTGCTATATAGAGGGGTACAAAAAGACAAGATGGTAATGAAGACTGGAAAAGAAGGATTAGGGAGTCCTACGCCTTAGAGAGTTTACGATCTAAGTTACAATGTAAGCAATACCCTAGGGACACCTTCTCTTGGAGATGCAGCTTGGATAATCTGTACTAGGTAATGTGTAGGCCTTGCTTTAGCAGTTTCACAATGTTTGTTGTGTGAATCCGTATCTAATAAACCCACACAAGGGAGTGTGAAGGGTGCTCAGTACTAATATATTATAAATACACGGAAACAGAAGCACCATATAAAGCACTCACTTCAGAAAGGTATGTGGGTAGTGAAAATCACAACTAAGATTTTAAAAATTAACTTTTATTTAGTTATCTTTTAAAATAGTCCGTAATACCTGAACTTAATATATACAAAATGAACATATAGTGTTAAAAGAAACAGAGGTAGGAAACCTGTGTGTGCTGCTTATTAAGATATACCTTAAATATACAAGCAGATATACGGAACAAATATAAGGGGATCTAAATACGTTAGTCTGCTATAAGGGGCTGTGTCTCAAAACCATATAATTGGAGAAAATTCTCCCACACCCCTTCAATATTAATATCCCTAAAATTATATTAACATCAAATAAATAGACGTATGTGGAACTTTTTCAACACATACTTAGTATATTTTAATTGTAAATAACAAATAGATGTATGTGGAACAATTTTCAACACATACTACACACAGCACACACCAGGTTACGTTCGCCTGGTGCGCATTTTGCCTCCGCTTTAGCAGTTGTATGAGCTCATATAGTGGATTGGAAAGTCATTATGCTTGGGGATACTTCTGTGTAAATCTAGTTTTCTTTCATATAGGTGGTGAGAGTCCAAGATCCATTACTTCTGAGAAATTTATCTTCCCTACCACTAGGAGGAGGCAAAGATTCTCAATCCCCAAGAGCTCTATAACACCCCTTCCACCACATACATACCTTAGTCTTGGCTTTGCCTTCACTGGAGGTGGTTGAAGAATGAAGATATGCATTTGATTCTTCAGACAAAAGGGTTTTCAGTCTATATCGAGGTCCGGTTTCCCCTCAGAGTATAGTGCTTGTCAGAGGGATGTATATGAGTTATGGTTTGTGATTCTCTGTTTCACCTCATGGGAAATCTTTCATAAACCCTCTATAGTCGGTCACAGGGACTTGTCTGTTGCCTCCCTTTATGGATCTACAATATACTCCTATTTTCCATAACCTCTGCTGATATGTTTCAGTACTGGTTGAATAGTGCTGTTGTAGTGCTTCTTGTCATGAAAAATATTTCAAGGCTGCAGTTGTTCAAGTGTTTGGCTGCTCTCTCTCTTTCAAACAAGCAATAAAGTAATTTCTTATGGGATTTCCACCATGTCTGGACTTGTCTTGTAGCCTTCTACTGTGGGATTCTGGTGCACTGGATGGACTCTCCACTGGATACTGCTGCAGCTACATTCCTGGTAAGATAGTGGAGGGGTGTTTTTTGCAGGTAAGTGCTTTACTTTAGCACACACACTGCCAAGAGGCTATTTGTAGGTACTCAGTCAGGTAAAACATTGCCAGGGGACTCACTATGTTTCTTGACACACTTTTCTTTCATGTAATTAACAAGAGTCCATGAGCTAGTGACGTATGGGATATACATTCCTACCAGGAGGGGCAAAGTTTCCCAAACCTTAAAATGCCTATAAATACACCCCTCACCACACCCACAAATCAGTTTTACAAACTTTGCCTCCAAGGGAGGTGGTGAAGTAAGTTTGTGCTAGATTCTACGTTGATATGCGCTCCGCAGCAAGTTGGAGCCCGGTTTTCCTCTCAGCGTGCAGTGAATGTCAGAGGGATGTGAGGAGAGTATTGCCTATTGAATGCAGTGATCTCCTTCTACGGGGTCTATTTCATAAGGTTCTCTGTTATCGGTCGTAGAGATTCATCTCTTACCTCCCTTTTCAGATCGACGATATACTCTTATATTTACCATTTCCTCTACTGATTCTCGTTTCAGTACTGGTTTGGCTTTCTACAAACATGTAGATGAGTGTCCTGGGGTAAGTAAGTCTTATTTTCTGTGACACTCTAAGCTATGGTTGGGCACTTTATTTATAAAGTTCTAAATATATGTATTCAAACATTTATTTGCCTTGACTCAGAATGTTCAACTTTCCTTATTTCCAGACAGTCAGTTTCATATTTGGGATTATGCTTTAAATTATCATATTTTTTCTTACCTCAAAAATGTGACTTTTTTCCCTGTGGGCTGTTAGGCTCGCGGGGGCTGAAAATGCTTCATTTTATTGTGTCATTCTTGGCGCGGACTTTTTTGGCGCAAAAATTCTTTTCCGTTTCCGGCGTCATACGTGTCGCCGGAAGTTGCGTCATTTTTGACGTTATTTTGCGCCAAAAATGTCGGCGTTCCGGATGTGGCGTCATTTTTGGCGCCAAAAGCATTTAGGCGCCAAATAATGTGGGCGTCTTATTTGGCGCCAAAAAATATGGGCGTCGCTTTTGTCTCCACATTATTTCAGTCTCATTTTTCATTTGCTTCTGGTTGCTAGAAGCTTGATGTTTGGCATTTTTTTTCCCATTCCTGAAACTGTCTTATAAGGAATTTGATCTATTTTGCTTTATATGTTGTTTTTTCTCTTACATATTGCAAGATGTCTCACGTTGCATCTGAGCCAGAAGATACTACAGGAAAACCACTGCCTGCTGGATCTACCAAAGCTAAGTGTATCTGCTGTAAACTTTTGGTAGCTATTCCTCCAGCTGTTGTTTGTAATAATTGTCATGACAAACTTGTTAAAGCAGATAATATTTCCTTTAGTGATGTACCATTACCTGTTGCAGTTCCCTCAACATCTAAGGTGCAGAATGTTCCTGATAACATAAGAGATTTTGTTTCTGAATCCATAAAGAAGGCTTTGTCTGTTATTTCTCCTTCTAGTAAACGTAAAAAGTCTTTTAAATCTTCTCTCTCTACAGATGAATTTTTAAATGAACACCATCATTCTGATTCTTTGGACTCTTCTGGTTCAGAGGATTCTGTCTCAGAGATTGATGCTGATAAATCTTCATATTTATTTAAGATGGAATTTATTCGCTCTTTACTTAAAGAAGTACTAATTGCTTTAGAAATAGAGGATTCTAGTCCTCTTGATACTAATTCTATACGTTTGGATAAGGTTTTTAAAGCTCCTGCGGTTATTCCAGAAGTCTTTCCTGTTCCTAATGCTATTTCTGCAGTAATTGCTAAGGAATGGGATAAATTGGGTAATTCATTTACTCCTTCTAAACGTTTTAAGCAATTATATCCTGTTCCGCCTGACAGGTTAGAATTTTGGGACAAAATCCCTAAAGTTGATGGGGCTATTTCTACCCTTGCTAAACGTACTACCATTCCTACGTCAGATGGTACCTCGTTTAAAGATCCTTTAGATAGAAAAATTGAATCTTTTCTAAGAAAAGCTTATCTATGTTCAGGTAATCTTCTTAGACCTGCTATATCATTGGCTGATGTTGCTGCAGCTTCAACTTTTTGGTTGGAAACTCTAGCGCAACAAGTAACAAATCGTGATTCTCATGATATTATTATTCTTCTCCAGCATGCTAATAATTTCATCTGTGATGCCATTTTTGATATTATTAGAGTTGATGTTAGATTTATGTCTCTGGCTATCTTAGCCAGAAGAGCTTTATGGCTTAAGACTTGGAATGCTGATATGGCTTCTAAATCAACTCTACTTTCCATTTCTTTCCAGGGAAACAAATTATTTGGTTCTCAGTTGGATTCTATTATTTCAACTGTTACTGGTGGGAAAGGAACTTTTTTACCACAGGATAAAAAGTCTAAAGGTAAAAACAGGGCTAACAATCGTTTTCGTTCCTTTCGTTTCAACAAAGAACAAAAGCCTGATCCTTCGTCCTCAGGAGCAGTTTCAGTTTGGAAACCATCTCCAGTCTGGAATAAATCCAAGCCTGCTAGAAAGGCAAAGCCTGCTTCTAAGTTCACATGAAGGTACGGCCCTCATTCCAGTTCAGCTGGTAGGGGGCAGGCTACGTTTTTTCAAAGAAATTTGGATCAATTCTGTTCACAATCTTTGGATTCAGAACATTGTTTCAGAAGGGTACAGAATTGGTTTCAAGATGAGACCTCCTGCAAAGAGATTTTTTCTTTCCCATGTCCCAGTAAATCCAGTGAAAGCTCAAGCATTTCTGAATTGTGTTTCAGATCTAGAGTTGGCTGGAGTAATTATGCCAGTTCCAGTTCCGGAACAGGGGATGGGGTTTTATTCAAATCTCTTCATTGTACCAAAGAAGGAGAATTCCTTCAGACCAGTTCTGGATCTAAAATTATTGAATCGTTATGTAAGGATACCAACGTTCAAGATGGTAACTGTAAGGACTATATTGCCTTTTGTTCAGCAAGGGAATTATATGTCCACAATAGATTTACAGGATGCATATCTGCATATTCCAATTCATCCAGATCATTATCAGTTCCTGAGATTCTCTTTTCTAGACAAGCATTACCAATTTGTGGCTCTACCGTTTGGCCTTGCTACAGCTCCAAGAATTTTCACAAAGATTCTCGGTGCCCTTCTGTCTGTAATCAGAGAACAGGGTATTGTGGTATTTCCTTATTTGGACGATATCTTGGTACTTGCTCCGTCTTTACATTTAGCAGAGTCTCATACGAATCGACTTGTGTTGTTTCTTCAAGATCATGGTTGGAGGATCAATTTACCAAAAAGTTCTTTGATTCCTCAAACAAGGGTAACCTTTCTGGGTTTCCAGATAGATTCAGTGTCCATGACTTTGTCTTTAACAGACAAGAGACGTCTAAAATTGATTACAGCCTGTCGAAACCTTCAGTCTCAATCATTCCCTTCGGTAGCCTTATGCATGGAAATTCTAGGTCTTATGACTGCTGCATCGGACGCGATCCCCTTTGCTCGTTTTCACATGCGACCTCTTCAGCTCTGTATGCTGAACCAATGGTGCAGGGATTACACGAAGATATATCAATTAATATCTTTAAAACCGATTGTTCGGCACTCTCTAACGTGGTGGACAGATCACCATCGTTTAATTCAGGGGGCTTCTTTTGTTCTTCCGACCTGGACTGTAATTTCAACAGATGCAAGTCTCACAGGTTGGGGAGCTGTGTGGGGATCTCTGACGGCACAAGGAGTTTGGGAATCTCAGGAGGTGAGATTACCGATCAATATCTTGGAACTCCGTGCAGTTTTCAGAGCTCTTCAGTTTTGGCCTCTTCTGAAGAGAGAATCGTTCATTTGTTTTCAGACAGACAATGTCACAACTGTGGCATACATCAATCATCAAGGAGGGACTCACAGTCCTCTGGCTATGAAAGAAGTATCTCGAATTTTGGTTTGGGCGGAATCCAGCTCCTGTCTAATCTCTGCGGTTCATATCCCAGGTGTAGACAATTGGGAAGCGGATTATCTCAGTCGCCAAACGTTGCATCCGGGCGAATGGTCTCTTCACCCAGAGGTATTTCTTCAGATTGTTCAATTGTGGGGGCTTCCAGAGATAGATCTGATGGCCTCTCATCTAAACAAGAAACTTCCCAGGTATCTGTCCAGATCCCGGGATCCTCAGGCGGAGGCAGTGGATGCATTATCACTTCCTTGGAAGTATCATCCTGCCTATATCTTTCCGCCTCTAGTTCTTCTTCCAAGAGTAATCTCCAAGATTCTGAGGGAATGCTCGTTTGTTCTGCTAATAGCTCCGGCATGGCCTCACAGGTTTTGGTATGCGGATCTTGTCCGGATGGCATCTTGCCAGCCATGGACTCTTCCGTTAAGACCAGACCTTCTGTCACAAGGTCCTTTTTTCCATCCGGATCTGAAATCCTTAAATTTAAAGGTATGGAGATTGAACGCTTGATTCTTGGTCATAGAGGTTTCTCTGACTCCGTGATTAATACTATGTTACAGGCTCGTAAATCTGTATCTCGAGAGATATATTATAGAGTCTGGAAGACTTATATTTCTTGGTGTCTTTCTCATCATTTTTCTTGGCATTCTTTTAGAATACCGAGAATTTTACAGTTTCTTCAGGATGGTTTAGATAAGGGTTTGTCCGCAAGTTCTTTGAAAGGACAAATCTCCGCTCTTTCTGTTCTTTTTCACAGAAAGATTGCTATTCTTCCTGATATTCATTGTTTTGTACAAGCTTTGGTTCGTATAAAACCTGTCATTAAGTCAATTTCTCCTCCTTGGAGTTTGAATTTGGTTCTGGGAGCTCTTCAAGCTCCTCCGTTTGAACCTATGCATTCATTGGACATTAAATTACTTTCTTGGAAAGTTTTGTTCCTTTTGGCCATCTCTTCTGCTAGAAGAGTTTCTGAATTATCTGCTCTTTCGTGTGAGTCTCCTTTTCTGATTTTTCATCAGGATAAGGCGGTGTTGCGAACTTCTTTTGAATTTTTACCTAAAGTTGTGAATTCCAACAACATTAGTAGAGAAATTGTGGTTCCTTCATTATGTCCTAATCCTAAGAATTCTAAGGAGAAATCATTGCATTCTTTGGATGTTGTTAGAGCTTTGAAATATTATGTTGAAGCTACGAAATCTTTCCGTAAGACTTCTAGTCTATTTGTTATCTTTTCCGGTTCTAGGAAAGGCCAGAAAGCTTCTGCCATTTCTTTGGCATCTTGGTTGAAATCTTTAATTCATCTTGCCTATGTTGAGTCGGGTAAAATTCCGCCTCAAAGAATTACAGCTCATTCTACTAGGTCAGTATCTACTTCCTGGGCGTTTAGGAATGAAGCTTCGGTTGACCAGATCTGCAAAGCAGCAACTTGGTCCTCTTTGCATACTTTTACTAAATTCTACCATTTTGATGTATTTTCTTCTTCTGAAGCAGTTTTTGGTAGAAAAGTTCTTCAGGCAGCGGTTTCAGTTTGAATCTTCTGCTTATGTTTTTTGTTAAACTTTATTTTGGGTGTGGATTATTTTCAGCAGGAATTGGCTGTCTTTATTTTATCCCTCCCTCTCTAGTGACTCTTGTGTGGAAAGATCCACATCTTGGGTAGTCATTATCCCATACGTCACTAGCTCATGGACTCTTGTTAATTACATGAAAGAAAACATAATTTATGTAAGAACTTACCTGATAAATTCATTTCTTTCATATTAACAAGAGTCCATGAGGCCCACCCTTTTTTGTGGTGGTTATGATTTTTTTGTATAAAGCACAATTATTCCAATTCCTTATTTTATATGCTTCGCACTTTTTTTCTTATCACCCCACTTCTTGGCTATTCGTTAAACTGATTTGTGGGTGTGGTGAGGGGTGTATTTATAGGCATTTTAAGGTTTGGGAAACTTTGCCCCTCCTGGTAGGAATGTATATCCCATACGTCACTAGCTCATGGACTCTTGTTAATATGAAAGAAATGAATTTATCAGGTAAGTTCTTACATAAATTATGTTTTCTACCTAATTTGCAGGTTCCTGCATACCTTTTTTTTTAGAATTTTTTAGTATGAAGTAAACTGGACTTCTGGATTTATTCCTTTGTCTTTCAGGAGATTGGGAGTTTTTCTTTTCGTAGAAGCAGATTCCTCCTAATTGATCAGCTAACTTTAACTTTTTTTGGGAAGTGTTCCGTGATGCAGGAATAATCCAAGTAAGCGTGGAAGCTGAAGGTTGTAAGTTTTAATCCAGCTATGGCTGCTTGTTTTAAAAAGAGACTCCTGTTAAAGGGGCTGCTTTTAACTTTTGTGTCCAGTGCTAAAGGAATTAGTATTGGTTTTTCCTGTTTTTGGCATTTTTGACAGTTGTTCACAGCTAGAGGGCTTTAGTTCATGTATGCCATATAGATAACATTATGCTCACGCACTTGGAGTTACATAGGACATGCTTGAGCATTACATACACATGTGATATGAGTTTAATTTATTGGAAGCTTGCTAATAAGACCAAGTTTCAATCACATCATTCCATTCAAAATGCCAAAGATCACAGAATTTGACAGACATAAAATCATACTTTTGCATCAGCAAGGCCACTCTCAAAGGGGAATCAGCAAACAAACTGGATACTCAAGATCTGGTATTCAAGCTTCAATAAAATAAATTTGAAGAATCAAGAGAGGTCAAGCACAAAAAAGGACTGGAAGGCCAAGAAAACTTTCAAAATCTGATGAGAAGTTTCTTAGATTTTTTTCTTTGAGAGACCAGAAGAAGTCCAGCAAGGACCTTGCTCAGCATCTTGCAGCTTCATCGAGATGCCAAATTGACCCTTTTACAGTCTGAAGAAGCTTGATTAGGAATGGTCTTTGTGTAAGGGTTGCAGCCAAGAAACCACTTTTTTGGAAGGGGAAGGGGGAGAAAAGTCTAAGATATGCTAAAGCTCACAAAGATTGGAATGAAGATCAGTGGAAAAGAGTATTATGGAGTGACAAATCCAAGTTTTACAATTTTGTGTCCAATCTTCCACAATATGTGAGAAGAGTTGGAGAGAGATGGAACATGAGTGCTAACATGGCGGAGGTTCTGTCCTAGTTTGGGACTGCATTTCTGCCAGTGGTGTTGGCAATATTGTTCGAATTGATGGGATCATAAATGCTGAAAAGTACATACAGGCTTTAAATCATCATGCCATTCCTTCTGGAAAGTGGCTGATTGAGAATGGTTTTATTTTTCAGCATGATAACGATCCTTAATAAAGAGACAGAAAAATAAATATGGGTGTTCATTAAAACTTTGCTAAAAAACAAATCTAAAGGTGGCCTAAGACTTTTGCACAGTACTGTATATGAAAGAAAACATGTATGTATTTTTACCCAATAAAGTAATTTTTTTCATGGTGGTAACACTCCACTAGGCCCCAGAGTCCTTCAGAGTTTGGCTCTCTGTTGGAAAGGGAGTCTTATTTTCTATATCAGTTTGTCTATTTCAGCATTAGCATATGTCAATCATCAATGGGGAACTCTGAGTTCCCTGGCCATGAGGGAAGTATTGTGTGTTCTTTCCTGCGCATAAGTTAATTATTTGATTTCTGCTGTTCATATTCCTGGAGTGAACAACTAGGAAACAGTTTTTGTTAGTTGTTTGTCTTGGCACCCAGGAGAGTGGTCTCATCATCTGGATATCTTCTATCAGACAGTGGATCTTTGGGGTCTCTCAGAGATAGTTCTGATGATCTTTTGTTTCATTATTTTACTTTCCAGGTACTGTGTGAGCTCCATGGATCCTCAAGCGGTGTTTCTGGATGCTTAGGTAGTTTTGTTTCTTTGTCATTTCGACTAACGTGTTTTTTTTTCCATCTTTGTTTTTTCTTCCAGTGTGGTTGCCTAATCAGTCTAGTAGACATGTGCAGGTCAGAAAATGTAATTTTGGATATTTGAGGTAATTTGATAGCAAATGTTTTTTACTTATTGTATTAAGCCTGATGAAACATCCACTGGTTTGATGAGAAACGCGTTGTTAGTATTTTTAATATATTTTTTAATAAAGTAAGTTCTGATTTTACTTACCACTTGCTGCCAGACCTTTTTTACCACCCTTTGGTTTCTCTTTGGACTGCTGGGAGTTCCTGTCTTACCGGCTATCAGTCTACTGGGTGACTGTTTGATCCCAATTTGCTTCTAGTGCACCAAGGGAGGTGCTTTACCAAATGTGAGTACATTTATTACCATATACTGTTCTCATTTGTTCATACAATACTAGGCCATATTGAAGTGTATCTGCTTATACCATCTACAGATTGTTGATCAGCCTTTGGAAGTCAGTCTGCTGGGTGACTGTACATGATTCCAGACCGCTTCTTGTACACCACTAGGGGTGTCTCGCCAAATGTGAGTGTGTCATTACACTGATATTTGTTTATTTATCTATCTTCAAACAATATTGGGCCATGTGGCGCTTCTGTCCTCTTATGTTGTCTTCCCCGAATATTTGTTACCTGCGCCATTCGGTTTTCATTTAGTTTAAAGCCAAATGAAAATCGAATTTTCTTTAAACATTAAAAATCGTTTTTGTTAAACAAATGTAAATGTTTAGAAACTACAGGTGAAAAGTTCACCTGTAGCTAAAAATACTTACCTTAACTTTCTATGGAGAGTGTAATAACCCGATCATCTTCTTGCCTGAGCCCCTTTTTAGAGGAGCCGAGGCTCTGGCAAGAAGAGGATCAGATTAGCATGCTCTACAGCGCTTTAGGTTTCTTTGATTTAGTTAAGAAAAAAAAAGTTTTCTTAAATCCCACCCTTTATATTTTATCACTTGTAGAATCCACTGCTTGAGTATTAGTTGCCAGGAGTAATGCATTGTGGACTCTTGCCACCTGTATGAAAGAAAACATAATTTATGCTTACCTGGTAAATTAATTTTTTTTTAGTCAACGAGACCCCTCCCTCTGCTTTTCTGGTGTTTTTTTTTTCTTAAGCGTATCTTTTTTTACCCTGCTCCTATTTGTTTGCTCTTGATTCTTTTGCTACCTCTCTGGCTTGGTTATACATCATACTGAGTTGCTAGTGAAGTTGAAGGGTTTTATGGAGTTCCTGGGGTTTGGAAATCTTTGTCTCGTGGACTCTCACCATCATGAAAGAAATTAATTTATTAGGTAAGCATAAATTATGTTTTGCCTTATTGTGATGGCAGACCGCTCAGAGGTTATACCTACGCGAGACCTTCATGACTGTTCCACATCTTTCCTAGGAGTATATTTGCAGCACATCTGTGTTAATGGCAGATTTAAAGGGCTTTTGTAATTACGGTCATCAGTCACTGTCTATGTGAAAACAATGAATCATGGGTTTATGGTTCAGCAAGTGCATCATATTTAGTGGTTAGAAATGATCCAGGGAGCAATCTATGTGGGGTTTAGAATGGACTCCTGTAGTAACATAGAAACAGCCGATAATACCCAAAAGACTCATCAAAACTTCCCACACGAAGTATAAGCTTAATTTAATAGGATATGTGTACGTAATTCCTGTTGTTATTCTTGCCGTTGGAAGTCTGTTGCATTAGTTAGCCACCTGTAAAGAAATGCCTTTGTATATTTGTGATGAAATGATTTTTACACTTAGTGTACATTTTCTTTTTCTCAAATATAGCTTAGCAAGTGTTAGTGTGTAAGCTGTGAATATTTGTAATGTGTGTAAACAATAGCATCATGTTACATAGAGATGTTGTTCCTGCCAAATATCAGACACAGTATTTTAAACCTGAAAGGATTTTAGGAAAATGCTTTAAAATATATATATATATATATATATATATATATATATAATATATATGTGTGCGTGTGTGCATGTGTGTGTATGTATATATGTATATATATATATATATATATATATATATATATATATATATATATGTAATGTGAATGTGTGAGTATTTGTGTGTGTATGTAAGAGTATCTGTGTGTGTGTGTATATATACAAAACACGGGTGGGGTCAGCACTCTCAGGCCGGACCGGGTACACATCCTATGACCCTGCAACATGCACAGCCCTGGGTGCAAACCAGCACTCAGGAAGCTGCACTGTCACCAGAGTCGCAGGCAGTTAACCCCAGACCGGCCTGGGTGCAAGGCCCAAACAGGGAAAATTACAAAAAAAATAATACATTAATATAACACACAGAAAAAGTCCAGCACTCACTCACAAGCTCTCAACTAAGATAAAGAGTTAGTTACCGCATCTGGCCAAATTGGAAAAGCCTAGGTACCTCGTCAAGGTCTCTTCCAAAAAACCTGGGTCCCTAAACAGCCACACAATGCAGGCTCACAATCAAACAACTGTGAAAAAAAGCAACTGTTAAAAAATGGAGGGTGCACAGGCTTATGCACAGCAGCTAACTTTGTCTTTTTTATTTTAAGAGCTTAATTTATCCGTTTGGACTAGTGTAGGTTTTGTTTATAATTTAATAAACCATCCAAGAGAATAGTTGTTTTTCTTAAAAACTGTAGAAATTTCCAGTAATTTATTAATAATATATATCATGGTTAAATAGCACAGTATTATTAACTTATAATACAAAATTATAGTATTATTTTAAAAAAAAATAGCATTTCCAGACATGACGTGCTTGTGTGTGTGTATGTATGTGTGTGTGTGTGTATGTATGCCTGTGTGTGTGTGTATATATATATATATAGATAGATAGATAGAGAGCACTCTCACTTTCCAAACTTGATGCCAGGGTGCCAGCAGATAAATATACACGGTAAAGGAAGGCACTCTCTGGTCTTTTCTTCAAAATAACTTTAATAATCGTGACGTTTCGAGGACACACTCCCCTTCCTCAGACTGTGTATATGTTTGTATATATATATATATATATATATATATATATATATATATATATATATATATATATTTATATATATATAATATATGTGTGTATGTATGTGTGTGTGTGTGTGTGTGTGTATATATATATATATATATATATATATATGTGTGTGTGTATTAACCATGATATATATTAATAAATTACTGGAAATTTCTACAGTTTGTAAGAAAAACAACTATTCTCTTGGATGGTTTATTAAATTATAAACAAAACCCACACTAGTAGAAACGTAGAAATTAAGCTCTAAGAATAAAAAAGACAAAGTTAGCTGCTGTGTCTCATGGAAGTACAGTTTCACAATACTTTAGCCATTTGTGTGACAAAAAGTAAGATGCCAGTTCAGGAGCATGTGTTTGTTTTTTTTGTTTTCATTTTTCTTGTATTCCTTTAAAGCTAAATAGACATCTAACACAATTCTTCTTGTTAATATTGCTTAAAGGGACAGTACACTGTAAAATTGTTTTTATATGAATGTATTTTCAACAACTTGTTATAGCAGTTGCAGACTAACGTTCGTTTAAAAAAGGATAATCCAGCTATCCTCAAGCGGTGCGCTGCTGTGCATCAGTTCCGTTCCGGTGGGCTTGGTGCAAAAGGCTGCGCTCTCCAAATGAACTCCCAAAGGAATCCTAGATGTGCAAAAAGATAGAAAGAGAGGCGCCAGACCCATAAAACAGTATCGTTTGGATGGAAGGGAATATATACAAGCAAAAATCCCCCTTTCTGAGTGAATACTCACAATCGTGGCGGCACTTTCAGCGTGCCCTTGACGGTGACGTCATCTGCCTGGGGGTGTCTGTCGGGCGACTCTCAACGGTCCCGACTTGCGGTGAAGGGCACGCTGAAAGTGCCACCATAATTGTGAGTATTCACTCAGAAAGGGGGATTTTTTCTTGTATATATTCCCTTCCATCCAAACGATACTGTTTTATGGGTCTGGCGCCTCTCTTTCTATCTTTTTTGCAGTTGTAGACTAAAATTTATGAGAAATTGCATTTTCGGTTTATTTGTGCATATGAAATAGCTGGTTTTGTGTTTTTAAACCACAGCCTATTACAATGGGTTGAGCTTCGGGTAATATCAGATCTCATTATGTTATCACTTTGTGTACAAACACTTGCTTCCTTATCTTATATTTGTCTGGAACACCAAAGCTCAATACATAGAGAGAACAATGGAAAATTAGCATTTTATTACTTAACTATCATGCCCCCCACTGAGAGTGTAATCTCTTCTGCTGGCTGTGTTTACTTAGGCTATTCAATAGAATATACTCCAGTATGGAAACTTTCAGTATAGGTTGGGATACCACAGGCTAAATCAGCTATTTCAAATGCCAAATTATGGGTAAAGGAGCTACTTGTAAACAATTTAAAACACTCCAGCAGGTAAAATGAATCATTGGGATCAATTTAAAGGGGAGAACATTTTTGGGTGAACTGTCCCTTTAAAGACCTGAGGGTTTAGAACAAAACAAAAAACACTTTTTATATAAACAATTTCTGAATAAAAGAGCTCTCTGGATTTTTTTTTTTTTTAGCAAAGCTACAAAAATGTAATTTGTCCTATAGTATAAATCATGAGAAGAACTAATGCTGCTAGGTTACTTACTATTATAAATGGAGACGTGGCAGGGACAGGATCGCATGGATGGGGAGGGAGGGAATTTATTGGGGGCACCGGATCGCATGGGGAAGGGGGGGGAGTGGGATGTTTACATACCTAATAGCAGCTAACTAATACAGCAGCTTCTCTTCTCGGCATTTCCTCACTATCTGAAGCCGACGAAGCACCTCCTCCCACACACACAGCTACACACAGCTCTCAGTGTGCGAGTGTCACGTGATGGCTGGTTCTCACTCGCACACTGAAAGCTGTGCGGTTAGCAAGGCTATGGGCTGGGTTGTGGGAGGCACTGCAGGCAGAAAGTAGAAAGGGCTTTATGAGTATACTTCTATCTATAGCACATTGACAAAGAGATCGCTGCAAGGAGGACGTTGCAGGGAGAGAGACACCGCTGCAGGGAGAGGAAGGAATGGCGAGCTCCCTCTGACCCAGGATCCTGGCCAATTGGTAGAAAAACACAAAACGATAATCCTGAGGCCAAGTTAAAAACATAATCTTTATTGGTATTCCATTAGGATAAAATAAAACCCATGGGGGTCCAGCACACAAACAAAAATAAATTGAGCACAGAGTACTCAAGGTGACATGTTTCTGTAGGACACCGTAATCATAGCTAAATAAGTTCAGATGTGCTGTCTATTTAAAAGCCAACAAATAATTTAATTGGTTGTTACAAAAACCAATCACTAGTGTTCAAATGTGTACAATATGAACCTTATTGTTCCAATACTCCTGTGGATACTCCAAAAGTTAACATGAACTCTACATATGACCCACCACTGTTTTAAGGGCAGACAAAATAAATGCATTTAAATAATTTAATTTAGTCTAATGATATACCGCAACCTAATTAAACCATGAAGGTCATAGCATCCCTTACATGGGAACATAGGGCTATACTGAAAATGGGGGGTGTAGTACTGAAAAACAGTAAAGCTGATAACCTTGGAAAATAGTCAAAATATAAAATTTACATGAGTCAGAAAGATAAAGGAATGGATTTGAAATACCTCATAGTAAGAGGCAATAGTAAAAAACGATATTGTACCAATTGCTAAATATAGCGCTTTACTTAATGTAATACCTTTTAATGCTAATAGTAGTATAAGGTGTGACATTGCAGTGGCTGCAGGATATATTCTATGATATGTCTTAATGTCAACCATACATTCATAAAATTATTTAATATACAAAAGGGGAATGTGTAAGCTGACTTGATTAACCTAAACCTATATAAATAGGGATAAAATCAAATATACACAGTGAATATCATTATTGTGATACCAATATGGAATCCCCTGAATAAAGATATCCCAAAACCGGAGAGTAATAACTCTCTAGTGTATCACTTCATCAGAAGTTAAATAATGCATATGTATATCAGAACACCTCGCATAACCTGGTTTTGTATTGGAGCAAGCACCCACTGAAGATTTGTACTTCACATAAAGGACAATCTCAAGTAAAAGTTTGAGTGTAAGTTTGAGCCTCCCTGTCAATAAGAATGCATTCCTAGATGCACACACATATATATGTATACAATTTTACTTATATTAATATATTAGTGCGTCTGTGCAAATCTTGAGCATACTATAAAATGTAAAGAGGTATAAAGAGGGCCTAGATAGTATCAGTGGTTAGTGTATAAATACAAAAGATATATAAGAAAGCACTGGAAAACAAAGAGGTGATTGGTCGACAAGGATTACGTGACCGGACCAACGGACCTACAATTTCACCAGCTACGAATGCAGAGGTAAACGCTGTGTGTATGTATGTATGTATGTATATATATATGTGTGTATATATATATATATATATATATATATATATATATATATATATATATATATATATATATATATATAGCACACTATTTATATGGAGAGAGGATACGGTATTTATTTCTTAAACTTTTTAATTGTTACTTAGGTGCAGACCCTGTAAAGCAAATATCTAAACTTACAAAACAAAAAGAAACAAAGGAGGGCACTATCGTGCCCCCTACAAAAGCCAGGGATTTCAGCACTCCAAATATTATACAAAATAACTTAGTCAATGACACATATTGAAAAAAGTTTTTAGAATTTATTGTAGTCAGGTAATCCCTGCTCTGGTGTAAAGTATACAACAGCTGGGTCCCCTAAGCGAAACCACACACATCAAATTCCAATTCATTTATTTAGTGCAAATAATTTTATACATCTTAAATAAAATGTATTAAATTAATTAAAAAGCTGGCCAGCTCACTTAAAGTTAACTCGATACAAACACTTTCTTTATTTTATTTTATATGCTTACTTGCAACACCCCTACCAGAGGGTAGCCCTGTAACCCACAGGAATCTGCTACCATGGATAATATTGGGGATCTATGCAAAATAATGCATTACACAGTTATTAGTTAAATGGCAACACCTCTCTCAGAGGATAACCCAATAAAAAATTGGAAATCTGTTATCATGAGTTAAAGAATCACCTGATCTATGCCAATTACTTCATAGCACTGTATTTTAAAGCAATATTAAGAAGATAATACATGCTTAACACTTTTACGCACTAAATACATTGAACAACTCCCCAACCAGAGGGTAGCACCAAATTCCTAAAAAGGTATACACTACCATGGAAACATATAGGGATCTATGTTTAAATTATAATAAGTGCGTAATAACAACCACATATAAGAACACACATTGTCATAGCAAACAAATAGACCATTTCAAATATATTGCTTATGCAGTTTTTAAATGACGTTTCAGTTCTAATCCAGCACTATTAGAACTGCATTGCATAGTGTTCTTTACCACTCGTTTTCCTTAGAAAGTACATTTCATTATAGGATGCATGAACTCGTAAGTCCATTTATACATTACAATGACTTGTTAGTATTAGAAGTCCTCCTCCTTTAAGATCCTTAGGAGCAGTTTTATCCGGAAACAAGACCTCCGTGGCTGTTAGTTTTTGCAGCGTGCATCAAGTAAACCAAGGATCCGGTTCTCAGCTGTGAGAAATGACGTCACACGCCAACTGCCGTTTCACCCCCCACGTGACCAAACGTCATAGGGGCTTCCTCAGGGCGTGTACCATAGAACTCCATATGTGGTCCTTTTAAACACAGCCCGTGTTTCGGATTGGTGAAATACTATTAGTGTGATTATAGTGGCAATCATAAAGAAACTTATTTAGTATCAATATATTGTATGTACGTATCATTATTTAAAAAATAATAACGGTTGCAGCGACAGTATAATGAACCAAATTGCCAAGTAATAATACGTTTAGCCACTTTTGCTTGTTTAGCATTAAAGCAGAATTAATTTGCACAAATTTACTCTTTCAAATACATCATTAGACCAGTGGGCGCAAAATGGGCATTGAGAGTCAGAAAGAGAGACATAATTTAAGTAATAATGCATCAGTTATAAATAACTCAAATAGAATATATATAGTGTCAAAAATCAATTTCACAAAAAAGGGGCAAAATCTAATTTTTCATTTAATCCCTTTGGTGACAAAGTTTTTAACCTATAAATCCATGCTACCTCCTTTCTAAGTAGCAGGTTATCAATGTCACCACCTCTACCATACAGGGAGCATCTTTCAATCCCTATTACTTTAAGGTCATCTGTAGAGCATAATTTAAAATGTAAAGCTATGTTACTATTTATAGTTCCCTCTTTTGCATTAGAGATATCATTGCGATGTTCTGTTATTCTATCCTTTTAATATTCTCTTTGTTTTGCCTGTATAAAAAAGAGGACATGGACAGTACAGAAGATATTTTACATTATCAGATTTACAATTAATAAATTGTCTGATTTCATATGTTTTATCACCTGTACTAAACTGCTTAGTTTTTACAACAAATTTACAAAAAACACAATTGCCACATTGAAAGCAACCTTGTAGCTTCTGGAGTTTTTCTAGCCAATTTTGTGCTTTGGGGTTGCGTGTAAAATCGCTCTTAACCAATTTATCTTTTAAATTGGGAGCCCTACGTGCAACCAATGATGAAAAATCACCCACCACACTTTTTACATTCTCATCTGAGAGTAGGAATTGCCATTTGTTTTTTAATATCTTACAGACTTGATTCCAATGTCCATTATATTCAGTAACAAATCTTACTCTGTTATCTGTTTTATTTCTCTTTTTTGTCAAACAAAAGAGAGTCCCTATTTGTTTTAAGGGCACGATTCATAGCATATTTTACATTTCGCCTTGAATATCCTCTCACTTTAAACCGATTGGACATTTCCTGAGCATGTATATTAAATTTAGTCTTACTGGAACAGTTTCTTCGGAGTCTAAGAAATTGTCCAATAGGAATCCCTTTAATAAGGGACGGTGGGTGATGACTGGAAGCAAGTAGTAATGTATTAGTAGCTGTATTTTTTCTATAAATTTCAGTAGAAAGCTTGTTACCCTCTTTTTTTATTTTTATATCCAAGAAAGGCAATTCAGTAGTGCATATTCACATGTAAGAAAAATGTTAAAATTATTTTTATTCAAATTAGTTACAAATTCTTTTAAAAGGTCCAAGGACCCCTTCCAGAGAATAAATATGTCATCCACATATCAACGCCATATTAATACTGAAGACCCTATCCATTCATTAAATTCTTCAAAGACAGTAAGGAGCTCCCATAAGCCTAAATGCAGACAGGCATATGAGGGGGCACAAGTCGCCCCCGTCGCCGCGCCCCTTATTTGTTTATAGAATTTATCAAATTTAAACACGTTATTCTCCAAGATAAACTTTAATAGCTCCACCAGGAACTCAGTATGTTTATTAAATTGACTACCTCTGGATTCAAGGAAAGGTTGTACAGCCGAGATTCCTAAGGAAAGCGGAATAGAGGAATAGAGTGCCTCTACGTCTAGTGACACTAAGAAAGTTTCCTCATCTACCTCTATGCCGTCTAATTGTCTTAATAAATTAGTGGTATCTTGGACAAATGTAGGCAAAGATGATACAAATGGTTTTAAATAGCTATCCACATAATTGCCAATATGTTCAGTAATGCTACCAATCCCCGAAATTATGGGGCGACCGGGAGGATCTTGCATATTTTTATGCAATTTAGGGATGCAATAAAAAACTGGGATTTTGGGAAATTTCACATACAGGTAGTCAAACTCTTTTTTACTTATAATACCATTTTTCCTGGCCCTATTTAGAATATGTAGCAATTCACCTTGTATTTTAGCGATTGGGTTTTCTGAAATGAGTTAGTACTGTTCTTTATTATTAAGCTGTTTTTTCACTTCCAAAGCATAATTTGATTCATTCATAATAACCAAATAACCTTTGTCTGCCTGCTTTATAATGATACCATTTTATATATATATATATATATATATATATATGTATATGTATGTATATGTGTGTATATATATATATATATATATATATATATACAATTGTATGCAAAAGTTTAGGCACCCCTGACAATTTCCATGATTTTCATTTATAAAGAATTGGGTGTTTGGATCAGCAATTTCATTTTGATCTATCAAATAACTGAAGGACACTAATATTTCTCCAACATAGGTGTGTCCGGTCCACGGCGTCATCCTTACTTGTGGGATATTCTCTTCCCCAACAGGAAATGGCAAAGAGCCCAGCAAAGCTGGTCACATGATCCCTCCTAGGCTCCGCCTACCCCAGTCATTCTCTTTGCCGTTGCACCGGCAACATCTCCACAGAGATGGTTAAGAGTTTTTTGGAGTCTTAATCTAGTTCTTTCAGTTCTTCAAGGGGTTCCGTTTGAACCCTTACATTCCGTAGATATTAAGTTATCTTGGAAAGTTTTGTTTTTGGTTGCAATTTCTTCTGCTAGAGGAGTTTCAGAGTTATCTGCTCTGCAGTGTTCTCCGCCCTATCTGGTGTTCCATGCAGATAAGGTGGTTTTGCGTACTAAGCCTGGTTTTCTTCCGAAAGTTGTTTCCAACAAAAATATTAACCAGGAGATAGTTGTACCTTCTTTGTGTCCGAATCCAGTTTCAAAGAAGGAACGTTTGTTACACAATTTGGACGTAGTCCGTGCTCTAAAATTCTATTTAGAGGCCACTAAAGATTTCAGACAAACATCTTCTTTGTTTGTTGTTTATTCTGGTAAAAGGAGAGGTCAAAAAGCAACTTCTACCTCTTTCTTTTTGGCTTAAAAGCATTATCCGATTGGCTTATGAGACTGCCGGACGGCAGCCTCCTGAAAGAATCACAGCTCACTCCACTAGGGCTGTGGCTTCCACATGGGCCTTCAGGAACGAGGCTTCTGTTGACCAGATATGTAAGGCAGCGACTTGGTCTTCACTGCACACTTTTGCCAAATTTTACAAATTTGATACTTTTGCTTCTTCGGAGGCTATTTTTGGGAGAAAGGTTTTGCAAGCCGTGGTGCCTTCCATTTAGGTGACCTGATTTGCTCCCTCCCTTCATCCGTGTCCTAAAGCTTTGGTATTGGTTCCCACAAGTAAGGATGACGCCGTGGACCGGACACACCTATGTTGGAGAAAACAGAATTTATGCTTACCTGATAAATTACTTTCTCCAACGGTGTGTCCGGTCCACGGCCCGCCCTGGTTTTTTTAATCAGGTCTGATGAATTATTTTCTCTAACTACAGTCACCACGGTATCATATGGTTTCTCCTATGCATATTTCCTCCTGTACGTCGAATGACTGGGGTAGGCGGAGCCTAGAAGGGATCATGTGACCAGCTTTGCTGGGCTCTTTGCCATTTCCTGTTGGGGAAGAGAATATCCCACAAGTAAGGATGACGCCGTGGACCGGACACACCGTTGGAGAAAGTAATTTATCAGGTAAGCATAAATTCTGTTTTCAGTACTGAAATGAGGTTTATTGGATTAACAGAAAATGTGCAATATGCATCAAAACAAAATTAGACAGGTGCATTTGGGCAACAGAAATATTGCATCAATATTTAGTAGAGCCTCCTTTAGCAGAAATAACAGCCTCTGGACGCTTCCTATAGCCTGTATTGAGTGTCTGGATTCTGGATTGAAGGTATTTTGGACCATTCCTCCTTGAAAAACATCTTCAGTTCAGTTAGGTTTGATGGTTGCTGAGCATGGACAGCCCGCTTCAAATGACCCCACAGATTTTCATTGATATTCAGGTCTGGGGACTGGGATGGCCATTCCAGAACATTGTACTTGTTCCTCTGCATAAATGCCAGAGTAGATTTTGAGCAGTGTTTTGGGTCGTTGTCTTGTTGAAATATCCAGCCCCGGCGTAACTTCATCTTTGTTGAAAAACACAATATCTAACCTATTAAACCTCCTGATGCTTGAGCAACATAAGAGGAAAGCCTCTACAACTTTCCCGGAAAAAAAATGCATATAATAACAAAAGTGTGTTAAAAAAGCAACAGCATCAACCAGAATGAATATACAAATTAAAATTTATTTAGGAAAATATTTAATTCCTTTATGCAATTCTATTGTTATTTAATGAGATCATATAACTGCGGAAATACAAACACACTCTACCATTCATACCATGTGTAGTGCAGAGAACCACCGGTGGTATAAAAATATAAAAAAAAAAAAAAAATGTATATATAGAAAGAATGGACTATGTCCAAAGTTTAAAAATGAATGTCCAAATGAAAAGAAAAAAGGTCCAGAGAAGGTATCCTCTATTTCATATGTAGCTAATGGCCCCCAAAGGACATCAACTTCTATAAGGTAAAACGTGATATGTACCATTAAAGTTGTTTGACACCAGGGGAATTAGAGGTTCAACTTATCCCTAATGTTTTAAGAAGTAAGACTCTAAAATGAACATCTTATGTGAAAACATCAACTTGT